>NC_067477.1:131430630-131772714 GCF_947179515.1 Apodemus sylvaticus | reverse complement strand
AGCTTTAAGTAACTCCGCAGAGCAACGGGCAAGGCACAGTTCACACAGCCTGGGGTGGAGCACCGAGTGTGACTTCAGACTGAGGGACAGGTCTCGCTATGTAGCCCTGGCTGGCCTTGAACTCAGATACAGACCTGCCTCTGCTTCTCAAGGCTGAGATTAAAGGTGTGTACCACCATGCCAGGCTGAGACTCTCTCTGTTCAAAGGCTAGCTATCAGAAAAACTTCAATTATAAAAGGTGGAAGGATGGATGGCAAATATTTTGAAAATTATTCTCCACCATCTTATAGGGTGAAGTACTAGTCAAAAGAAAACCATCAATTAAAAACAAAAACAAACAAACAAACAAAAAACCAAAAAAACCCCAACAACTAAAATGCTAAAATACTGATCAAAAGCGAATTCTGAGTGGGTGTGGCCACGCACACCTTCCTTCCCAGCACTCAGGAAGCAAAGGCAGGCAGCTCCCTGGTGAGTGGTAGGCTGTCTCAAAAACAAAACAAACAAAAAAACAACAACAATTGTAAGACAATTTAAAATTTATAAATGAAAATGGCGTAGGAGGACCCCTTTTTTGTTTTGTTTTGTTCTGTTTGTTTTTTAAAAGTTCCCTAAAATTTGTTTGAAGCAGGAATAATGGCTCACACTTGTAATCCTAACACCTGGGACCCTTAAGAATGAACCCCAACTGTAATCCCAGCACTCTGGGAGGCAGAGGCAGGCAGATTTCTTAGTTTGAGGCCAGCCTGGTCTACAGAATGAGTTCCAGGACAGCCAGGGCTATACAGAGAAACCCTATCTCGAGAAAAAAAAAAAAAAACCCAAAAAATAAAGAATGGATCCCAGGCTTAAAGCCACCAATCTTCGAAGTGAGTTCCAGGCCCTCTGGGTGAGCCCCGAAGGCTCGGGCATCAGAACAGCAGGTTCCTAGTTAGTGGTGCTCTTTGGGGAGACTTGGGGGACAGCCTTGCTGAGGGAAACTCAGTACTGGGACTGGCTTCAGATTAGAGCTTCTGTCTGTTCCCTCTCCCTGCTTCCTGTTTGAAGCTGTAGGTGTGAACTCTCAGCTTCCTGTTCCGCCTACCCTGCCTGCTCCTCTGCCTCCCGGACGTGGTGGGGCTCTTATCCCTCTGCAACTACAGCCCAAAGAAAGCCTTTCTCCTGTAAGTTACCTTAATTGAGGTATTTTTTCACAGCAACAGGAAAGTAACTAACACACTGGGCCACTGTGTGAAACCCTGCCGACTGCTTTGGAAGTGTGTGTGTGTGTGTGTGTGTGTGTGATTTCTTTTAAAAATTAAGTTAAAGCTAAAGGAAGGATCTTAAGCAGGTAAACTTCACTGATACGTGTAGATATCACGCACGCACGCACGCACGCACAGCTGCTACCTCTCCATCAGGTGTCTCGGGCTTGGCACCACCAGTGCCAGGGGAATTGGTGTCTTTGTTGCTGGGCTTGAGTTATGGTGGCAGCAACTGCAACCTGGATAACATCAGAACCCAACTGTAGCAGACAGAGCTACCTGGGCCCATCTCATGTTCTGTGGGAGGCCATCCTTCACTGAAAGCCACTGTTCTACATGTTGGGGGCTAATAATCCCAAACATTTTAGAGTGCTTATTCAACGGTGTGATTTTGTAGGTTTCTAGATTACAAAATAGAATGGGACAAAGAAGAGAAACAATCTAGATACTTCTATACATTCTATTTAGATACTTATTTTCTGTTGTAATACTTTAACAGAATACTTTAATTTTAACTAACAAAAATTAAGAGAAGGCAATTTGGGAAACTGTGGGTCTGGCCAAGGTGAAAGAGGCCTCGCCTACTATGTGAGAAGCCCTGGGTCCGATCTCTAGCGCTCGGGAAACAGGAGAGGGGTAGTGACTGCCTAGACCCGTCACTTGGGAGGCAGAAGCAGGAGCACTGGAAGTTCAGTCATCCTTGGTTACCTAGGGTTCAAGGCTAGCCCAGTATCATCAAAAGCAAAACAAACAGCAGCACCAGGAAGAAACTACATCACCTGTTGTCTAAGTGTTAAAAGGAATTAAAAAGAAAAGAAGGTTGAAGTTTAGACTCAGTGTCAGTGGATTCTGTAAATAAGAGACAACATCGAGCAGCATTAGGGGAAATCCAGCATGTCGGTGGCATGTGAAGAACACAGACTTGGTAACAAACATAAAAAGAAAACCATCAAAGAGGACTCAGAAGCAAAGCCCTCCGCCAGACCCCTGTCCCCTTTCATAAGAGGAAAGGAGGTTCCAAACCAAGTATAGGAAGATTGTCCTTTCCAGGTGAGGTGACAGAGAGATCATGTTAACATCAGGACATGGAGAACGTGAGGACAGAGAACAGCGCACAGGGCGGACTGTGCTCCTCTGCACCAAGTGCGGACAAACCTAAGGTGCGGTGTGCTCATCAGTGGTCCTCACTGCCAGGGCCCAGGACGGCAAGAACCACAGGTGGTGGGTAAGAGCCCTGGACACTGCATCTTCCCGACACAGTGGGGCTGTCAGAGACTGACAGCATGCACAGGGCCTGCACAGCTGCAAACCAGACAGATCCCAGCACCGAGAAAGAGAAACAGGATCAGTCGTGGTTCCAATAGGTTTGTCCTCCATAGATTACTGTGTTTGAAAGCTTGGCCCTATTAGAAGGTGTGGTCTTGTTAGAGGACGTTGTTGCCTTTGGATCAAGATGTAGAACTCTTAGCTCCTCAAGCATCAAGTCAGCCTGCACACAGGCATGCTCCCATCGTGATGATAGTGGGCTCTCTGAACCCAGCCCCAATTAAATGGTTTTCTTTATAAGAGTTGTGTTGGTCTTGGTGTCTCTTTGCAGCAATAGAAGCCTGACTAAGACGGTGCCCCCACCCTTAACCAAGAAGCTATTTGCAATCAATGCCTTCTGAGAAAGGGAACATCAGTTCTCTCCAATGCAGGGTCACTGGGTTTATCAGCCACATTCCAGGGTGTAGTGGGTTGGCCTGAAGCTGCTTGTATTCTAATGCTAATATTGGGCCTCCAAGACTACTTATTTCTGATTCTAAGGTTATTTCTGATGGGTGAATAAAGATGCCAACAGCCAATAGCTGGGCAGAAGAGACAGAGGTGGAGCTTAGGTTTCTCAGGCTTGGGGTTGGAGGAGAACCAGGAAGAGAAGAAAGGTGCAGGAGGAAAGAGAACCCGTTGTGGGTTAGGTGAGTCAGGAAACTGCGGCCCAGAGCCGGACGGCAATGCGCACTCCTGTAATCCTAGCGCTCTGGAGGCAGAGGCAGGCGGATTTCTGAGTTCAAGGCCAGCCTGGTCTACAGAGTGAGTTCCAGAACAGCCAGGGCTAAACAGAGAAACTCTGTCTTGAAAAAACCAAAACAAACAAAAAAATTAATTATTTTTTTTAGGAAAGGCATATCAGAGATTGAGGATGAACTTGTGCTATAGAATACCCACTTAGTGTGCATGAGGCCCGACAAGGAAAGGGAGGGAAGGACTGAAGGAAGGACCCCATACATGAACTGGAGTGTGATTTCCTTGCTCACTGAATTTTCCAAAAGCCCCCAATCTACTGTTAATGTTAAGAATTAGGTGCACTAAGTAACTTCAGTATGCTGAAATTATTTTTAAATGAAAATACTATTTTTAACTTTAAATTGTGTGTGTGTGTGTGTGTGTGTCTGTATGTGGTTAAGTGCCTGTGAATCCAGGTGCGCACAGAACCCTGAAGCATTACTTACAGTCACTGATGTCATCCTTTTGGCTAATTAAATTTTTATTTACAGATTATAAAAATATAATTCTTAAAGTAATGTGCAAGAAGAAAATTATCTTCATTAGACCTTTAAAACTATTTAAATAATTCACACTGGAGTTCTGTTACATTACTTATATGAAGTAAGACACAGGAAGGACAGAAAGAAAGCTTGATTAGCTTGTGTAGTTGGCACGATTTTGTTGAGGCCTGCTACCTTTTAAAGGTAGCCATTTTGTATTCAGTGTCCATTTTACTCCTAAGGTAGAATTAAGTTCAGGTTCTCAGACTCTACTTCCCAGAAGTAATTATCTATAGGTGACACTGAAAAATGCTACTAATAAGCCAAAAATTCATGGCTGACTCCCGTGTACTCTGTTAACTCAATGTTCTGAAATTCCTGTTAACCATCTGTCCACCATGCCTCTTACTTGACGCAGGACCAATCAGCTTAAAGCTCTAGTTAGCCAAAATGTTACGCCACTTCCCTGTGTTAGACCTCTGAGTCCTTTTTTCAGTCCTGAACCTTGAGTCTTGGAGTATGCATAAGCTATTCTTGCGTACCTGAGATCGGTGTATGTATGGTTGATGTGATTCCTGAACCCCAACAAATTTTGCATGTGTATTCACAACCATGTAGCCCACATGACCTGTGTAAAACATATTCTTTGCAGTATTGTTTTTAATAGGAAAAGACCAAACTAAATGAACCAAACATCCATTAGGTAGGGATTACATAAACCGAAATTTTAAAGCATTCACAGAAGAGAATGGGCATCCTGGCCTATAAACCCACCCTAAAGGGCTGAGACAGGTTCAAAACTGCTTAATCCTAGAACTCAGGAGGCAGGGAGATCTCTTGAGTTCAAGGCCAGCCTGGTCTGCAAAGTGTGCTCCAGGATAGCCAGGGCTTCACAGAGAAAGCCTGTCTTAAGTTCAAGGCTTGCTAAGCTGCAGAGTGAGTTCCAGCAAGAACCTGTGTCAAAAGGGCTGTCTGTGGCTCTAGCGGGGTGTACAGGGCGTGTCTGGCATGTGAAACCACCTGGGGCCAACCTCCATTGAATGTGGCATGGCCGAGGTGTGGCTCCACCAAGGCATGGTGATGCTTAGCAATCATGAGACCCGGGGTTCATCCCATGGCTGGGGGTGCCAGGAAAGGACACAGCGTAGCAGCGTCATAACGGGCTGCCACGAGGCCCACAACGGCCCGGCCGCCACTGCTTCTGCACCAGCAAAGAGTCTTGGGAAGCTTTCAGAAGAGTCTAGGCACACTGATAGGCTCTGCAAGAGGGAGATATGTATCCATGCATCCATTTTTATTTTTATTTCTGAACCCTGTTCATTGACCACATCACTCCCACACACACATCACATGTGAAGGTGCCATTTTTGAGAGGTGGGAGGATTATCAGTTTTCTGTGATCTTAACATACAAAAGGGCTAATCTGTCAGCTGCGGCTTTGGGTTCCAGGTTATAAAAGCATTCATCCAAACTGGGCGTGACTACTCTTCACTGCCTGTGTCAATCGATGCTGCCCATCTAGCCCTAGCTACTAACTACAGCTCTGCAGAGTATTTAAAACATTTTATTTATTTATAGGAGCTTAATTATTTAGTAGCCTCCATATAGAGAGCCACCTAAAGAAAAATTCTACCTTCAAACATTATTGCTGTAGGTATGAAATGCTTTACCAATGCTGAATAACTTCAGTCACAATGGATTTTCAAAAAGAGAGAAATCCCAAGACAGTAAAAATATTCTCTCTCTCTCTCTCTCTCTCTCTCTCTCTCTCTCTCTCTCTCTCTCTCTCTCTCTCTCTCCATATATATACGTGTATATATACACGTGTATAGATAGATAGATAGATAGATAGATAGATAGATAGATAGATCAGAACTTCAAAAGTATGTCCAGCTTCAGCCACACCTACTGTAATGTATTTTAATTCACTGGTCTGAATGAAATAAGTTTCAAACATCCCAATGGGGCGGGAATAGAGTTATTTTTGAGTATCAACACAATAGTAATGAATTAACAAATGGCAGGAAAGCCCACATGAATGCTTCCTGAGATGCCTTTAAAGTGATATGGAGAGAATTAAAATAAAAGGTCCCAAACCCAGGCTCTGTCAACAGACGAAAGATTTCAGAGAAGTCCTTTAACAGACGAGGCTGAGCCGGACAAACGAAACGCCACACAAGCACCTCTGTCCGTGGTCCATCCATCATCAGGAAACACCACCTTGCAGAATCAAAGGTGCAAACCCTATA
Organism: Apodemus sylvaticus; assembly: GCF_947179515.1. Lineage (NCBI taxonomy): Eukaryota > Metazoa > Chordata > Mammalia > Rodentia > Muridae > Apodemus > Apodemus sylvaticus. Next base: position 131,766,695 of record NC_067477.1, on the reverse strand, counting down.
GAAGGGAGCTGCTGCTGGGAGGAGGAGCCCTGCTCTTGTGTGGAACGGCCAGTCAAGAGAGAGGCCGCAGAGGGGCAGCGCGCGGTCTGCCAGTCCATCTGGCTGGACTTTGGGGGTTGGCATGGAGCTCACAGTCCTGCATACTGAGCTAGGTCTCCACCCAGCCCTTCCTCTGGGTTTGAATAGAAGAGCCAGCACTCATTTTCCTTCTCTACTCGTAAAAATAATGTTTTTTTTTTAAATGCCAGCACAATCAGATGCTTACCAAAAAGGAAGTTTTTCTTCAAACATTTATAAGAATATTAGTAAGTGGCCTAGAAACCATTCTTGTAGGATTTAGGCAAAGAATTTTTCCAATCACTTTACAAAGAAGGACTAGTGTGAGTTTAGATCACACCACTTCATACTGCTGTCAACTAGTGGCTCCCTCTGAGGCAGGGAAGGGCCTCTCCCCAGAGGGAGAGAACAAACAGCCTCTGGTGGCGGTGGTTAGAATAAGGACGGCCCTCACAGGCTTATGTATTTGAATACTGAGTCATGGGGCGTGGCAATGAGGATTAGGAGGTGAGGCTTTATTGGAAAGGTATGGGGGGTGGGCTTTGAGGTTTCAAAAGCCCAAACGAGGCCATCCCACCACATTGGCTATCTCACCCCACATTGGCTATCTCACCCCACGCCCCACACCACCCTGGTCTTCTATCAGTGGGTCAGGATGTAGCTCTGAGCTATTCTCCAGCACCGTGCTCACCTGCCACCGCGTGCTCACCTGCCACCGCGGTTCCCTGCCACACGTGATGACAATGGACTAAATCTCTGAAACTGTAAAGCCAGCCCCAACCAAATGTTTTCTTTTCTAAGAGCTGCCTTGGTCATGGTCTCTTCACAGCAACCGAACAGTGACTAAGACAGAAATTAGTACCATGGACTAGGGTATTGCTGTGATAGAACCGACCATGCTATCAGTTGAAAGGCTTTGGGACTTTAGATTATAAAAGAAATTAGATGCTTTTAGTGGGACTTACTAGTCCATCCTAGTAAGAACATGGAAAACAGTGGTACTGAGGGCAATTTTAACTGCAGGGCCCAGATCAAGAGGTTTCAGAAGAGAAGAATATTAATTAATGAGGTCTAGAGACCATTCTTGTGATATTTTGTCAAAGAACATGGCTGCTTTTTGCCCTTGTCCTAAAGATGTGCCTGAGGCTAAATTGAAAATTTTTTGGATTGACAGATTTGGCAGAGGAGATTTCAAGATAGGCTAGGCTAGGACTGACTGACTGTCCTAGCATGTGGTTGCTAGTGGTCACTCTTATGCAGACCTATAATGAAAAGGAGAAAGTGGAACAAGGAGAAATAAAAAAAAAAAAAAAAACACACTTTGAGAACAAAACAAGAAACAGGAAAGAAAAATCACCAGCACTCAAAGAGACGAAGTGTAGAGAGAAGCCTGATTCTGAATGGAACAGAGAGTGGCAGCCTCAGGACAAGACCCCGCCCAGTGAAGCTTCCAGCTCAGGGAAGGAATTAAAGGCCGCCAGGCAGTGAGGGGAAGCGTCAACATCAGGCAGCAGGGCCAAGTGTAACTGAATGAGGGGCCAAGCAAGCGCCAGCAAGCGGCCGAACCCGGCAGCTCAGCCTCATGGCTCTGACTGTCCAGCGGAGCATGCAAGAAAGGGGTTGTGGAGAATGTCTCTCAGTGGCTGAGGGAAGCTGCTGAGACCAGGCATGCGACAGGGGTGCCCGTAAACGGAGGCCCAGGAAGCATGAAGGTGAAGCCTGGATTTCATTGGAGACCCCAATGTCAAGGAGCTGACATCTCGGGGAGAGATGTCAAGAGCACCGTGACATCAGACAGAGACGCAGAGTTCACAGTTTGCCCTGATAGCTTCGGACTTGCTTTTGCTTTAGTCCAGGATTTCCTCACTATGCTTCCCTACCTCCCTCTTGGAATGGTCAAGCATAGTCTGTGCCACTGTGTGTTGAAAGCATGTGGTCTGCTTTTTTATTTTAAAGCTAAGAGATTGCTATGAGTCTCAGAACAGACTTTGAACTTTGCACTTTTTACACTGTGTTGAGACCACGGGGACTTCTAAGTTGGACTGAACGTATTTTTTTCATTATGATATGGCTACAAGCCTATGAGAGCCAGGCAGTGGAATATGTGATTTAAATAGAATGCCCCTCATAGGTTCATATATTTGAGTACTTAGTCATCAGGAAGTGGCGCTAGGGAAGGATTAGAGACACAGCATAAACAGTCTAAGAGACAATGTGCCTACACAGTGCCTGAGAGACATATCATATCCCATCCATCTACAGCCATGACATAAATCAACGGAAATACCAGGTACAGAGAAGCATTGCAAAAGGTACTCACTACTGGGAAACAGAAAGACAGACCAAGAAAATAAGCTCCTTCACCCATCTGCCCCACCCCCAAAAACATCAAGGTAAGAAAGGAAGGAAGGAAAAATGTTCTCTTTCCCCCATGACACCAGTGGCCTTGGCAATAGCCTCCCAGTCTACATCCCAGCCATGCCAATTGTACCAGAGACCAAACTCCACTGTATATGTGAGTCTGTCCCAGCTCTTCTGATTTTTTTTTTAAATTGGTCTTACTTGCATAAACTCAGGCTTATCTCAAACCAGGCAATCCTTGTCCAGCTCCCAAGTGCTTAAGTCCCAGTGGCTTAAGTGAGACTTCCCCTGACTCTGCTAATTTTGTTTTGTTAGTCTACTCTTCAATCTGCTTACTAAGACCCTGTCTTAGTTTGATTTCTATTGCTGTAATAAACATCATAACCAAAAGGCCACTCTGGGGAGAAAAGGGTTGTTTCATCTCTTTACAGTTTACAGTCCATCATGGACGGAAGCTGGGAGGCGAGGCTTGCTCTTCTTGGCTTGCTCAGCTCTGTGTCCTACGCCACCCAGGACCATCTGCCCAGGAAGGGCACCACCCACAGTAGGCTAGGCCCACCCTCACCCATCACTAATCAAGAAAATCGGCCACTGACATGCCACAGGCCAATCTGACAGAGGCATTGCTGGAGTGAGCGCCCCTCTTCCCAGGTGACTGACAAAGGCTAACTAGCAGGTCCCTTACACCATTGTTATCATTCTTACAACTATCTTAACATCTAATATAAGCAACACAAAATTCTATTGTTTCATTGTTTTTATGAGTGATGATTAATGGCTCTCAAACTTTCTGACCTTAATGTCAATTTATAGCCCTAGAAATTACTGCTCATCCAAAGAGTTAGTTACATGTCAACAATTTACCATGTTAGAGACTAAAATGAAGAAAAATACGAGTATACTCTTCAGATTAATGAACAGTATCATTTTGCAAGGTGGAGTGGCACATACCTGTAACTCCAGCACTTAGGAATCCAGGGCAGGAGAATGACTTCCTGAGGCCAGCCTAGGCTACAAAGGGCTAACTGCCAGCCAGGCTGTAGACAAAACTCCCCCAAGGAAAAAGTAACATTGCTTGATATTTTTGCAGATATATTCAATTCCTAATGACAAGCACTCTCCCTGCTTCCCTGAGATATGCCCACTGATATACAGAAGTATACCTTAACACATGTGATGGTCTCACAGACACATTGGCAGATGACGGACAACCAGACATTTGTGCAGCAGGCACACTTCATTTTCAAGTCAGCCACACGTATCCAAACAGTCAGGCTTTCCTTTCAATTGTTCTGTCACATAAAAATGCTGTGCCACAAAACAGCCAGTTTAGTTCATAACTCAAACAATCCAAGGACCCTTTTCTCAAGACAGTATCGCACTTCCACAGGCAGAAGTGGACTATGGGTACTGTTCCTGTTCTATTGCAGAACACTTCTTTAAAGAGAGATAGCTCAGTGGTTAAGAGCACTGGCTGCTCTTCCAGAGGTCCTGAGTTCAATTCCCAGCAACCACATGGTGACTCACAACCATTTGTAATGGGATCTGATGCCCTCTTCTGGTGTGACTGAAGATAGCTACATATAAAGTAAAAAAATGTGCTTATAAAGTAAAATATTTAAAAAGACAAACAAACAAACAAACAAACAAACAAAAAACAGAAGAAGAGCCCTGTATTGTGGTGCACACCTTTAGTCTAGCATTCAGGAGTCAGCAGCAAGTGGATCTCTAAGCTTGAGGCTAGCCTAGTCTACAGCGAGTTTCCGCTAGAGCTACAAGGAGAGACTGTCTCAAAAATCAAAATCAAGCAAATAGGAAAGAAGGTGGGCACAGTAGCAAATACATGTCACCCAGCACTTGGGAGGGAGAGGCTGGCAGATCTTCAGGCCTCGATGGTTGTTGGCCTAGACTCGCTGTAAACCTGAGGTCCCAGTGAAGAGTCCCTGTCTCAAAAGACAAATATAGGGCTCGGAAGAGGTCACTGGCTAAGAATGTGGGAGGCCATGTCAGGTGTCCACAACTGCCTCTACCTCCAGCCCAGAGGGGAGGATCTGACTCCCTTTTTGGCCTCTACCATCACCCCACAACTGTCTTATACACAGCACACGCACACATACACACCACATAAATAAATAGATAGATAGATAGATAGATAGATAGATAGATAGATAAATAAATATTTTTAAAAAACTCATCAGCACCTGAAGAACAATATATACAGTTGCCCTGTGGCTTCCCCTGCGTGCACGTGCATGCGCACGCGCGCGCACACGCACACACACACACATAGGCATACAAAATATATTAGATGTGATCCATGAAACATGCTTGCTTATGAAAGCCAGGTTTGCTGTTCTAAATCCCAGCAGTCAGGCGCCATGAGAAATAGTGGCGCTCATTACACCTGTGGAGGTAGAGCGGGCCTTCCCCTCAGTCAGAGACCCTATGTGCCTCCCCACCTAACCCACACTGTGCTGCCGCTGCTGCTGCTACATATTTGAGACAAGTCTGGACTATACAGTAACCTGAGCTACAGCTAAGACTGTCTGAAAGAAAAAAGTTAGATGCAGTATGTATATAATATGCAGTGTGTGTGTGTGTGTGTGTATGCGTGAGAGAGAGAGAGAGAGAGAGAGAGAGAGAGAGAGAGCGCACACAGACATCCCCATTCTCACAAACACAGATATTAACACAGGAACTCTAGTAGCCCCTCCTACAAAGACCTCCTGTTGGCCTTACACTTATTCATTCCTTCCTTCATGGTGGCTGCAAAATGCTCACAAGATGATTCTGCCTGACAACCGTCTATATACAAAGACCCCCGATCCTCCACCCTGTGGCCCACATAGAAGTTTGATATCAACTCCAAGTAAGTCACTTCCCCCCAAAGTTCTGAGCAGCCTGTTGGTCACACACCCAATCTTTACTTCTAATTCTAATAAGATTAAAATAATATTGCATTCAAATTTCCATTCTCCATCTCGAAGTCTACGTAAGGTCAGTGTAAATGAGAAGAGCACTCTGATATCTACTAACAACTTTAAGTGAAATGCAGTCTCAGTGAAAGTTTCCATTTTTGATGCCCCTGTGTCAGCTCTCCACAGTAGAGAGAAAGAGACATCAAGGCGCTGACCTTTGAGATCTGACAGTCTAAGATGTAGTCTGGACAGAACTATTTAGGCAAATTTTACATAAGGTGCAAGATTTTTAACAGCTGTTGAGACTCTCAGAACTGAAGTAAGACAGACAATTCCTCATTTGGAGTTGCCACATGGCATACTTAGGCAAGGGCGCTTTCTGCAGATGGTGGGTGTAGCCTTTCTTCTGCATGGCAGAAGTAACGGCAGCGTGATGTCTGCATTCTGCAAAGCTGAAGACAGAGCCTAGGGCCTTCTCTAAAGCACAGAGACTGCACACCTGGGTCTTCAATGTGTCCTACTACTGTTACAAAAATGAGGTTTGAAATAGTTTCTTTGGCCCCTTTAAGGAGGCAATATGGCTCAGTAGTAAAAGCATTTGCCACCAGCTCAAGGGGACAACCTGAGTTTGATCCTAGCCTGGGTTTGACTCCCAGGACCCATATGGAAAAATGAGAGACTGACTCCAACAAGTCACTTCCAGTCATACACTATGGCCACAGGCCCTCAAACACAATAAATAAATGTAACAATCAAATGACTTAGAAAAGCCCATAGTTGAGTAAGCAGGTGGTGGTCACAACTGTAATCACAGCAGCTGGGAGGCCATGCCCAGGACTGACAGGAGTCCGGGGCCAGCCCACTCTGTGGAGTAATTCTCTCTTAAATAAAACTCAGTATGTTTTTGAATAATAAAAATAAAAAGCACAACAGGGCTAAAGATACGCAGAAACCTGGATCCTAATCTATTGGGAGGATGGGGAGGGATAAGTATGGTGTCCAGCACAGCCAAAATTAAACATCGAGGAAGACCAGGTCCCAGAACTGAGGCAAGGTCCACTGGCGTGCGTGTAATGGACGTCTCTGACACCGGCCATGCTTTGCAACAAGAGAAGCATGGGGGGCAAACACTCAGGTCCAAAACCTGTTCCTAAAGGGCGCACTGGCGCCAGCTGTGGGCAGGGATCCAGGGAAGCCTTTACAAGACACACTGAAGCCCAGTTTCAAAGGCTGTGGTCCAGATCTCAGGGCTGGCAAGAAGGAAAGAATTAGTCTTTTAAATGCTGACTAGCTGTGCCACAGACTGGAACAGACAAAATCGTTACATGTACCAGTGCTGTAATTAGCAGCTTTTAAAAAGTCAGGCTTAGTGCACTTGAGATATGGAGACAATAATGTCAGACATAGAAAGGACACATCCTATGTTAAGAGGGTCATGTCCTGGTTTCTACATGCAGCTAGCACTGCAAAGTTATCTTTTGGAATAATCAAACATATAAGCTTAAGCAGTTTCCATTTTGGATCTACCCAACTGACTAGAGTCTCTCTAAGACTGATGTGAGGCTGGTGTTCAAAGAGCCCGCCATCCCAACGAGGTTCCCACAGCATCCATTGTGTGATCTTTTTCTAGCACTGGCTCTGTGTGAGTCATTAATGCTGAATATCTGCAAGTGCGGATCAGACAATATCTAAACGTGCGACTTAGGCAAGTGCGCAGTTGTTTTGTGCCCTGGCCCCCTCATCTGTGACCAGGGATAATAGCAGAACTACTTCTAGAGTCGCTGTGGATAGGACATGAAAAGCAGCCCTGCCACAGAGGGCTCAGTAGCTGTCAGAACATGAACCACACACAAGCCCAGGCCATTTGCAAGACTGAATACAGAAGCCCCAGTAGCACAAGTAAGGCAAGTGGCAACACTAAAACGCGGAGCCTTCTCCAACCATGAGTGTACCGCCTGCTGTAGCCCAGTGGAGGGCGGCTGCCCATGGAGCACAGGGTGCGCATGCAAAGGCACGCAGCGCCGGGCGTGGGCAGCGCCGGGCGGGCGTGGGCAGCACCGGGCGTGGGCAGCACTGCCCCTGTGCACGACAGCCTCTGGACACGCACACAGAACAACTTGATAGAGTAAAATAAACAGTGAGTGCCTGCTGTAAGAATAAATCTCTGTGTTTTATAATACATGCAACATAAAATCTATCACTAAAGGACCACAGCACATGGGTGAAGGTGCGGCCTCTGTCCAGCTCCTCCACCCCTGGAAAGACATCCAAGGGGCGCATGCTCAGCGCTCACGGCCCATCTCAAATATGAGGTAAATCTCCGACTCTGCTCAGAACAAGCCCAGGTCTCTCCCATTCCCAGTGGAATCAGAGGGATCAAAGAGCTGCTTCTGAGGCACACAGGGAGGCTTACAGTAAGTGAGCATTAAGTTCACCTACTCCAGAGGGCTCGAGAACACCGCTGACAAGCTTGCCCTGGGTTCCATGCGGTAGGGAGAGAATTCTGGGCATTCGATGGTATCTCTGAGAACAGAAAGTCAGTGCTCACCAAATTAGCCCTCTAACTGCCAAAGAACAATGGGGCTTCAGCAATTTTCTCCTTTGAAGCAGAAGCAGACAGGGCAGGACTTCAACCCCAGCAAAATGTCAAGACCACTCTACTGTGCACTTGTCCGGCATGTGGGCCGCTTAGCCAGGCTCTGAGCCCTGCCTGCCTCTAACCACCTTCAGCCCTTTGCAAAGGGAGCCACGGAGGGGAAAGAGTGGCTCTGTGCTCCCCGCTCTCAACCGGGAAAACAGAGAAAAAGGCATAAATGTCTCTTCATCATAATTCAAAGCACCATCACTAGGTAAAGCCTTGCATAAGTGTCTTGATAATTATATTCCAATACACTCTCTCAGGCCTTATGGAAGATGAAAAACACCATTTTTCCATTCCAAGCAATCTGTTAAAGAAAACCAACATTACTTGTAAACAGATTCCAAGCTATCAGAAGGGTAAATTAAAAATACACTTGTGTGTTTTGGATACATTCTTCAAACCATTTGTCAGATTCGTGTTCTAACAAGATCTATGACTGGCCCCACAACTTCTTGAGCTCGAAATGAATCTTTATATTTTAACTTCTTCCAAGTAAATAATTAATGCATATGGTTTTAAAAAATATTTATTAGTTAGGCACATCCTTAAGAAAATTTCATCTGGGCATAGTGACGCATACCTGCAGTCCAAGCATCTGGAGGGTAAAGGCAGGAGGATGAAGAGTTCAAGGCCAGCCTTGGCTACTTAAGTTAAAGACCAGCCTGGGCTATAAGAGACCTTATCTCAAAAAAATATGCACAGGTAAAAAATAATGTATAACACTATCATAATGAAAACCATTATTATGTAGAATATGTGTTAATGAAAACAGAAATAAAATAATTTCACAGGATGTTTTCGGTAAGCAGGGTGTTTTCTTTAAGCAAAATTACTAGCATATATACCTAGTTTTCTTTCTGAAAATAGCTTGATTGGTGAAAAGGTTTTCACATGACCTGGTATTTTCTTGCAGGGGACTTAAGTCACACAGAATATATTAACTCCTAAGGAAAGCCGTAACAAGATGCTCACTGTAGAGGAGTCGGTGCTTCTGGAACCATTAGCAGAAATGGCTCCTTCATCAGACACTTGCTCTGCTGGACGATGTCTGTGTCCAGTCACGAAGAAACAAGCTATGTATAAAGCCTTTACCCATAAACTTGCTAATTGTCTTAGGATTCCTAATACTGCAGGGGAAGAACCATGACAAAAATACAAACATGGTGATGCTAGGTACGAGTGGGTTGATGTGGCTCACGGGTCCACATCACTGTTCATCATAGCAGGAAGTCAGGACAGGAACTCAGGCAGGGCAGGACCCTGCAGGCAGGAGCTGAGGCACAGGCCACAGAGGGGTACTGCTTCCTGGCTTGCTTCCTATGACTTGTTCAGCCTGCTTTCTAGTAGATCCCAGGTCCACCAGCCCGGTGGTGCCCCTACCCACAGTGGGCAGAACCCAACAGTCACTATAGTCCCACAGGCTTGCCTACAGCCTGATCTTATGGAGGCATTTCCTCAATTGAGGTTCCTTCCTTTCAAATAACTCTAGCCTGTGTCAAGTTGACATAAGACCAGCCAGCACCTGTATGTAGGTAGGTAGGAGGGCCAAGTCGGAGCCTTAGACAGGACCACAAACCTTACAGCAGAAATGCAGACTGAGGTTCAAGATTAACATTGGAGGGAACACATGTGTGTGTGTGTGTATATGTGTGTGTGTGTGTGTGTGTGTGTGTGTGTGTGTGTGTGGAATTACTGAAACAGTTGCAACTTTTCTATTGTTTACTGTCACGACCACCAAGGAGCTAAAGAGAGAGGTTGATTCTGAACTAAACTGCAGAAATTAGTTAAGATGGCAGCACACTGAGTCCCTCCAGTCGCTGCCCTCTGCACACAACTGGTATTCACCAGCTCCCTCTACCTGGGGTGCCTCGCAGTCTGTTGAAAAGGAGGAAACTATGCCAACTACTAAAGTTTTATTGATCAAGGGCCAGAATTTATTTGTCTTTTGTTTTAGTGGTACTATTATTACATGAATGTATTTTATGTGTGAGGAGAGAGGGTACCGTGCACCTCCATGGTACACATATGGAGGTCAGAGGACAACTTGTAGGAACTGATTCTCTCCTTCCTTTTCTTAGAGAACGCAGGGCTGTGGGTTCCAGGGATTGAACCAGGTAGGTCAGCAGGCTTGAGAGCAATGCATTTATCCACTGAGTCATGTCACCAGCCATCTTTCTGATGTAGTTGAGACAGGGTCTCATGTAGCCCAGGCTGCCCTTGATTGCTTATATAGCCAAGAATCACCTGAGCTTCTGATTTTCCTATTTGCATTTACCCAATGCTAGGGATCCGACCCAGGGTTGACTGCAGGCACGCTAGGCAGTCTGTCAGCTGAGCTGCAGCCCCAGCCCCAGAGCCCACTGGACTTGTGAATTCCTACAGACTATTTTTTTTTAAACAAGGTCTCTCCATGTAGCCCTGTCTGTCCCAGAACTCACTATGTAGGCAAGGCTGGCCTCAAACTCTCAGAGATACTCCACTGCCTGAGTGCTGGGATCAAAGGTATGTACCACCTCTTGCCCAGCTCTGCAACTGTCTTTAATTCCTATCAACAAAGCCAACAAGACCACCATCACTCCAGCACAATCCTTCAGATGATAAAGGTCGGATCTGACCAACGCACAGAGCAAAGGGCGTGAGCACAGCTCAGGGACAGAACACTTGCCTGGCGTGTGCAAGGCTTCAATTTCTAACACTGAAAAACACACCTAGGGTTGGAGAGATGGCTCAGTGGTCAGAGAGCACTGACTGCTCTTCCAGAGGTCCTGAGTTCAATTCCCAGCGACCACATGGTGGCTCACAACCATCTGTAATGGGATCCAGTGCCCTCTTCTGGTGTGTCTGAAGACAGTGACAGTGTACTCACATACATAAAATAAATCTTTTTTAAAAAAAGAAAATCACATCTATTAATTTTTTAAACTAAATTAATGCACAGAACTGACACCAGTGATTAAGTAATGAAGTACAAGGTTTCCATCCCAGAGATACTCATAAAAAAATAAAAAGCCAAATATCCTCCGAGGGCTGGAGTCACGTGTCTGCAGTCTGGAGAAGCACAGCATTGCCCAGAGAATATCCAGTAGATACTGCTGTGTGCCACACTAACACAAACTCAAACTGTCAGTGACGAGGCCACAGAAGAGGCCTGAGTGGCCGGGGAGCCCGCTCAGGACGACTGCACGCTAGCACACCCTGTAAATCCCAAGATCAAATCCCAGAATGATGCTTGCAGTATGCCAAGCTGAGGTAGCGCGACCTTGACAAGTTTGGGAAGGGCTTCCTCAGGGCTCGGCCACAGTGTCAGTGGCTCCCAGAGGTCTCACCTGATGTGTGTGGCAGGCAGGGACTCGTACTGGCGCGACAGAAAGAGCTCCCTGTGCTTTAGCTGGTGCCTCTGCTTCTCCGTCAAGTCTGCCTCAACGGTCGTCTCCGATTCTTCCTCAGTTTCCTCTACACAAACAAAATTCAAAGAATCCATGGTTACAACTCATGCTTGCCTCCTGGGATATCAAAGCAGAGGGAATCAAATGGCAGAATCGGTCACAGCAGTACACACCTGTGATCCCGGCAGAGGCAGGAGGATCACCATTTCAAAGCCCATCTGGGTGTAAGTTTGATACAAACAAGAGCTACACAGTGAGCCCTGTCTTACACAAATAAGTGAGTGAGTGAGTGAGCGAGCCAGCAGGGCCTGGGGTCAGCTCGGAGGCTGAGAGCTCTTGATGCATAATCCAGGACCAGGATTAGGATCCCAACACCTGCATCACAAACCCAGTGTCCTCAGGAATAACTGTAGCCCAACCTCTGGAAACGGAGACAGGGAACACTGGAGGTTGCTGCCTTCCAGCCCAGCAGAGAAAAACCAACTCTGGGGCCAGGATAGACCCTACCTTATAGGCATAGACAAAGAATAATAGAAAATGACACCTAGGGCTGGAGAGATGGCTCAGTGGTTAAGAGCACTGACTGCTCTTCTGAAGGTCCTGAGTTCAAATCCCAGCAACCACATGGTGGCTCACAACCATCTGTAATGAGATCTGACGCTCTCTTCTGGAGTGTCTGAAGACAGCTACAGTGTACTCATATATAATAAATAAATCTTAAAAAAAAAAGAAAAGAAAAGAAAATGACACCTAACACCCTTTGCCTTTATGCAGACATACCTGCAAGCACACATGTGCATACAACTCACACAGATACACACAAATAAATATAGATATATATTTGGTTTTAGTTTTTCGAGATAGGGTTTCTGTGTAGCCCTGGCTATCCTGAAACTCACTCTGTAGACCAGGCTGGCCTTGAACTCAGAAATCCTCCTACTTCTGCCTCCCAAGTGCTGGGATTAAAGGTTGTGTCACCATCATCTGGCATAAATTTCTTTTTAAAAATAAATAAATAAAATTTGAAAGTAAATGCCTGAAAAGTGGCAGCTGAGCTGCGATTGGCAGCATTCGCCAGAAATCCCAACACTCAGGAGGCCGAGGCAGGAAGGTGTTCCTTCTAACATGCTCAGGGCTGCAGATCTCAAAATTCCTTAATTAAAATAAACTATAAATGGAGCTGGGTACGGCAGTGCATACCTTTAATCCCAGCCCTCAAGAAGCAGAGGCAGGTGGATTTCTGTGAGTTTGAGGCCAGCCTGCTCTACAAAGTGAGTTCCAGGACAGCAATAGTGATACCCTGTCTCAAAAAAACAAACATGAAACACCAATACAGATAGGCAGGCAGGCAGGCAGACAGACAGACTGATGGACAGATAGATGGAAGCAAGCAGAACGGAAGGATTAGACTAGAGGAAATATCCTTAGACATTAGAGCCTGAAGCAGGAAATGAACAGCTGAAAGAAAGCTACGCCATTTTTAAGGACCCAGGCCTGAGGCTGGGAGTTCTGAGCAGGCAGGGGGCAGATGAGTCCCAGGACAACATCCTCAGAAATAGAGGTGCTGAGACCCAGTGCTCAGAGATAAAGGGGGAAGGGTTAGACTGTACAAAGTCATCACAGGTGCAGTCCAAGGCCAGCCTGGGATGTAAGAGAACTGCCTCAAAAATACTAAACCGATCGTGTGGGCCCCACACCCTACCGAGTATACAGGAACCAGATTTATGACACCCGCCCCCTTTTGTCTAGTAGGAACACTATAAGCCAAATCATTTGGGGAAGGGAGAAAAATGCTTGTAATACCAGAGACTGAGGCAGGAGGCTAGAGCTCAAGGTGAACCTGGTTTTATAGTCTAATCTCCATTTCCAAAACAAAAACCTATGAAGACCAACACTGAGGAAAGAAAGAAAAAAAAAGTCCCAGAAATAACAAGAAAATAGCCATCTTTTCTATCTTTCTTCTTTGCAAGCAGGCAGAGGGGGGTGGGGGGCTCCAGGATCCCTTCTCTTCCAAAAGAGAAGGAAAACTCACTTCTAGCACCCTCCACAAGCTTCATTTGTTTAAAACTGACAACATAAGAAACTGGGACCAAAAAGAAGCTACTTGTTCCTAGTGACCCTGTTAAGAGGGTGGCACGATGCCACCCAAGAGGAGAGCAAACGATGCCCACTGAGAACTGCCCCAGTTCTCCAGTCTGGGAGCAAAGAGGCCCTCACGCCAGCCCAACCGGAGTGAGGCAGGTGCTATTTGGGGTGCTGTGGACTCTCAGGGAGCAGGACAGTGACTCTGCCATGAGAAGCAGGGCCAGAGACCATGGGCAGAAACAAACAGGCGAGGTTGTAGTGATCTTTCATTTTTAGTTACTTTTCTCCTACAGTGAGTGAACCGCACTCCCCCAAAGCAACTCAGGAAGAAAGGGTCTATTTCACCCACACTTCCAGGTAACACGGCATCACTGAAGGAAGTCAGGACAGGGACTCATGCCAGGGCAGGAAGCTGAAGCAAAAGCAATTGAGGGCGCTGCTCACAGGCTTGCTCCTCATAGCTCGCTCAGCCTGCTTTCCTAAACAACTCAGGACCACCCGGCCAGCGGTGGCACCACCCACACTAATCAAGAAAACGCCCAACAGACTTGTCCACAGGCCAATCTCATTGAGGCCTCTTCTCAAGAGAATCCCTCTTCCCAAATGCCTGTAGCTTGTGTCAAGTTGACACAAACCAGCCGCGAGCTGTCCTCCTTCCTTCCTCTCCTGAGTACTGAGACTATGGGATGTACGACCACACCTACATGCACTTTCTTTTGGTTTGTTTGTTTTTTTTGGTTTTTTGAGACAGGGTTTCTCTGTATAGCCCTGGCTGTCCTGGAACTCACTCTGGAGACCAGGCTGGCCTCAAACTCAGAAATCCACCTGCCTCTGCCTCCCAAGTGCTGGGATTACAGGCGTGCGCCACCACCGCCTGGCTTTACATGCGCTTTGATAAACATTACATTTAAAATAATGGAAGGGTACATCAATATCATTTACAGACATAATTCTGATTAATTTGAGCAACACATCTTTTTAAAAATAAAATGTAATGCCCTGGCAGACTCGCCTGGAGCAGACTGTGTTCAAGCTATGGGAGAGGGGGTATGCAGAGACTCAGAATGAGGCTGCAGCAGGCAGGAAACCGGTTGGCTGCTCCGCATGCAGAAAGCACAATGCAGGGTAAGCTTGGAACACCTGGCTTCCTTGTGAACCACGGGTGCCGCACGGACAGAAGCATGTCTAATTACCACAAGTCTTGTTTGTTGCTTTTGCTTTTGCAGACAGGGTTTCTCTATGTAGCCCTGGCTGTCCTACAACTAGCTCTGTAGACCAGGCTGGTCTCGAACTCAGAGATCTGCCTCCCAAGCGCTAGCATTAAAGGCGTGTGCCACCATCGACGGGCTCAGTTGTCAACAATGCTTATTTCAGGGCCCAGGACCACAGAAGGCATCTTTTCAAATACAATTCTGTTTTAATTGTATGAGGACCTGTCATGTTCTCTAATTTCAAGTTCTAAAGCTCTGAATTGAAAACGAGCCCAGAAAACTGAGTTTAAGCATCTCACTTAGGAGCAGGCAAATTGGCTCAGCGGGGAAAGGCGCATGCCAGGAAGCTTGGTGGCCATGGTTCCAATCCCTGGGCCCCACATAATGGAAGGAAAAAACTGGCACTCCAAAGCTGTTCTCTAACCTCTATATATGTGCAGAGGTGGAGGCAAAGGCGGCACACACACAGACAGGCCACACACACAGACACACACACACACACACACACACACACACAGTATCAGTCAATACAATAAAAGAAAGTTAAAGTCTCACCAAGCTCAAACAAAGACCTAGGCAACTGTAGCTTCCATGAGTGTTCCTTCTAATGAGTATGCACAGAGACACAGCTCTACAGGAGCCGACTACTTGCAGGTCCAATAACGTCTCACCAGCAGAGATCGATAAAGTTATTGCTGCATTGGCACTATTAGTACAGCAAATATCACATACAAAATTATGCTCTCTACCTAATTGGAATTTGATAAATTGTTGCTATAAAAGACATGGCTAACTGAATTCTAATGGTGCCCTACAGAGCAAAAGGCGCCACTACATATCAGAATAACAATCGCAAACCTTATTCTTTTGGGGGGCAGGGAGGTTGGTTCTGTAGTTTTAGCTTTAAAATCTGTAGCCCTGGCTGGCCTAGAACTCTCTATGTAGCCCAGGCTGGCCTGGAACTCAGAAAGATCTGCTTGCCTCAGCCTCTGAAATGCTTGCTTGTTTGTAGCATAAGCTGGCCTGGAATTCACAATGTAGTCCAGGCTAGCAACTCAAGGCACCGCTCCTTGGCGCCTCAGTCTACCCAATGCTCACTTTCCGTTTGGGGTGCAAGGGGTGAAACGTCAGACCTGTGCCCTGAGCAGTGCTCCGTCACTGGGCTTCGCTCCTGCTGAAGGTTTGTTTGGCTTGGTTTTGGCTTCAGCTTTGGTTTATGAGACAGGGCCTCACTGTACAGCTCTGGCTCTGCTGGAACTTACTGTATAGACCAGGCCGGCCTTGAACTCACAGAGATCCAGCTGCCTCGCCCTCAAAAGTGCTAGGACCAAAACTGTGTGCTACTACTCCCAGCTTTTTTTTTTTTTTTTAATTGTGTATGTGAAGGCCTAGAAAAATGGTTCAGTGGTTAAAAGCCCTGGCTGCTCTTCAAGAAGACCCAGTTTGAATCTCAGCACCCACGCAGTGATTCATAACCATCTGTAATATCAGTTCCAAGTTCCTCTCTGGTGTCCACAGGCACCAAGCATGCAGACACCCATATACATAAAAATAATTTTTAATAAAAAATGAACTATGAGTGGTGTGTGTATGTGTGTGTGTGTGTGTATGTGTGTGTGTGAGAGAGAGAGGGGGGGAGAGAGGGAGAGAGAGAGAGCGCCTGCACATGTATGTGAGAGTAGAGGAGTGTATGCCAAGGGTGCATGTGACCCAGACCAGCTGTGGGGGAAAACAGACAACCCTTCCTCTAGTAAAGGGGCGAAGACAAATGAGGCACCCACGTGAGAGAATTAACTCCTGTGAACTGTCGCACCTCAAACCATACACCAAAATCAAATCAAAATACACCAAAAGGCTAAATATAAGACTCAAAATGAAACAGGTAACCTATGACCTTTTAGACCTTTTAGTGGATCATAGCTATTATATGCAAGAACATTAGCAAGAAAACAAGCAGATAAACTGGACCTCGTATTAAAATTGTATGCTTAAATGGATACTATCAACAGAGAAGGGAGGGAGGGAGGGAGGGAGGGAGGGAGGGAGGGAGGGAGGGTGGGAGGGAGGGAGGCAGAACAAGAGCCACAGACAGGCAAATGGATAGCGGTCTAGCCCCGTCATGAGTGCCAGCTTCAGGGAGACCCTGTTCCAAATATGTAGAGTGTAACTGTGGTGGTTTAAGAAAGGATGGCGCTCGGGCACATGGATTTGACTGCTTAGGGAATGGTACTATTTGTTGGAGTAGGGGTGACCTTGTTGGAGGAAGAGTCACTGGGGTGGGATTTAAGGTTCCAAAGCCCAAGCCAGGACCAGTGGTGCTCTGCTGTGTCTGTCTGTCTGTCTGTCTGTCCCTCTCCCTCGGATCCACGTGGATTCTCAACTCCATGTCCATCACCATGCACCACGCACGCTACCACACTTCCCACACGATGACCATGGAGTAAATCTGAAGCTGGACGCCGACCCCAGTGAGACGCTGTCCTTTATAAGAGTTGCTGTGGTCGTGATGCCTCTTCACAGCAATAGAACACTGACCAGGAAAATGACTAAGAAAACCTCTGGTCACCACTGCTCACTTAAATGTGTGTGTGTGTGTGTCTGTGTGTCTGTGTGTGTGTGCGCGCGCACGCGCATGCATCACACCTCCATACATCACATACAAAACTAATTTTTTTAAGAAGAATCCCTGTTAATAGGTTGGGGGTCTTCTCTTCCTTGTCCTCCTCTTCCTCCTCTTTTTCTTCCTCCTCTTCTTCCTCTTCCTCCTCCTCATTCTGAGACAGGGTCTCATGTACCCCAGGCTAGCCCCTAGCTGAGGATGGACTAACACTTCTGACCCTCCTGTCCCAATCTTCTGAATGCTGGACCCGCAGGCACCAGCAGCTGGCCCACTTTTCGTACTGTGGCTCTCAGGCAGGGCTCTGTGCATGCTGGAGACGCATGCTGGGCCCTCTCAGACCCGGGAATATTTTCTAGGCCAAATCTGAATGCATTTTTCTGAGAGATCACTGCCCATCAGTTCTCCAGCTCTGTAACCTAAAGACTTACTTAGACTTTTGAGTCTTATTGAAGACCTCAAGATTTTATTAATGGAGGTTATATCTATCAAGATTTACTGTAAAAAGCATAATTTCTTTAAAGACTTATTTCTTTTTCTTTCTTCTTTCCATTAATGTATTTATTCACTTTACATCCCTATCACAGCCCCACCTCTCCTTCCAGTCCCCCTTTCACCTCTGAGAAGGGGGAGGTCCCTCCCGAGAACCCACCCGCCCTGGCAATCTCAAGTCTCTGCAGGACTAGGTACATCCACACCCACTGCGGCCAGACAAGACAGCCCAGTTAGGGGAGCAGGATCCACGGGCAGGCAACAGAGTCGGGGGTCAGTCCCTGCTCCAGCTGCTAGGGGGCCTGCATGAAGACCAAGCCGCACTTCTGCTACATGGGGGAGGGGGTAGGTCCAGCCCATGAATGCACTTTGGTTGGTGGTTCAGTTTCTGGGAGCCCCCAAGGGTCCTAACAACTTATTAGTTATGGATATGGGAGAATGTGCACTTAAATGCAGATGCCCAAGAGTACAAGTGCCTGCAGAGGCCAGGAGAGGGCGCTGGATCCCTGGGGCTTCACTCAGGTCCCCCTGCAAAAGCAGTGAACTGCCTCTACAGCCTATAAATGCCCAAGTTATTTCTTTAAACTTAAAAGAAAGAAAGATATGTGAGGGGCGGGGATGTGCACACGTGCAGGTATCCCTGAAAACGAGCCATCAGGTCCCACAGAGGCGGACTACAGATGCTAGCAACCTCCCGACTGGGTGCTGGGCACAGAAATCTGGTCCTCAATGTGTTCTTAGCCTCGGAGGCATCTCTTCACTCCAGAATTTAGTTGTTTTGTTTTCTTAACTTCTGGTCTTGTTTTACTTTTGTTTTGGGGTTTCTGTGTAGCCCTGGCTGTCCTAGAACTCACTCTGCAAACCAGGCTGGCTTCGAATGCAGAGATCTGCTTGCCTCTGCCTCCCAAGCACTTGGATTAAAGGCGAGCGCCACTACATAGAGCCAAAAATTTTTAAGCAAACTGCAAGCACACATTCTATCAGCACAGAGCGCGTCACCCTCACGTGCCATCCGGTCTCTGCAGAAGAAGCCGTGAAGAGAAGGCCGTCTGAAACAGTCCTTTCACACAGTGAGCTACCATGACTCATCAGTTCTACAGGAAGTCAGGATCCCATCAGAAATCTAAGCTATTTCTGCTTTACATTTATTCAAAGAACACTGCATCTGGCAAAGGCTGCTCAGTCTTATAATAAATCAAAGTCCATCTGGAATTCTGTAGCCTTTGCATGCCACCATACAACTTTCTACTTGCTATAAACTGTGAGACTTCAGAAACAAAATAAAAAAGCCACAAGTGTCTTAGCTAGGGGTTCTGTTGCTGGGACAGAACATCATGGTCAAAGCAACCCAGGAAGGTCCGGGTGTGTGCACTCCAGCTTACTAGACGGCCACACCCACCACTAAGAGACGTCAGGACCTGGAGGCAGGAGCTGATGCGGAGGGCATGGAGGGCGCCAATGTCCAGCTTGCTCTCACGATTTGCTCAGCTTGATTTCTTAAAGAACCTAGGACCACCTGCCTACAGAGGGCTGGCCCTCCCACATCAACTATTAATCAAGAAAATGCCACAAAGGCCAATTTATCAATCATTTTGCCAATTGTGGTTCCCTCATCTCAGGTAACTCTAGGTGTCAAGATGACAAAAGACAACTAGCACAAGAAGTAGACCTCCTCTCCAGCTCACCACCAGCACCGTCCTCCCAGAGCCTCCTCCTACTCAGCCGAAAGGATGTCCACCCACAACAACAACCCCACACACCAGAGAGCCCAACAGGAGCCAAGGACTGTGTAATTGGACTTAAGGCCTGCACAGAATGAGAACCTACGCATGGTACCGTAACCCTAGCCAAGAACCCTCGGCTGGAGGTCACAGGCCCTAGAGGAGACCCTACTACAGCCATTTCCCTAAAACGCTGCAGCTTCCAGCTACATTCCAAATGCTTCTCTTTACACCATCTCGTGCCTCACTGGCGTTCCACCGTGCAGCCCACAGAGGGTATTGCACACATCCATAATTGGCGAAACCCAGAGAAAAATGTGACAGGATCCCAGCAGCAACTGGGACATCAACAGAACAATCCCCACGCCCACAGCTCAGGGGGACACTGCAGAGGAGGGAGAAAGACACTATAGGTGCCAGATGCTGTGTGGACAACTGCTGCGAGACAGTGTCTTCCTGATGTGACAGAATGCTGCCCCACGCTCTCTCAACAACACGGCTGCCTGCACAAGACCACCCCAGTCAACACTGCAACTCAGACGGGAAATTTTTGTTGGTTTTGCTTTTTTGAGACATTGGCTGTCCTGAAACTCACTACATAGACCAGGCTGGCCTCCAACTCATGGAGATCCTCCTGTCTCTGCCTCTAAATGCTAGGCTCAAAGGTGTGTGCCACCATGCCTAGCAGATGGGGTAAATTTTATCAGAGCCTCGTCCCCAGATGAAGAGCTATGGGAATCAATGGCTGCTGAGGGAGAATCAGTTCCCAGG
This sequence comes from Apodemus sylvaticus, assembly GCF_947179515.1. Taxonomy (NCBI): domain Eukaryota; kingdom Metazoa; phylum Chordata; class Mammalia; order Rodentia; family Muridae; genus Apodemus; species Apodemus sylvaticus. The sequence continues at coordinate 131,746,435 of NC_067477.1, read as the reverse complement.
GAAAACCTCCTGACAGGTTTCCCAGTCCTAAAACGTCAGCCCAGAACACATGTACACTCCGCAGGGTGTGTGTGTGTGTGTGTGTGTGTGAAAACAATAAAGAAAATGAAGTCATGAAGTTGAGAGGGGGTAGAAAAGTGGGAGGGGCGTGGGAATGACGGAAGTAATGTATTCATGTATGAAATTCTCCAAAAACATTATAATTTATATAAATAAAAATAAAACCCTTCCTGTTTTGACAAGAAGCTCTTCACAGTTGCCAGCCACCATTCAGATAAACTAAACTACAGTGGTGATAAATCTAAGCACCAACCACGACGACTTTCCATGGAAGCCAAGCCCTCCTTCCTACCTGACCTCAAGCAAAACTAAGGGAGACTACGGCCTGTGGCTCTCGCTCTGGACTCCAGGCCAGAGCCCGGAACACAGTCAAGAGCAGGAGCAAGCGAACACTCTAACGCGCCGATGCAGACGGGAGCTCTTATGACAAGGCGGGGTGGCAGTTTCCCGTGGAAGCCCCAGCCTGGGCGAGGGTGGCCTGGGTCCTATCTGCACCAAGGCTTGGCCTCACAAGGTCCTACTTTCCCTGACACACCTGGGAGGGAAAACCAGAAGGCAGGGCTACACAGCGTCCAGTTCCTCCCATGCAAAAGGAGGGCATCAGGTTATCTCCGCCATCATACAGCCCAGCTGCAGTCCAAACCCTGCAGAGCAAGGCGGTGCACACAGAAGATCCCAGCACTCGGGAGGCAGAGCAGATGGGTGTCTGGGAGCTCCGTCTACATACTGAATCCCAGACAATCAAGACTACATAGAAAGACCCTGTCCCACAAAACAAGTCCCCATATGAATGGTTGTAATATGACATGTACGCCTGTGAGAATCCACCGAGCTGCACACCTTACCTATCCACTGTACTTCATAGGTTAATTTAAAAACTTAAAATACAACTGCTTCTGTTTCTAGCCAAATGAAGTAGCAGAGAGGAGATCTACCTGACATTACAAACACACACATGATTAGTAAAGACAAAAGACATGAAGCACCAATTCTTACACGCTGGGCTACTGCACATAAGCTGGGGAAGATGGAAGGAGGGCCCTGAAACACAGGGAACCTGACTTCTTGCTGGGGCTGGGGCTGGGGCTGGGGCTGGGGCTGGGGCTGGGGCTGGGGCTGGGGCTGGAGAGGGCTCAGTGCTGAAGAACATGGCCGCTCTTCTAGAGGCCCTGGGTTCCGTCCCCAGCACCACTGACAACCCACAATCATCTCTAACTCCAGACCCAGGCGACCCTACAGCCTCTTTTGCTCACCACAGGCATGTGTACACATTGCTAAAACACATGCAGGCAAAACACCCATAAAAATGACATAAAATAAAATGAAAATTTTAAAAGAACAGAGAGGGAAAGAGAAGTAAGAGCTTTTAGGCAGAGTACCCAAAAAGGGGAAAACAGAGTTCAGGGGAGCTCCAGGGAGGAAAAACCCTGGAGTTCTGCAGAAGGCCTCTAGAGGCACAGTGGTATGCAGAAAATACCAGAGGTGGTGGTGGCGTCCACCTGTGATCCCAGCACTCAGAAGGCAGAGGCAGGCAGCTCTCCAAGTTTGTGTTGCTTTTTGTTTTGTTTTGTTTTGTTTTTTGGAGACAGGGTTTCTCTGTGTAGCCTTGGCTGTCCTGGAACTCACTCTGTAGACCAGGCGGGCCTCGAACTCAGAAATTCACCTGCCTCTGCCTCCCGAGTGCTGGGATGAAAGGAGTGTGCCACCACCACCAGGCATCTCCAAGTTTGAGGCCAGCCTAGTCTACAGAGTTCCAGGACAGCCCGGGGTACACAGTGAAATCCTATCTCTGGAAAAAACAAAACAAAATAAAACAAAACAAAAACAGGAAAGAAAGGAAGGGGGAGGGAGGAAGGGAAAGAGGGAGGAAAAGAAAGGCCAGGCCAGGCCATAAGCCAGGAAAGCAACCCCTGGAGAGAACGAGGAAGAACCAGGCCTGAGCTCACAGGGCTGGATAAGCACATTGGGGCACAGGAAGGGAACTGAGCCCTAGGCAACACAGCTCTGTCCCTGTCTACAAAGCAGCAATGAAACACACACACACACACACAAAAAAAAAAAAAAAAAACGCCTCCCAGAACCAAGGGTAAATAACTGACAGAAACACAGCCATCACAGCCACTGACACAGCTGTGTGCCCAGCTACAGGGGAGGTTGAAACAGGACTGCTCAAACCCATGGGCTCAAGGTCAGCTTGGCAACATACAGAGTGTGTATGTGTGTGTGTGTGTGTGTGTGTGTGTGTATTTACATATATATCCTTTCTCTCAATGTGCATGAGTGTTTGCCTGTATGCATGTATGTGTGTGCAGCACATGCAAGTCTGGTATTCAGAGACCGAAAGAGAGCGTCCCATCCCTTGGAACTGGGGTTACAAATGGCTGTGAGGCACCCTGTGGGTGCTGAGAACTAAACCTGGATCCTCTGGAAGGACAGCAAGTACTAACTGCTGCATCATCTCGCCAGCACAGAAACCCCACCTCTTAAACATATGTGTGTGTGTGTATATATAATGTGTATGTATATACATATATATAGTGTACATATGTGACATGTATTTAAATATATTAATTTCTTATATGTGTTATATATGTATATATACATATATGATTTTTTTTAACTCCTAAAACTTAGAATGACCATACTAACTGCTGGCCAAATTGTGAAGAAACTAGCCCTCACCTCCACTACCAGTGGGAGTAAATAGACAATGATAAATCACTCCCACAAAAATTTACAGTGTCTTTCAAAAGTTAAAAAGTAAATTCCAGCATTCAGAAATCTGAGGCAGGAGAATCTTGAGTTTGAGGCCAGCATGGGCTGCAGGGTGAAATCCAATGTCAACAAACAAACAAAACTAAACAACAGGACCACTGAGATGCTTGAGAGGGTGAGGTGCTGGCTCTACCAGCCTGGAGCTCAGAGGGTTACTGATCCCCAGGACCAGTGTAAAGGTGCGGAGGGAGGGAACCAGCTCCACAGAGTTGTCCTCTGATCACATGCATTCTCTCTTCTAAGACACACTGAGAATTTAAAGGTAAAAATACTATAGCATGTAAAAAGCTATCCTACTTCAACCCAAGAGAAAGGCAATGTCCACCTACTACAGATGGATGGATCTGCCGTTGTAGCCACACAATGGAATACTACTCAGTCACCAAAAAGTTAAGAGAAAAATCAACCATTAAGAATTGTTCTGTGAAACTTTAAACCCTGTCCTCTAAATGGAGCAGAGGCAGAACAAGCAGATGTCTGAGAGCCTGAGGTCAGCCTGATCGACACAGAAAGCTCCCGGACAGTCAGGAATGCAGAGAGAGGTCTCGGTGCGTGCGTGCGTGCGTGGGAAGAGGGAGAGAGAGAGAGAGAGAGGGAGAGAGAGAGAGAGAGAGAGACTGCCCTATGACCAGGCATCAGAGCATGAGCTTTTACTCACAGCACTCCGAGGCAGACCAGGCCAGCCAAGGCTGCAGAGCTGCCCTAGAGGTAGGCGCTGTAGCTCGCTCAGTTCGTATGTTGCTATCTCGCATAAATCACAGAAGTCTGGAGGTGGGGGTGGAAGTTCTGAGTGAGATGGCTCAGTGGGTAAGGGCCCCTTCAGCCAACCCTAATGACCTAAGCTGGACTCCCAGGACCCACACAGTGGAAGAAGAGAATGGGCTCTGACAGCTTTGTCCTCTGACCTCCATACAGGATGCCTGGGTCACATTCTAGGGCTCTAAACGGTCATCTCTGGCAACCCAAACTGAGAGAGCTATTCTGGGCTGTGTTCCTACTAACTAAAAACGGCCTAGGCATCGTCAGCTTCTAACCAAACATCCAAAACTGTGCTCCAAACTTCAGAAGATCACTTCCCACCTGCATGGCTAAGTCATCTGAACAGCATGCGCTCAGCGCAGCTCCAGAGATCTTCAGAGGGACTGTGTACCCACAAGGTCTGTGCCTCAGGTTGCTCGAGGTCCCCAAAACCCTCAGTAGCTCTGTTCTGTCAGTGCTGGCCCCTGGGGAGAACTCCGACCCAGACTGCTTCATTTCTCTCATGACCCTGATACTGACTACTGTTTTCCACTCTCCTAGGGGAACTTGATTTAATCCCGACACAGGACAAGAGAGGAGAGAGCACTGACAAAGCCATGAAAAGATTAGGAAATTAGTTAAGGGCTAGGGAGATGGCTCAGAGGGCAAGAGCACTTGTCTGAAGCTCCAGAACCCATGTAAAAAGGCCAGATGTGCAGTCTGTGCAGGGAACTGTGCCCGGGAGGATGCCCAGCAGCTCACAGGCCGGCAAGGCTGCTAAACACCATGGAAACCCACAGCGACCCTGCTTAGGCAAAGCAGAAGGCATGGGTCCACGTGGGAAGTCCTCAGCCCTCAGCTTGCACGCACGCACGCACGCAAGCACGCACGCAAGCACACACGCACGCAGGCACGCACTCGGGCCCACCTAGAGGGCACAAGGAGTCCTTATCCCTTTTATGTACCCCACACATACACACACACACACACACACACACACACACACACGCGCCTACCTAGGATGTACAAGGCTTTGGGTTCCATCCCCAACAATTTCTCAGAAAGGGAAAAAATTATTTTAAGTAGCAGCAGGATTATAAACAATTTACTTAAGCCGGGCACACACGCCTGTAATCCCAGCACTCTGAGCGGCAGAGGCAGGCAGATTTCTGAGTTCGGAGCCAGCCTGGTCTACAGAGTGAGTTCCAGGACAGCCAGAGCTATACAGAGAAAACCTGTCTCGGAAAAACCAAATAAAAAAAAAAAAAAAAGATTTTACTTAAGTAGTCCAGTGCAATGACACACATCTGTAATCCCAGTATTTGACAAAGACAGGATTGTAAGACTGAGTTTAAACCCAACCTGAACAAAGAATTAGGGGATGGAGGGATGTCTCAGCAGTTAAGAGCACTGACTGCTCTTCCGGAGGTCCTGAGTTCAAATCCCAGCAAACACATGGTAGCTCACAACCATCCTTGAGATGTGATTCCCTCTTTTGGTGTGTCTGAAGACAGTGTACTTACATATAATAATAAATAAATAAATCTTTTTTTTAAAAAAAGGAATTCACTGAAAACAACTATTGTAGTGGTTTGATAAGAATGGCTGCTTGTGGTGGTGCTCTCTGGTAGATTTGCTGAAGGAGGCAGAGGCTGGAGGATCACGAGTTCAAGGTCAGCCTGGGCCACACATTTGGGCAGGAGAGATAGTTCAGCACTGACTGCTCTTCCAGAGGTCCTGAGTTCAAATCCTAGCAACCACATGGTGGCTCACAGCCATCTGTAATGGGATCTGATGCCCTCTTCTGGTGTGTCTGAAGACAGCTACAGTATACTTAGATATAATAAATAAATAAATAAATAAATAAATAAATAAATAAATAAATAAATCTTTTTAAAAAGAATGGCCTCTATAGCTTAGTCACCAGGAAGCAGAACTGTTTGGAAGGATTAGGAGGTGTGGCTTCATTGAAGGAGGTATGTCACATAAACGCAAGCACCTACAAGGATAGAATTGTATGTTACATAAATGTTAAAGATATGTATAAATGGGGTTACTCCATAAACTTGTGCCTATCTGCCTGCCTGCCTGTCTGTATGTCTGTCTGGGTATCTGGGTGTGAGTGTGGGCAAACATCTGCAGAGGCCAGAAGCATCAGCTCCCCTGGACCTGGAGTTGCAGGTGGTTGTGAGCTGTCCGCTGTGCGTTCAGGGAATCACACGTGAGTCCTTTGAGAAACTAGGCGGCTTTATGCCTGGTACTTTGTTCTTCCTAATGTCTGCACAGAATTCCAGTGTATAATTAAGCCAGGATTCACTTAGGGAGCATGGAGACTGTTTCATCAAGATGGTTTCCCTCACACAGTGTGGAAAATGGACTCTAATTCTCCTCTCACCAACCACTGCCTGGGGTTCTCTCTGCTACACACTTCTCATAAAAAGATGCCAGAGGGACCCTGATATCTGTGGACCTGAGAACAGCTTCAATAATAGGAAGTAATAGCTATAATATCGTGTGTGTGTGTGTGTGTGTGTGTGTGTGTGTGTGTGTGTGTGTGATATGTGATGTGTGATATGTGTATGTTTGTAGACCAAACCCTTAAGTGGAGTTTAAACTTCCTTGACTTTCTTTTTCCTGTTCTTAGGCCATGTCTGTCTGTCTGCTGTCTGTCTGTCTGTCCTCTTTCTCTCCCCTGAGATCAGGCTGAGCTCTCAGCACCGTGTCTGCCTGCTGTGATACCCTTTGTCTGCCATGATGATGATGGACCCTGTAAGTCAGCCCCAGTTAAATGCTTTTTCTTTCAAGAGTTATCTTAGCCGTGTGTCTCTTCACAGCAATAGAACAATGACTAAGACAATTATCTGCTTCAATAAAAATATTTTCTCTGTTGTTATTTTCTTTTTTGTTTTTATGTGGAAACAGGGTCTTAAGTGGCCCAAACTGACTTCAAACTTGCTATGTAGCTAGGGTGGCCTTGAACTTCTGGCCCTCTTGCCCCCGATTGCTGGGGTGACTGACGGGCATCGTCATTACCAACAGTCCTGGTTTATGAATAATGGGGATTGAAGCCAAGACTTCATGTACACTAGGCAAGCAATGCCCAGCTCACCTGTGTCCCAGACCTCAGAAGACTTCCTTTTGACAGAGAGAACCAGGAGCCACATTCCCAGTACTGGGAGACAGAGGCAGGAGGATGATCCAAGTGTGAGACCAGCCAGGTCTACACAGTGAAATCTAGACCTCATCCCGAGACCTCATCTCATAAAAACAGAACCAAACTAAAGAGATCACCTGTGGGAAATTTGACTAGCTCCACTAATTATAAAAATGGCTTTCATTCAACAACTCATGGAAATACAAAACTCGAGGGGGACATGTTTTTCCAACCCATAAATCATGTCACATTTATAAAAGTAAAACCAACACCAAGCCTTGAAAAAAAGACTTAGGAATTACCCAATTACTAGAATACCTCATTGGGTGATCAATAAGCAACGTGACATAAATTTTAAAGTAGGAACAGAGTACTTGCTGTTTGAAAAACAAACCGTTAGCATTTGAAAGAACAGATCAATAAGAAAATATACCATAAAGCATAATTAGCTTGTCAAATACTAAAACTTTGTAATATTTACAGTTGATAATAATCTGGCTAATGAGACACAAACCCACTATAACTGCTAATTATAAAATGTCATTCACAAAAATAAAAACATCATAAAATAGCAAGAGGAAAAATAACCCCAGAGATGCAAGTTTATTGCTTTAATGCTCTGATAGAAAATAGATTTTATGCCAACTCCAATCAAGTAGCAGAAAGCAGTCCAGAAAGAACCGAAAGGTGTCACCAAGGGCATGGCTAGCACTCTGTCTCAGGTGACTTTTATTTTTTGAGGCAGTGTCTTGTGTACTCCAGACCAGGTTGAACTCCTAATCCTCCTGCCTCCACCTCCCAAGAGCCCAGAGTACAGCGGTACCAAGACACCCAACATGGCCTTAGAGTTGATCAGAAAGGAGAAATGAGGCTCACTAGAGCAGGCTTTTGTCAACTGTAAGGAGCCAAGTTCTTTCTTACACACTTCTTCCCTGATTTCAGTATCTGAGGCAGGAGGTCAGCTATGAGTTAGAGGCTAGCTTGGGCTACGTGACCTGGCAGCCGGGCTTTACAGTGAGACTCTGTCTCTAGACAGAACAATAAAGAACAACAGTAACGACAACACAAAATTAACAAAAGGACTTCACATAACAAAAGAGATCTCACTGAACAGGTGTCTTGGAAAAAACCCTCCAGAGATGAACAGAAATGTCACCAAAGATACACCACAGCTTACTGACATAAATCTCACACACAGACATTCTGGTAAATTTTCAAAATGCCTATGCTAAAGGAAAAAAACCACTGGAAAAGAAAAAAACATGAACTACAAAAGAATAATAATCTACTGAGGAAGGTGTGGTGACCCACCCTTTTAATCGCAGCACTGGGGAGGCAGAGGCAGACAGATCTCTGTGAGGCTAACCTAGTCTACTTACAGTTCCAGGACAGCCAGGGTTACAAAAAAAAAGAGACTCTGGCTATAAACAAACAAACAAAAACTAAGTCTGACATATACTTAACAATGATACTCCAGAATAAGCAAATTTCTTCAAAGTTCTAAGAGAAAAATACTTTGAACCTAAAATTCTATAAAGACCCAAACTATCGATACATATGATGATAAAGACATTTCAAGGAATGCAGAGGTTTAGAACATTTAGCATCAACACATTTTGTGGGAAAAAAAAACTTAGATAAGGACAGGGTTCAGCAAATTGAGACACAATGGAAACAGGGTGTGACATCGACACGGGGCGTGGCGAGGAGCAGGTACGCAGCACAGGAGAGTGCACCTCCCCACACTTTTGTTAAGGTATTCTTTCTCTGTGCAGGAGTGTATGTATGTATGAATAGGTGTATGTGGTTTTCTTTCTGTTGTTGTTGTTTTTTGTTTTTTTCGAGACAGGGTTTCTCTGTGTAGCCTTGGCTGTCCTAGAACTCACTCTGTAGACCAGGCTGGCCTCGAACTCAGAAATCCACCTGCCTCTGCCTCCCAGAGTGCTGGGATTACAGGCGTGCACCACCACTGCCCGGCTTGTATGTGGTTTTCTTAACGTATTTATTCCCTGTGCATGAGTATTTTGCTTACGTGTATGTGTGTATACCGTGTGTACCTGGTGCCCAAGGAGTCACAAGAGGGCATCAGATCCCTTGGACTGGAGTCACAAATAGTTGTGCACAGCCCTGTAGGTCCTGGGAATATAACCCAGGTCCTCTGCAAGAGCAGCCAGTGCTCTTATAACCTCTGAGCCATCTCTCCAGCCCGGGAAATAAAGTCTTCAAAGTAGATATGGCATCAGGGGTGCTGGTACAGGCCTGTAACCCCAGCATTTGGGAGGCAGAGAGCAGGCTGATCTCTGTAAATTGTACATAGTGAAAGCCTGTCTTAGAATCAATAAATAAATAGGTGACCAGGCAGCTGAAAGGCACAGACAGATAAAGTGACAAACAGGGAAAACACGCGACTCGGGCTTCAGCTCCTCAGAGGGACGGAACCAGAAGCCACAAGCACAAGCTAAGCCTGGAAGCCTGCTAACAGCAAGAGAAACCCACAGGCCTCTCAGGCCTGGAGTCAGCATAAGGACTGTCTGACAGCGACTCTTCCTACGGCAAGGCTAGGACTGAAGAAGGTACTGCAGAGGGCCACAGCCGTAACAAACGAGGACAGTGGGGTAGCAGCATTCTCTGAACAAAAGACAGCCCAGAAGCAGGCAGAGTCACCCTGGCTGCTAGCAGACCTTGAGAGAGAATGAGCAAAGCTCTGAGATCTAGTTGGGGTTTGGGGGTTGAGAGGGACTGGGGGTACAACTAGACAGCAGAGCGCTTGACTGTGGGCTCGGTCTTCAGCCAGAGGGGGCTGGTGATGGTGGAACACTTGACTAGACAGAGCCTGGGCTAGATCCTCGTCGTCAACAGGTAAGGTCGCACAGGCCTGTGCTGCCAAAATTGGAAGGGACATGTAGGCAAGTCAGAAGTTAGCCGTTGTCCTTGGCTACACAGTGAGTTAGAGGTGAGACAAAGAGACAAGAAGTGGCACAGGAGACCCCGTACCACCCTCACCCCACAAAAAAGGCAACAAAGAGTTAAGAGAAATGACAAGGAGGAAGAGAAAGAACTTCTGTCCCCAAACTATTCCTGAAAGAAGTGAGGGCAAGATTACCAACACCAAAATCAAGTAATACACACCAACAAAGAAAAAAAAAGCTCTAGCCCAGTTCCCCAGATGAACGTAGAAATTCTCAATAAAATACCCACAAGCCACTGGGAAAGCAGGGAGCAAAAAGGGCCGAGTGCTTGAACCCCACCAGTGCAAATGAGAGAACTGAAATGCCTTCAAACCAAAGTCAGAAAAAATTAAAGAGATCACACACCGAGATCCAGTCAACTTCATTTCAAGAATTCCCCTTTCACCACATGGAAATCAACAAATAAAACACAGCACATAAATCAAATTAAGGACAAAAGTTAAACAACCATCCCGGCATACACAGAAAAAGCCTCACAGAGTCCCATATCATTCATAATAAAAAACTAAAAAAGCCAGGCAATGCTGGCACATGCCTATAATCCCAGCACTCAGGAGGCAGAGGCAGGTGGATCTCTGAGTTTGAGGCCAGCCTGGTCTATAGAGTTCCAGGATAGCCAGGGCTACACAGAGAAACCCTGTCTCAAAAAAAAGCAGGCAAACAAAAAGCCTGAAAGAATTTGAAAAGACAGACACTGCCATAACATGACAGAAGAGGTGAGAAAGGGCAGACGCACAGCCGCCTTTCCCACCTGTGATGCAAGACTCCTGAAGTGGAGGCCAAACACTCAGAAGTCCACGGCATCCTCAGCTCCACTGCAAGTCTGAGGCCAGCTCAGACATGAGACCCAGTCATAAAAATAACTAAAAGACAGACATAAAGTAAAGAAGGTATCGGAGACCCAAAGGCGGCCTGTGCTGTATGACCTGAAGTGATCTGCCAACAGCCCAACCCCCATGACGTCCCCATGACACCCCTCACGGAAACCAAAGCACAATCCTAGATACCCAGTCACCAGAGGGAAAAAGAGGAGCTGGAGCTAACCAAAATATCTGACCTCAGAGTACACCAGCCATAGTAGCAAGTCAGCAAGCGCCGGTGCAGCAGCCGCACAGACAAATACAATAGGATAGAGAACCCACGGCTGATGGATGAGACGGCCCAGTGGAAAGAGCACAGGCTGTCTTCCTGAGGCCTGGGGATTCCCAGCAACCGCAGGGCAGCGCCAGCTGTCTGTAGCTGCAGTCAGGGGGATCTGATCCCTTCTACATAAAATAAAAAGACAAACCCACACAACTAACAATCACCTAGGTTTTAGCTAAGATGAAAGGGCAGCCTCTTCCTCAAAGGATGCTGGGAAAACTGGATACAGAATGAAGCTAGAGCCCTCTCTCACCCTGTACAACAGCAATTCAAACTAGACCAAAGACCTTAATGTGCAACCTGAAAGGAAAATCAGAGAATATACCTTGAGAGATCTAGGCAAGGAATTGCAGAAAATCCTTCAACAGCTCAAGAAATAACCCTGAGAATGACTGCGGGACGGAGCGGGCACAGGGGTTACTGCGCTTGTTGCTCTGCCAGAGGACCTGGATTCGAAGCACTCACATGGTAGCTCACAACCACCCATATCTCTACTTCCAGTGAAGCTGACACTCTTTTCTGAACTCAGGCACCAGGAACGTGTGTAGTCCACATACATACATGCAGCAAAGCACGCATACACATTGTGATGGTTTGTTAAGGAATGCCCTGACCCCCCATGTTCTAATGCTTGGCTCATAAGGAGTGGCACTGTTAATAGGTATGGCCTTGTTGGGGTAGGTATGGCCTTGTTGGGGTAGGTATGGCCTTGTTGGGGTAGGTATGGTCTTGTTGGGGTAGGTATGGCCTTGTTGGGGTAGGTACGGCCTTGTTGGGGTAGGTTTGGCCTTGTTGGGGTAGGTATGGCCTTGTTGGGGTAGGTATGGCCTTGTTGGGGTAGGTACGGCCTTGTTGGGGTAGGTACGGCCTTGTTAGGGTACGTATGGCCTTGTTGGAGGAAGTGTGTTGTCACTGTGCTGACGGGCTTTGAGGTCTCTATGCTCAAGCTCAGCCCAGTGTGGCTCACAGCCTCCTTCTGCTGCCTGCAGATACAGATGTAGCACGCTCAGCTCCTCCAGCATCGTGTCCCCACGCACCACGCTTCCTGGCATGGTGATCGTGGACTAAACTCCTGAACCTGTAAGTCAGCCCCAACTAAATGTTGTCCTTTATAAGAGTTGTCAAGGTCATGGTGTCTCTTCACAACACTAAAACCCTAAGACACATAAAACAAAAGATCCTATCCGGGCAGTGGTGGTGCAAGCCTTTAATCCCAGCACTCGGGAGGCAGAAGCAGGAGGACGTCTGTGAGTTTGAGGCTAGCCTGGTCTGCAGAGCTAGTTTCAAGAAAGCCAGAATTACAGAAAAAAACTCTGACTCAAAAACAAAAGGAAGAAAAAGAAAAGGTTTGACTAACGAAGGTAGACGCCATTAATCCCAACCCTCTGGAAGCAGAGACAGGCTGATGGGCGTGAGTCCAGCATGGTCTACACAGAGAGTCCTAAGCCAGCTAGAGCTACACAGGGAGACCCTGTCTCAAGAAAAAAAGGATCGTTTTAAAGAATTGACTAATGGGACTGCATAAAATTAAAAAGCTTTTTTCACAGCAAAGGAAACCAGCAGAATGAACAGACAGGCTGCATAATGGAAGAGTATCTTTGCCAAGTGAGCATCTGAGGGAGATTAAGCATTGTGACTCCATGAAGAACTCAGACCAGACTTAGCGGCTCGCACCTATAACCTCAGGACTGGAAAGATGAGACAAGAAGATTATCAAGAGTTTGAGGCCAGCCTGGGCTACAAGCTTGCAGTACAGTGTGAAACCCTGTCTCAAAGACACAAAGAACAACTGTACCCTTCCAAGAGGCTAATCAGACCTTGTTTTGCCACAGTTACCTAGCCCACCGGGAGTGGTCTTCTGGCCAGGTGGGAGACGCCTGTTTACCACATCCATAGTATTCCTGAAAAAACAAGACTGACTGACTGCTGAAGCAGACCCCAGCTGAAACTAAGGCTGGGTCTTTATGTATATAAATGCAGAACTGAAAAAGAAACTTTGAGCCTTGATCAGAACTTTTGTCTTGGCTCCATTCCCCCCACACCTTAATTCCAGGCTCCCTTTCAAGTAAACCCAGTTTGCCCATGACTGCTGGACAGTTACCAAAAAAACCAAAAAAAACAAACTCCCAGATGTGGTGGAGCACGCTAGTGATTCCAGCACGCGGGAGGTGGAGGCCGGGAGATCAGGATTCAAGGTCATATAGTAAGTTCAAAACCAACCTGGAATATATGAAAACTAAGCTCAATAAAGAAAAAAAAAAAATAGGAAGACCCCTATGGCAGCATGAGTGAGAGTGGCGCACGGGTTCATAATGTTTGAATCCCTGGTCCCTGGTTTGGTGCAGCTGTTTGGAAAGGATTCAGGGGTGTGGCCCTGGGAGCAGAAGTGTGTCACTGAGGGCTGGCTTTAAGGTTTTAAAAGACTCAGGCCGTCTCCATTATGTTCTCTGCTTCATGTCTGTGGCTCAAGATATGAGTTGAGCCAGGCAGTGGTGATTCACACCTTTAATCCCAGCACTTGGGAGGCAGAAGCAAGTGGATTTCTGAGTTGGAGGCCAGCCTGGTCTACAGAGTGAGTTCCAGGGCTAGACAGAGAAACCCTGTCTCAAAACCCCCCGCCCCTCCCCCCAAAAAGATGTGAGTTGAGTGGGGTTTTTTTTGGGTTTTTTTTTTTTTTTTGGATTTGCTTTTTTGGAGACAGGGTTTCTCTGTATAGCCCTGGCTGTCCTGGAACTCACGCCCGGCGCGAGTTGAGTTCTCAATCACTGCCCTGCCATGTCTGCTACCTGCCTCCTGCTACTTCTCAAAGCCCATGGACTCTAACCTGGAACTGTAAGCCTAATTAAACATTTTCTTCTTGGTCACAGTGTTTAATTGCAGCAAGCAACTAAAACAACATCCCGGTGTCGGCCTTTGGTCCACATATGTACACACTCACATTTTAAGCTACAAAAATCAAACAAACAAACCAAAACACAGAAACCACCAAGTGTACTAGCTATAAGAATTCTGCATATCTAAATAAAATTTAGCACTTTTTCTAGCAAAATTTTAGTTTCTTATATACAATACTATAAATATATAATAATAGGAATAAAATTATCTAGCAAATATTAGCTGGGTATGGTAACACAAACCTATATTTGGAGCATTTAAGAGGTTTGAGGCAAGAAAATCATGAGTATACACAAAGTTGATGCTCAAAAACAAACAAAAAAATTAACATATTGCCCAGCTATTTTAGAGAGAAAAGTATCCCCATCTCCCATTGAACACCTCACAATGACGTAAAATTGCCTCAAATCTACACCCCACAAAGAAACTATTGAAAGTAAACAATAACAAAATTACTACCCTGATGGTTTGCTAATGCCAACTTTCAAATCTTTTTTATTTCAGTATGGTAATTTAATAAAAATATGCATGATATACTCTAAACAGTGTGGTCTGGGATTGTAGCTCAGAGGCAGAGCACCTCCCTAGCCCACACGAGGTCTTGAATTCACTTCCTAACACACGCACATACAAATATTATAAATATATAAATCATATCAGCATATATAAATTATGTCTCAGTATAAACAGAAGAAAGAAAGAAGACAAACACTACCCCAAAACTTAAACCACAAGGAAAATTAAATGATGAAGAAAGGGAGTTCCTCCAGACGGCTCAAGGGATAAAGGTGTTGCTACCAAGCCTGACAATCCATGGAATTACAAGGTGGAAGGACAAAGGACTCTTGAAAGGTGTTCTCCACTTAAGGCATGATCACGTGCATGCGTGCATGCATGTGCGTGTGCATGTGCACACACGCACGCACAATTAGTTTTAAAAAGAAAAGGCTAGGGCATTGGCTCCAAGGCTGAAGCACTAGCTGCGGTTGCTCTTCCAGAGAACCTGGGTTCAATTCCCAGCACCCACATGGCAGCTCATAACCATCTGTAACTCCAGTTCCAGGGGATCCTACACCCTCTTCTGCCTCTGAAGGCACTGGGCTTACATGTGGTACACTATATATATATATATATAAATGTATGTATATTCAAAGCACCCATATATACAAAACAAAAATTAAATTAAAAAACAAATGTAAACTTCATGGTAACAGAAAACACTCCCTTACATCATGAAAAACGCTTTCCTCTTGAGCTACAGGAAAACCATTTCACTTACTAGCATGCTTGTCGGCGAGCATTATAAGCGTGTTGGAGATATCGCGTCTTCTATAAAAGCAGACTACTTTTGCTTCCACATTGCCGCTCGCGGTCTAAGAAATAAGAAGAATAAAAGTCATATGGGACCTGAAGTATCAAATGATAAGTGCTTAAAGGCTGGGTGTGGCGGCGCCTGCCTATAATCCCAGCACTCGGGAAGCTACGGCAGAAGGATTGCTCAAAGCTAGAGGCCAGTCGGATGCACACAGAGTCCCACACCAGCCAGGACTACAGAGCAAGACACTGTCTCAAGGAAACTAGCACAGCGAAAGTGGACAGGAGGAAAGGGAGAAGAGCTCCCCCTAGTCTGTGTGTGTGTGGATGACACAGGGTTTCACGTAACCCAGGCTGCCCTTCAACTCACTGCCCTCTTCTCCCCGCTTTCCTCAGGCATGCACAGCCATACCAGACACATTAATCCCTCCAATAATAAAGCCACATCGAAAGCTACCCCCTCAAACCCACCCGCAGACAGCACAGATTAAGTGTAATATCACCAAGCTTCAGAGGCTGGAGCCAGCATGCAGGACAGACCTGGAAAAACACCCTCTAAGCACCTTAAGAAATGCTCAACATCATTAGTCATTAGGGAAATGCAAATCAAAACAACCCTGAGATTTCACCTCACACCAGTCAGAATGGCTAAGTTTAAAAAACTCAGGAGACAGCAGGTGTTGGCGAGGATGTGGAGAAAGAGGAACACTCCTCCACTGCTGGTGGGATTGCAAGCTGGTACAACCACTCTGGAAATCAGTCTGACGGTTCCTCAGAAAACTGGACATGACACTTCCAGAAGAACCTGCTATACCACTCCTGGGCATATACCCAAAGGACTCCCCAGCATGCAATAAGGACACATGCTCCATTATGTTCATAGCAGCCTTATTTATAATTGCCAGAAGCTGGAAAGAACCCAGATGTCCCCAATGGAGGAATGGATACAGAAAATGTGGTATATTTACACAATGGAGTACTATTCAGCAATTAAAAACAATGAATTCATGAAATTCTTAGGCAAATGGTTGGAACTGGAAAATATCATCCTAAGTGAGGTAACCCAATCACAAAAGAATACACATGGAATGCAATCTCTGATTAGTGGATATTAATTAGGCCAGAAGCTCTGAATACCCAAGGCACAATTAGCATAACAAATGACTCCCATGAAGAAGTAAGGAGAGGGTCCTGATCCTGGAAAGGCTTGATCTAGCATTGGAGGGGAGTATCAGGACAGAGAAAAAGGAGAGAGGTGATTGGAGAATGGGTGGAGAGAAGAAGGCTTATGAGACATATGGGGAGGGGGGAACTGGGAAAGGGGAAATCATTTAGAATGTAAACAAATATAGAAAATAAAAAATAAAATAAAAATAAAAACACCCTCTGCATAGTCAATATACGTAGTTTACCTTCACATAGGAGAACACCCAGAACTGTAAGCTCCCATCCCTGAAGCACTTCTGTCTTCTGACTAGTCTAGAATAGTCAGCGCCCTGCTTGGCTTAATTTACTGCAGCTGAGGCCCAGGCTCCTAGACTATTCTCTATAAATTCTACAGCCTTCAAGCGGGTCAACCATTCGCTAGGGAACGAGCTCTTCATAAAAAACACATAGATTACAATATAATGCTACTGAAATGTCCAATTTCTAACAAATGTGGCACACGTTTCAAAATGGATCTGGACTTACAGATATATTCAAATATAAAGAACATATACCATAATAAATTTGTCAGTTTTACTAAGATCAGCAGCAATATTTTAGGGAGAAACGGCACTGTAGAGATAGTGCCCCTTCAAATTGAAATTATATTAAATTCCTATCCAAATGCCAATATATTTCATAATGTTGTGATCAAACTCATCCTCCAGAAGCAATGAGCCAGCAATCTGCTAAATGAACAGGCCGATATTTCCATGTAAATAAAATCTAGAGCTCTACTCTAAGCTTTTCTCGTCTGTGTCTCATTAGTGTGTTCTCCTAACAGCAAGGCTCTACAAAGATGATTAAATTCTCAGACAAACCTGCTGCAGGGACAAAGATGTTGCTCAGAGCATTTCTTCCTTTACTTTGTATTTTAAACGTTTTTTTTTTTTTGTTTGTTTGTTTCTAAGTCAAGATCTCACAACATAACACAGGCTGGCTTAGAAGTGGTAATCCTCCTGCCTCCGCTTACCCAGTGCAAGAAGAGGCATCACACCTGTACATAAAAAGAGGTGGAGGGGGCTGGGGCATGATGGCGCTCGCCTTTAGTCCCAGCACTCTCAAGGCAGAGGCAGGTGGATTTCTGAGTTCAAGGCCAGCCTGATCTCCAGCGCAATTTCCACAACAGCCAGGCTACACAGAGAAACCCTGAGGGAGGGCTCTTTGGGGTTGAAGAGATGGTTCAGCGGTTAAGAGTACTGGCTGCTCACTTCCAAAAGACTCTGGTTCAGTTCCCAGCACACACATGGCAGCTCACAACTGTCTGTAACTCCAGTTCCAGGGGATTTAACATCCTCACAAAGACATACATGCAGGCAAAAGTATAACAAAAACAATAATAATAATGTCCTCAGGACTAAAGGGTGTGGTTTGGGGACAAGGTGTACTCTTAGCATGTGCAGAGACTGGGTTCGATCGCCAACAACAAAGCCCTCATCCTGGGCACGCACTCCTGACTTGAGCTGCTCAACAGTGCAGGGCTGTTCTTCCCTCAGGACTACAATGCCATTGTTCCTCCTCAGGCCTACAGTACACCACGGTTCTTCCCTTCCAGAGGACACATAAACCATTTCTCTGAAGCTCTGCTATCCTACATAATGACCCATTGAGCCGTGGTGGGTTCGGTCCAGTTTCCAAGGTGAGGGTCTACTGCAGTGAGTGGAGGGGTTGAGGGTGCATGCGTTCTGAGTGCTGAGAGCTAACTCTGAGCTCGGGGAGTCACCACTGCTAGGGGATCACACAGACAGATCATCAAGAACTGAAGGCAAGCCTGGGCTTCTCAGCAAGCCCTTGTCCCAACACAAAAACAAAAAGCCAGAGCTGTAAACGCGGCTCAGTATTATAGCACTGGCCTCGCATGTCCAAGGCCCTGGGCTCAATTTCCAATACTCCAAATGGGGAGTGGGGGAAATCAATGGGAAAGCTTCCTAATTTCCATGCCTACTGCCAAGAGTTCCCAAGTGGCTGGAGGGTCCTGATTAAGACTCTGTGAAATGGCTCAAGGGAATCTTTGCGAATAATTTACAAAAGGTTGTATATGCAGGTGTGGTAACTCAGTATAACTCCAAAGCCATAATCTCAGCACTCAATAGGCAGCGGCAGGAGGATTGCCCCAGGTTTGAGGCCAGCTCTGGCTACAGTGCAGACTTCAAGCCAACAGGGCTACCAACACTGTCTCAAAAACATGCAAGGTTCCAGGCTCAGGATTTAGTACTGAGCAGTGTGGTTGTAGGCGGGAAGGGAGAGCTAAGAAGCTAAAGATCTAGCTAAACACCACAGCATGGTCAGGCACGTGGGAGCACTGCTGGATTCCAGCATTTAAGAAGTCAGGAGTTCCCCTGTGCCAGAGAGGGGAAAACAACAGAAAGGGGAAGGGACCAAAGCCTGAAAGAGGCAATCTGGTTCCCCGTGCGCCCTCACCCTCAGCCGGTGTGGTGGGAGAATGGCGCCTGTCCATGGGAGGAGAACACAAAAGACCATCTTGCTGGAGACAGTGACTAAGGCCTTCTTTGGAAAAAGACCATTTATTGGTGTAATTAAGTTAAGATATCAAAATGAGCTCCTCTTGGATTAGAATAGGCCTTAAATCCAAAAACAAAGGTCAAGATATAGATTAAGAGACATCACTGGCTGGGCTGGTCGGTGGTGGCACACGCCTTTAGTCCCAGTGCTTGGAAGGCAGAGGCAGGCAGATTTAGGAGTTCGAGGCCAGCCTGGTCTACAGAATGAATTCCAGGACAGCCAGGACTACAAAGAGAAACCATGTCTCAAACAAAACAAAACAAAAAGAAATCAGGAGTTCAAGACCCACTTCTGCCTCAAAGTTAGTTCAAGGCCAGCCTGAACTTGGAGTGACCCAACTTTAAAAAAGAAAAAAAAACTTTGAGGTCAGCATGAGCCACCAAGAAAACTCCAGAGCAACATGGTAAACAGCAAGACGTGTCTCAGTGCCAGCCGTGGTGACACACACCCTCAATACTAGCAATTAGGAAACAGAGGCAAGGTTTCTGTGATTTTTGAGGCCAGCCTGGTCTACATAGGGTGTTCCAGGCCAGTGAGGACTACATAGTGAGATCCAGTCTCAAAAAATAAACTATGTAGGCTCAACCTTTGTTTTCCTGGTGTGTGTGTGTGTGTGTGTGTGTGTGTGTGTGTGTGTGTGTTCTGGGTTCCAGCTCAGGTGCTCAGGCTTGGTGGTAAGCAATTTTACTGGCTGAACCAACTACCTCGCCAGTCCTCTCTTCTCCTTTTATATTTTTTTCCTTCTGTATACAGTGCTAGGGCACACAGCTCTAGAAATAGTAAGCGAAAGCTGTACCACGGGGCCCCACGGCCTTGAGTTAAATATTTGAAGGTGATAAATGAAATGGATAAAGCAAGCAGGAGGCATTTTGTGTTCTGAGACAAGGTCTCATGCTCTCCGGCTGGCCTTGAGCTCTCTGGGAGCCTCTGTCTCCTCTGGACCGGGATTACTGGCGTGCTGCAGCACCAGGCCTAGCTGTGTCTGTGCTGGGCACGGAACCCGGGAATTTGCGTGTGCAGGTAGGTCCTCTACCCACTGGACTGTATTTGGCAGTTTCACACACTGGACAAGTGTAAGTGATGTGAAGCAGGTATTTAAGAGATGAGGACATTAGCCACAGACCTACAAATAAAAATAAAATTACAGATGTGCTAAATTTAAAATGTCACACACAGGACTGTGCTCTGTAAACACGAAATCTGGAATTCAAATGTGTTGCCTCTTTTGAGTTAGGAGGGTGACAAAACCCAGGATCCTGAACAGTCTTCTTAAAAGTCTGGAACTTTTAAGTTCAAAACTAAAACCTCTTGACGAACATGGCTCGGTATCGAACATCTTCTGCGCTTCTTTTGCTGTATGTGATTCAGGACTCTGACCCCTGCACTGAAGAAGCCCAGGCTAGAGCACAGGAGTTGATAGCCAGCCTGGGCTACATGAAAACTGTTGGCTTACAGGCGATTCTGCTAGGCTCCTCCCAGGGACCTACCTAGCAAGCTTAGGTCATCACCCGCCACCTGCCTCGATGGCCTGCTCCCAGGTGCAGGCCTCCTATGAAAGGACCGCCAGCCACCCCAGTTCTCTCTCCCCCAGTTCCCAGGTGCTGCGGCAGAGCCCAGTCTCCCCCTTTCTGTCCTCTGTTCTCAAACCTCTTGCTCCCGTCCACCTGCCTCCACCCGTCTCTACCCCTCTCCAGCCCCTACCTCCTTTATTCCAGGTTTCTTGCGTGGTGTGATTTCTCATGGAGTACCTTGGCATGAGCCCACCAGGTACCACCCACCCTCCCATCTACCCTAGGGGGTGGGGGTGGGGTGGCATCAGGAAGCTTGTTATATTTTGTAACAGAAACCCTGTCTCAAAACCAGAAACCAGAGCCAAAACATCGGAAAGTTCTCTTTTCACTTTCCCCTAATCTGTACTCAGATGAAGTACCAGTAATCTTTTGGAGGAAGAACATGGAGAAAACCACATATACATATAAATTTATACATACTACATTGGGTTTATTTTCATTACCTGTTTTTCTAAACCAGTGTGTACTGCGGTTTTTGTTTCAGTCAATAATACATTTTAAGTATTTTAGGCTAAGTGGTTGCCATGTAGTTAAAGACATTAAGTAGGGGCTGGAGAGATGGCTCAGTGGTTAAGAACACTGACTGCTCTTTCAAAGGTCCTGAGTTCAAATCCCAGCAACCACATGGTGGTTCACAGTCATCTGTAATGAGATTTGACGCCCTCTTCTGGTGTGTCTGAAGACAGCTACAGTGTACTTAAATATAATAATAAATAAATCTTTCAAAAAAAAGACATTAAGTAAACAATTGTTGAACTAATGAGGCTCTAAACTGTCTCACATATATGCTAATACATAGCATTACTATTCATCAAGTACTTTGGTTCATTTGTTTGCTGGTTTGGATCTTTTTTTTTTTTCTGGTGTTTTTCGAGACAGGGTTTCTCTGTGTAACCCTGGCTGTCCTGGAACTCACTCTGTAGACCAGGCTGACCTCGAACTCAGAAATCTGCCTGCCTCTGCCTCCCAAATGCTGGGATTAAAGGCGTGCTCCGCCACCACTACCAGACGGTTTGGATTTTTTGAGATAGGGTTTCTCTGTGTAATTCTGGCTGTCCTGGATCTCTTGTAGACCAGGCTGGCCTCAAAAACCCACCTGCCCATCGGCCCCACGCCCCCCACCCCCAGCCTCCCTAGTGCCAGAATTAAAGGCTTCTGCTCTGGCCAGCTCCTTTTCTCTTTCCTTCCATTTTTGAGAGATGAGTTCTGTCTCTCACTAGCCTGGAACCTGGTTGGCTGGTGAGCCCTGGGGCAAGGATTATACGCCTGAGCCACTAAACCGGTTTTTCTTTCAGATTCTGGGAATTGAACTCAAGTCCCCAGGCTTGCAAGGAAAGCAAGCAATCAACTGAGCCATCTCCCCAGCCCCTCATTTTGTTTTTTTAAGGCAGTCTCAGTAATACAACCCAGGACAGACCCAAACTAGATATAAAGCGCTAGTATCGCGCAGACTCATTTACAATTCTGTGTGCTGAGGGGAGGGGAGGAGGCTGAGACAAGGCCCAGGCTGGGGCCCAGGCTAACTTTGGTGCCTGACTATAGGCGTAAACCACCACTCCCAATTAGATTCTTCCTTCTAAAGCTAGGAGGAAGGGATTAACTCACCGCAGATGTGAAACACAGTGTTTGGGAAACTGAGGCAGGAGGATTGAGATTTTTGAAGTCAGTGAAAGCCCAGCTCAAACAAACAAAAATACTTAGTACAGCCCTAAATATGAACAGGAGTCAAGTTACACAACTGGCCTGATCGTCAAGGATTGTAGTTTGGAGAAACTTGCAATCTTTTATTCAGTACCATTGGTCAAAAATCTTTATAAACAAATATTCAGACACCTGCAGAACTCTGTAATTAGTCTGGAACTGAAAGTAAAAATCACCTCCTAGGCCCTTTACCCAGTAACCCTTAAAAGGAAACCACCTTAGCGCTCAAGAGTCGATGCAACTCCCACTCACCTTGTTGAGTTCCTCGATCCTTCTGATCAGGTACGGGTTGCTGGAGGAATTCTCAAAGTAAACATAATCTGCAAACGAAAAGTCACAGGCCTTTTCAGCAAGACGTTCCCATTTGACGGCTCAGAGCAGTTTTTAGGTTTTGTTTGTTTTTCTTTTTGTTTTAGACAGGGTCACATTAGATAGCCAAGGATGTCTCAGAGAGCTTGCCTTGTTAACCAGACTGGCTTCAAACTCATGGAGACCTGCCTGCCTCTGCCCAGGACTGGAGTGCTGGGATTAAAGGTGTGCAACAATCTCTTGGGCTACAACTCTACACAGGGCGATCCGCCTTCAGAAGTAGTTAATCCACTGTAAGGCAACCTCTACCAGCTGTTCCAAGTTTATTACTTTCCTAGAATTCTCATTTCTGCCTAAGTGGCCCAAGCTCATCTGGAACTCAACACCCACCTCCTGCCTCACACTCTCAAGTGCGGAGATTAGTGGTGTGTACCACGAACCACATCCTGCTTAAGTTTCTTTTTCTGTTAGAAATAACAGTCCAGGCTGGCAAGAACTGTCGAAGTCACTGAGACTGGCCTTTAGCTCCTAAGCCTCCTGCCCCTACTCTTACAGGGTGAATTTACTGGCATGTGCCACAATAGCCACCCTTGAATTAATTCTTAAATTTAAAAAAAGAAGAAGAAGAAAGCATGACTGCTGTAACTGGGGGGAGCAGGAAACAAAGGCCAGACGGCGAAGCAGAGGCTAGCCCCGAGCAAGGCTTTGCCTCAAACAACAACAAAAAGCACAGGTCTTAAATCCCAGCACTTGGGGGCAGAGGCAAGCACAGTGAGGCCAGCCTGGGATCCCTGTGAGACCAGCCTGGTCTAGAAGTGAGGTCTAGGGCGGCTAGGCCTAAAGAGACACCTTGCCTCAAACAAACAACCCCACCACAACATGATAGCCAGACTCCCTCATCACTAAGTATCAGAGCTCACTAATGCACCTCCCCAGCTCCTCACCACTCTAATCCAACCAGCCCTGAACAGCGATTCTTAAATATAATCGTTGACCTAAGACAAATTAGGAGAAAAAGAAAGGCTTTACCAGCCCAAATTCACTTCGAACATCAACTTAAAAAAAAAAAAAGTGCGAGCAGGGTGTGTAAGGGAAGGCCAGGTAACAAACTTTTCCTTACTCTACCTGGTTTGTTTGAGTAATCCCTAGGTGTAGGGATTTTTTTAATCCCTTTATTATATTTGATTCCACTCCATTTAGACCCTTCTTATAAAGAAAGCATGGTAAGTAAACGTACAGGATTTTTCCAAGTGTGGCTTTTCCTCCACAGAGTGGCTGGAAACTTCCCACTATGTGTTTACCTGGGACTAGACTGCACAGTCACGGTCCACCTTAGCGGCTCTCTGCTGCTAAGTGGCCTCATTTAGCCCGGCCATTCCCCACCATCCTCCATCAGGAGCTCGGCTAATGAGCAGAGACGGAAGAGCAAGTCTCACTCACAAACACGCCACTTATCTGAATTATTATTTTACCAGGAAGGAGGGAGGGAGGGCGTCGTGAGCAGGGAAAGTTTGTTTGACCTTATTTCTCTCTCTTCTGCGGAAGGCTGGGAAGGCAGACAGCAGAGCCAATGTCCAGGCTGAGCTCTACTCCCCACCTGGGGCTGCGGTCCCTGGCCCCACGCACAGCCCCACTCTTAGGGGGGCTGAACGAGAAACCGAGGGGAATGGGGGTGAAGCAGCGCCGATGCAGGGCCCAGGCTCTGTAAACAGGCCTGTCCAGCTGTGCCCCCATCTGGGCCACCATCGCCCCCAGCCCACACTAACGCAGAAGCAGAAGCGGGGTGTGGGGGGGCAGTGCTCCAGCCTCCCCAGTGCCCGAAAGCCACGCGAGGGAAAGGCCACTCAGCTAGGGGGCTTGCCCAGGCCCTGTCCCTTTGGGGCGTTCGTAAAGGGGGTGTCCGATGCGTGTCCCCGGAAGAGGCCTGGCTCCGAGACGCCGGGCAGGAGCGGTGGGGGAGGGGAGTGGAAGTGGGGAGCCCCCTGCGCCCCTCCCGCGGCGCCCTCAGCCCGGGCTCCCGGGGCCGCTGGCAGTAAGCGTGCGCCGCCCGGACCCCCGCTCCCACCGCCCGCTCCCCGACGGGCCGGGAAGGGCGAGCCTTCCTACCTCCGACCCGGTACATGTTGGCCGCCATGTCCGCCCGCCCGCCCGCGGAGCCCGAGCCGAGCCCCGCCCGCCGCCGCCGCCTCAGCCTCGACCGCCGCCGCCGCCTCGCCACGGGGGAGGGGGAGGGACGGGGAGGGGACACCGAGGGAGGGGGCTGTGCCCGCCCCCAGCGCCGGCAGAGCGACGCCGAGCGGGCCCGGGAGGCCGGAGCGCAGTCGGTACGGGGCGACGGGCTGCAGGGGGCCGAAGACCCCCCGGGGCCACCCGCACTAGCCTCCTACCCCCCAGGGTCAGGAGCAGTGGAAGAACCAGGGTGGGGACAGAGGTTCAGGCACGCGTCACCTGTCCACCTTGGGACAGGTTCTCCTTTCCTGTTCCTGTCCCCAGGGACACCCCTCTATGTGTGACCTCAAGCACATGAACGCCCTTCTGGGTACAACTCTCCGGTGCAGCCAATGCAAGCGACAGATGCTTGTTTGCCTCTCTCCCTCGTGGTGAGAGGATGTTTGGTGGCTTTAGAGCCTACAGGCCCTGGGGCCAAGAAGACCCTACCCAGCTAGAAGCTGGCTTTCTCACCCCAACCACATTGTCAGGTGTGTCATAGTTGTGCCAAAACTGAGCTGAACAAAACCGACTCCCCCACATTCTCCCGCCCTACCTCTCAACAGGCTCTGTGTACAGTGTGTGCTTTGACCTGGAGAGACCTTCGGGTAGAAGAACATGGTTTCCACAATGTCGTGTCTAATAGTTTGGGGTTGCTAGTCAGCTAACTAGTTTTATGTCAAAAAGGACACCCTCACCCCCAAACCCCGTTTTTTTTTTTGTTGTTTTTTTGTTTTTTGGTTGTTTTTTTTTTTTTTTTTGCATTAATGGGATTGACACAGGCTAGTCACTCAATTATAATACTAACTTTTCATGTTTGTTGGTTTGTTTTTTAATTTTTAATACATTTATTTACTCACCTTCCATCCATTTATCTACCCATCTATCTATCTGTCATCTATCATGTGAAGGCATGAATGCTATGATATATATGTGTAGGCCTATCATATGAATAGAGATTGAACTCAGATAGTCAGGTCTGGCTGTACTGAGCTATCTCACCAACGTTACTTGTTTTAAGCAGGGTCTCAGCTCAAGCTGGCTCTTGTAGCCTCCTGCCTCAGCCTCTCAAGTGCTGGATTGTATTATAGGTGTGGAAAAACATGCCCCATTAGAAAGCTCTTAAAATGGTTAATTTTCCCATGCTGAGTAGATCCCCCTTTCACATTCCTCACAGCCTCTAAGAGGCTTCGAATATAGAAGGTCCTCATAGTGGTAAACATCTGTAACCCTAGTATTCCATAGGCTAAGCCTGGAGACTCTCCAGTTTGTGGCCAGCTTGGGAAACAGAGCAAGATCTTCTTGTCTGGCTTTCCCCAATGAACACATAACTTCTTTTAGGAAAGCCAAGGCAGTCCAAGTTACACCCAGACATTGTTGCATAATAAACATTGGCCTAGTATTATGGGTTTGGAGAGCCTGGTGACACTGATTTTAAGGTCTGTGCCAGGGTAGGAGTCATCTCCAGAAAAGAAGACTGCATTTTGGTTAATGTTCCTCTATCATATAATATTAAGAAAAATCACTTTATGAATAGCTGAGGCATAAATAAATGGACTTTGGCCAATATTACACTGGTTGTTCTCTGGCCTGTTTTTGCATCTATAAAACAGAGACCGCTGCACAGATGTGCTAAGGATCGATTGTGATATCTGAGGATGATTTGTAAACCAGACAGCTGAAAGCACCATGCAAATAGCAGGTGTCTGTAGATACCTTTGTACTCTGGAAAGCCTCGGATTCATTTGTAGCACGCAACTGTGAGCCCACAGTCCTGCTGGCCCAGAGAGGAAAACAAAAGAGCCCTGGTACACTGACAGCATAGCTTTTATTTATCATAAATCTTTTACTGGGGATCCCACCAAAAATATAATGTGACTTATCTGACACCACTCTCCATTTCTGAACTGACACACAGCAGCTGAATAATTCACC
This sequence comes from Apodemus sylvaticus, assembly GCF_947179515.1. Classification (NCBI taxonomy): domain Eukaryota; kingdom Metazoa; phylum Chordata; class Mammalia; order Rodentia; family Muridae; genus Apodemus; species Apodemus sylvaticus. Next base: position 131,719,934 of record NC_067477.1, on the reverse strand, counting down.
TGGAATAGTGTTCCGGCATCAGAACTAACCCCTCTGGCCCACAGCGGTATGAACCACAAAGTCTGTCTTCTACTAAGAATGTCGCCTGAAAATTCAAAGAAATGGCTCATAAGTTTTAGAAGGTTTTCTCATTATTTTTAAGTAATACGTGAACCAGAGTGGGGCTGGGGGTGCATAGGAGGCAGCTGGGGGTGGGGGGGGAGGCTGGCGGACAGGCTGCTGGCTTGAGCTCCTGAAACACACACACAGTGGAAAGAGAAAATTAATTCCCAAAAGTTGTCCCCAGAGCCCCACAAGCACATCATAGCCTTCATACATGCGCGCGCACACACACACATGCACATCATAGCCTACATTCATTCTTAAAGCCCAGTTGGGGAGAAGAGGCAGGAAGAGCAGGAATTCTAGATTATCCCAAACTGCATAGTAAATTTGAGGCTAGCCTGGGCTCTGTGGCTGGGTTATAGCTGGATAAAACGTGACTAGAACCTCCCATACATGAAACTCTGGGTTAGACTCCCACTACTGAATAAACTAAGAATGATAGCCTGTGCTTCTAATCCCTGCACCCAGTCCTTGGGTTGAAAGTGGAGGTAGGAAGATGGTAGGAAGGAGGAAGGTAGAAGCTCAAGTTTTCCTTAGCTACACAATTTCATGATGCCATCCTAGACTGCGTGAAATTCCATCTCAAGAGCAAAATAATAAGTTAAAAAAAAATCCTTCCTCAAAGTATTTCTGTGTTCTCATTACTTCCTTGTCTGTTTGTTCCATTTCCTCAGGTTTTGAGGTATCTATACTTACCACAGTAAGTATGTGAAACATGATAAGAACTTTTCCCATGCCTGTCCACACTCGGCGTTTCTCCTTAGAAGCAGCCATAGTCTGGAGCCCCCATTAAAGACTTAGAAAACCTGGGTCAGAACAGGAAGTAATGATGGTGGCCAGCCCAGGCTCCCTGGCCTCCCCTAGAGTCTCTGTGTTAAGCCCCTCTTACCTCCAGCTCCAAGCCAGGGTCCTCTAGATAGGAAATGCTCAGTATCTAAAAGAATAGGGGAGGAGGGGCGGCTCAGCAGTTAGAGCACACACTGATGCTGTGCCAGGAGACCTAAGTTAGGATCCCAGAAGAACCCATATCAGAGGACTCACAATTGTCTGTGACTCCAGCTCCAGAGCATTCAACATCTCCTTCTGGCCTTTGCACAGACCTACACTCATATGTATATGCCTGCACACAAGCACACAAGCATACACATAAATAAAAATAAGTCTTAAAATAAATAAATAGATGGGGCCTGAAGTCGTAGCTCGGGTGCCAGAATACATACCCAACATACATGAAGCCCCGGGTCCCATCCCCAGCACTGAATAAGCCAGGTGCAATGTCAAATGTTATGTCACATGTGTCTGTTATATCACATTTCTCTCTGACCATTCTCAAGCATACCTAAAGAAGAGATGTCTCCTAAAGCATTTCAGATACCCCAGAGAAAATGGGATCTTCCCATGGACAAAACTTCCTAGTATGGCCGTTGTAATTAAAGAAACACATTGCTTGAGGTCCAGAGTGTCCCCTCTGTCTGTCTCTGTAAACCCACTCCTTCAGTGGCAAGAAAGCTGCAAATGAGCCAGGTGTGGTGGCATATGCCTGCCATCTTAGCTTTCGGGAGATAGAGGCAGGAGGGCCAGCCTGGGCTACATGACACCTTATCTGAAAGAAAGACAAAGAAGAAGAGACAGTGCCTCTGCTGAGAAAGCTCAGTGGGTAAAGGTACTTGCCACCAAGTCTGAACCTGAGTCCAGTCCCTGGGCATACATGATGGAAGGAAAAGCAGCTTCTGTAAAATTGTTCTCCAACCTTCCACATGCATGTTATATACCCATGCATGCCACACATACATATACACACACACACACACACACACACACACAGGTGTATTCACAACATGTCCCCCACACAATATACACACAAACATACACATAAACACATACACACACATAGGCACACACATGCACACATGCACACAGATACATACACACACATGTATACAGATATGCACACACATGTATACGCACATGACCAAACACATGCGCACGAATAAACATGCTCACACATATACACCTGTGTACACACACAAATAAATATAAAAATAAGAAAAGAGACAGGCATGGTGGCATACATCTTTAATCTCAGCATTTAGGAAGAGGGGCATCTATGAGTTTGAAGCCAGCCTGGTCTGCAGTTCGAGGTCCAGGGCAGCCAGGGCTACACAGAGAAATTCTGTTTAAAAAAAAGCCAACAGATAGATAGACCTAGATATATAGACTGACAGACAGACAGACAGATGAGAGACAGTAAAAGAGAGGGAAGAACAAAAGAAAGAAGGACATACAAGAGAGAATTTGGGTTTTGTCTCAACTTAGGAATGGAGTTCTTTTTGTTTTGGTTTGGGTTTTTTCCTTTAGATTTTCTCTTCAGGCACGGGATTTTTCTTGGGGGTGGGGAGGAAGAGTGTTCTGTGCTCTGCCTGCCGCAGTCTGGGAGCCGTGTGATATTGAACCCAGGAAAGGAGCCTGGGGGCCTTGGGTATAATTAATCTGAAGCTGGAGCCCAGGCTCCGGAGAAAAAGTATCTTGTTTGTGTTTTTTATGATTTATCATCCCCTCCCTTTCATTAACTTACTTTGTTTTTTAGCAAATTCCTTTGGAAAAGTCCAGCCTGTCTCAGATATTTTAGAGAGGCCCTCAGCTGTAAAAATGGACAGATGAATCCTAGAAGAAAGGTGTGTGACATCAACAAGCAAAACAAGAATGTCCCTAGGGGAAGGGAACCTGCACAGGGGTTACAGAAGTCACAGCTCTATCCCTTCCATCCCTGGCTGGGAACATCCCTTCCCAGGCCCGTTCCAGGAGGGCTTACTTTTCCTCTTTTTGAGATGCAGTGATCCCGTGTAGTCAGGTGGGCCTCACAGAGCCCCTCCCACCTCTGCCTCCCAAGCCCTGGGATTAAAAACAGACACTGCCAGGCCTGGCAGAGATTCAGTTTATTTCTCTAATGCCCTCAGAGGGGAGTGGGCTGAGCCATATGGTCCTAGCCCCAGGAAGTTTCCTTCTCTAGTAAAGATTCAAGGAGGCAATGGGTGCTGTAGCAAGGATGTTTGCAAGAATGAATCAGAGCCTGGTGTGGTCACAGAGGCCCCTAATCCTAGTACTCTATTTGGAGGCAGAGGCAGGAACATTCCTGTAAGTTAGAAGCCAGCCTGCTCTACATAGAGCGCTCTAAGACAGCCAGAACTACAGAGAGACTCTGTCTCAAGAAAAGAAAAAAGAAAAAGGAAAGAATCAGGCTGTAGCACACCAAGAATAACTCAGAGAAGAAGGGATCCGTCTGGACAGAAGAAGAGGAGCATGGGGTAGGTGAAAGGGAGAGCTAGTCCAGCCTGGGGCAGAGGCAATAGGTGGAGGGAGACGTGGAGGGAGCCCATCTGGGAAGGAACAATGAGATCTGGAGGCTTCAGGGAGATTGGATCAAAAGGAAAGCCCTTTGTGCAACTGGTTGGAGACAGGTAGGTGTGTCCCTGAGTACTGGGAGGATACAGGAGCTGAGACCAGACCAGGTTTGGTGGTGATGTGCATGTTGGTCCTGTGTGCCTTTGGGGAACTGTCTAATAGATGGATCCTCTTTAGGGAAGAGTTGTGTGTCTAGGCCTGGACTGTAAAAGAAAGACCAGAGTAGGAATCTTTGTCTTCCCAGTTACCATTAGCCCACAGCCCAACCTGTCTGGTCTTAAAGCAAGCCAAGCCCTGGCCCCAGGGGAAACAGCAGCTCCCAAGCTCCCAAGAGCAGAAACAGGTTTAACAGGTTGGGTTCTGCCCAGGGAAGGAAATCAAGGTCTAAATGTGCAAACAGGTAGGCCATGAGCTGCCATCCAAGTCACTGCCCAGGACAGAGTGCCCAGGGCTGCCCCCCTCTCTCTCTCTGTGGTCAGAAACAAGTACAGAGTATGCCCCAATGGAGTCCTGCCTTGACCCTCCGTTCTCGTAACCCCTGTGCCAGAGAGGGGAAAACAACAGAAAGGGGAAGGGACCAAAGCCTAAAAGAGGCAATCTGGTTCCCCGTGCGCCCTCACCCTCAGACAGTGTGGTGGGAGAATGGCGCCTGTCCATGGGGGGAGAACACAAAAGACCATCTTGCTGGAGATGGACTAAGGCCTTCTTTGGAAAAAGACCATTTATTGGTGTAATTAAGTTAAAATATCAAAATGAGCTCCTCTTGGATTAGAATAGGCCTTAAATCCAAAAACAAAGGTCAAGACATAGATTAAGAGACGTCACTGGCCGGGCTGGGAGGTGGTGGCACACCCCTGTAATCCCAGCACTCTGGGAAGCAGAGGCAAGCAGATTTCTGAGTTCAAGGGCAGCCTGGTCTACAGAGTTTCAGGACAGCCAGGGCTATACAGAGAAACCCTGTCTTGAAAAAAAAATCCAAAAACAAACAAACAAACAAACAGAGAGAGACATCACTGAAGAGAAGGTATTATGAAGGGAGGGGGTGTGGATCGAAGCCTACAGATACAAAAGGGCCCAAAAAACAAATGCCTGAAGTCAGAGGGCTACATTCCCTCCCCTTGTCAAGGCTCTGCATTCTTTCTTCAGCACCACAAAAAGAAAAAGGAAAAGCCAGGTTGGGGCATGCGATAGCCCATCTATTTATAATTGCAGCGTACAGGAGTGAGACAGTGAAGAATGAGTTAAAGGCTTTGGCTACACTGAGAGTTTTAGGCACACCTAGGCTACATGAAATGCTCTCTCCAAACGAACAACAAAAAAAGTAAACCAAATAAGAGAATAAAAGAGAGGGACATACACAGCAACCCAATGCCACATCACAGAAACAATTTCTTTGTCTTAGTGTCTCTCCTGCCTGAGAAAGCATTCCACTGACAGTGATAAGTGATAATGGCAAAAACCAAAACAAAAAACTTGGGTTCACCAGGCTTAGTCTCAGTATTCAGGAGGCAGAGGCAGGCAGATCTCTCTCAGTCTGAGAGATCAGGCCAGCCTGATCTACAGAATGAGTTTCAAGACAGAGAGAGCTACACATAGAAACTGTCTCAAAAAAAAAAGAAAGGGAAGGATAAAAAAAGGAAAGAAGGAAGGAAGGAAGGAAGGAAGGAAGGAAGGAAGGAAGGAAGGAAGGAAGGAAGGAATCACATTTCTGTTAAGCGAAGAGAGAACCGTCAGTGGAATGCTTTCTCTGGAATACAAGCTATATGTCCCCACCACACCTGTGCAGTAGCACTGTAGTGGTGGCCCAGTTAACGCCTTAAAGAGTTTCTTTGTCAGGGACCCTTCAGCCCCTCAGACGCCAGTCCATGCTTTCATGGTGCAGGATGGGCACTAGCAAAAGCATCTCCGGTCCTTTCTTTTGTTTTAGGGAGGAGTGCGCGCACTCACTGACTCAGCTAGAGAATCAGCCAGCTCCAGCTCTATCTGAGTCCGACAGCCCTCCCCTTTCCCTTGCCCTGAATTGGAGTTAGAGAAACAGGACCAATGTACCCAGGCCTTGCCCGGGTTCTGGGGATCCTAACTAGGTCATCACGTTTGTGTGGCAACCTTTTTACCAGCTAAGCCACCTCCCCAGCCTCTATTTATTTAAATTGGGGGATCCTAAATGGCCTGGAACCTGCTGTGCAAACTGAGCTGCCCTCTCCCTCCTACATGCTGAGATTACAGGTGTGCTCTGCTATGCCCAGGAAAAGAAAAGAAAAGAAGCCATTTCCCTTAACCAAATACCAACAAATACACACTGAATGCAGAGAGAAGCACTGTAGATACACCAGAGACCACGCTGAACCAAGTACTTGTCTCCTGAATGTGCATTTTAGTGGGGAAAACAAACACTACTAATAGATAAATATATGATATATATGATAATAGTGAATGAATAATAAAGGGATTAAAATCAGGATTAGAAAACAAAACAATAGTTGAGTAGTACTCCATTGTGTAAATGTACCACATTTTCTGTATCCATTCCTCTGTTGAAGGACATCTGGGTTCTTTCCAGTTTCTGGTTATTATAAATAAGGCTGCTATGAACATAATGGAGCATGTGTCCTTGTTATAGGTTGGAACATCTTTTGGGTATATGCCCAGAAGCAGTATAGCTGGTCCTCAACTACTCAGCTATTAAAAACAATGACTTCATGAAATTCTTAGGCAAATGAATGGAACTAGAAAATATCATCCTGTGTGATGTAATCCAGTCACAAAAGAACACACATGGTATTCACTCACTGATAAATGGATATTAGCCCAAAAGCTCGGAATACCCAAGATACAATTCACAGACCACATGAAGTTCAAGAAGGAAGACTTGGGCTGGAACTCAGCAGTTAGGAGCTCTGATCGCTCTTCCAGAGGTCTCGAGTTCATATCCCAGCAACCACATGGTGGCTCACAACCATTTGTAATAATGGGATCTGATGCCCTCTTTTAGTGTGTCTGAGGATGGAGACAGTGTTATCACGTACATAAAATAAATAATCTTAAAAAGAAGGAGGAGGCAGCTGGGCCTTGGTGGCTCACGCCTTTAATCCCAGCACCTGGGAGGCAGAGGCAGGCGGATTTCTGAGTTCGAGGCCAGCCTGGTCTACAGAGTGAGTTCCAGGACAGCCAGGGCTACACAGAGAAACCCTGTCTCAGAAAAAAAAAAAAAAACAAAAAAAAAAACCAAACACAAAAAGGAGGAGGGGGAAGAGGAGGAAGAGGAAGAGGAGGAGAAGGAAGACCAAAGCTTTGGTCCTTCTTAGAAGAGGGAACAAAGAAGAACAAAATACTCACGGGAGCAAATACAAAGTGTGGAGCAGAGACTGAAGGAGAGGCCATCCGCAGACTGCCCCACCTGGGGATCCATCCCATATACAGTCACTGAATCCAGACTCTATTATGGATGCTTGGAAGTGCTTGCTGACAGGAGCCTGAGGTAGCTGTCAACTGAGAGACTCTGCCAGAGCAATAGAGAGGTGGATGTGCACAGCCAACCATTGGACTGAGCATAGAGTCCCCAATGGAGGAGTTAGAAAGAGAACTGAAGAAGCTGAAGGGGTTTGCAACCCCATAGGAAGAACAACAATATCAACCAACCAGATGCCCTGAGTTCCCAGGGACTAAACCACCAACCAAAGAGTGCACATGGAGGGACCCTTGGCTTCAGCCACACAAGTAGCAGAGGATGGTCTTGTCAGGCGTCAGTGGGAGGTAAGGCCCTTGATCCCATGAAGGCTCAATGCACCAGTATAGGGGAATGCCAGGGCAGGGAGGCTGGAATGAGGCGGGGGTGGCGGGTGGGTAGGGGGTGGGGGGCATACCCTCTTTGAAGCAGGGGGAGGGGGAGGGGATAGGGGTTTGTGGTGGAGTGGGGTGGAGAGGATTGGGAAAGAGGATAACATTTGAAATGTAAATAAAGAAAATATCCAACCAAAACAAAACAAAAAATTGGTGTGATCAAGAAAAGCCTTTGAAGTGAAGTAAGAACTAAACAAGAGACCTCAGTGGGAGTCCAGGGCCCGGGGACACTCCTGCAAGGTCCCCACCCCTCTGTGTGGAAGAGGTGACTAGGTCTAGGTCACACACAGCCTGGAGGCTTCAGGAAGTCTTGGCTTTTATTCTAAGTACAATGGGATGGGTTTTAACCCATGATTTCTGTTGTTGTTTTTGTTGCTTTTGAGACAGTGTCCTAGTCTGTATCCTGGATGTCCTGGCATTTACTAGGTCACCACACACAGCAATTAGAAAGTTTAAACCCAGAATGATGGGGATCACAATTTATTGGGATGTGTGTGTGTGTGTGTATGACATGTATATGTGTGCCAGTAGAGAATTGAAGAGGGCATCAGATCCCCTGGAGACAGATTACAGGCTGTTGCGACCCCACTGACATGGGTGTTGGGACATGAACTCAGACTCTTTACAAGAATAGCAACTCTCTTAAACCCTGCTCTATCTCTTCAGCACCTGTGAATTTTAAGTTTTACGCAGCCTCTCCTTGAGCTCAAAACTTACATCCTCATCCTTTCAATCGTTGGGATTACAGCTATGCTCCACCCTACCTAGTTTGGTTTATGTTTTGTTTTTTTTAATTCTTAAAGTCTTAAGGCAGGGGTATGTGGTCATGGTACATATGGGGAATCAGGGGACAACTTGCACTTGATTTTACGCCACGGTGAGTCACAAGAATTGAACTGCCTGATGTCCTGATGTAATGGGTGCTGGGAACCAAACCTTGGTCCTTTACAGGAATTGGAAGCACTCTTGACTCCTGGGCTAGCCAATTTAAATTGTTAAAGCATCACTTGTGTCTGCAAAAGATGCACAGTGGGGAACAGAAACAGGGAAATGAGCAGAGAGACTAACTTAGTCCAAGAAAAAGATGGGAAAAGCTTAGAGTAGAATTGTAGCTAGCAGTGTGAATGGATATATATCTATGTGTACATTTAGGAGAAGATCAAAGCCAGGGTCTCATGTATCCTAGGCTATTGTTCAACTGCTAAGTTATATCCCTATCCCTCCTCCTCCTCGTTTAATTTAGTTTAAAATACAGCCATATAAAACAGGAGTAGTGTAGAATTCCCTTGGTCCTAGTCCCAGAGGATTCTCAGAGGTGATTCTCTGAGTGTGAGACCTACCTGATCTCCATTTGAAGTTCTAGTCCAGCCAAAGTTACATAGTGAGACCTTGTCTCAAAACACAAAAAGCTGCCAGGTGGTGGTGGTGGTGGTGGTAGCTCACGCCTTTAATCCCAGCACTCAAGAGGCAGAGGCAGGGGGATCCAGGCCATTTGGGTCTACAGAATGAGTTCTGGGACAGCCAGGACTACACAGAGAAACCCCGTCTAGGAAAAACAAACAAACAAACAAAACTGCCGGATGACGGTAGCGCACGCCTATAATCCCAGCACTCTGGGAGGGAGAGGCAGGTGGATTTCTGAGTTCAAGGCCAGCCTGGTCTACAGAGTGAGTTCCAGGACAGCCAGGGCTATACAGAGAAACCCTGTCTCAAAAAAACCCAAAATCCACCCCCCCCCCAAAAAACCAACCAAACAAACAAACAAAACAAAACAAAAAAAGCTCTTCCTAAACAGTCTAACCTAGCCTCAAGCATACCCCAGCCGGCTGGCAGGCCTTGTGATGGGATTATAGACATCTGCCACTTGGACCAACCACCAGGACCTTCTTTTGTTTTTAACTCTGGTGCTAGAAGCTGGATATAAACGGTGGGTTTTAGCCCTGACTCCACCGGACAGGGAGGAAGGTTCATTAGTCCTCCCCACCTCCAGTCACACAGAGGGACTGAGGCGAGAAGGTGCCCCTTTCATCTGCTCCTTTCATCTTTGTCTGTAGGTTGATAGTAGCTGCTCTTTCTCTAGAGAAAGAGGCCATTTTATTTGTTCTCTTGATTTTAAAAAGAACTAAAAATGTTGAGAGCTCAAAGCTAAACTTTGAACTTCTGGATAAATAAATCATTGTTTTTGTCTCCTTTTATCTCTGCAAAGTTGGGGGTGGGGAATAAAAAGTGCATTACAGAGCTTCCTCCAAGACACTGCTGTTACCCAGCCAGGTGGGGAACATACCGTTGGTGGTGGCTAACTCAGAGGGGAGGTCACCTGGACGTACTATGACCTTTTGGGGGTTTTGGTTAAGGATACTCAGCCAAAACCTGTCCAGTCAAAATCAAACCAAACCACTATCCTTTTTAGGGGACAGACAATGCCAGAAAACTCTCAACAGTGTCCTCAGAATGGAGGATGAGGCCATAGTAGAGTTCTTAAGAGGGGAAGATGATTGCAGAATTTCATGGATTCTTTTGTCCTTAAACTAGGCTGACCCCGACGCCAGTCTGATTTTCTTTCCCGGTGCCCTGGCACCCACACAGAGCCTGATGTGGGCCTTCTCTAAGTGGCCCTCAAATCTCCCTCTAGGCCTGAACATTCCATAGCTGTGGGATTTGTACCTATACTACCAAACTTGCCTCTCACTCCCGAAAAGGCCCCTCAGAAGATGGCTTAAGCCACTGGGGACTCTGTAGCGGCAGCCTTGAGGCCCAGCCCTTCGCAGTGTCTCCATTATGGTCCCGCAGCTCCCAGAAGCATCTGCAGGACGGGGCAGGCCCAGAGACCGGAGGAGTGGAGGATTCCCCCCAGCCAGTGGACTGTTACTGGGATCAGATGCATTATTTATAATTCCGGTGTCAGCGTGGCTCCCAGGCACCCAGGGAAATGGAAAGGCACTTGGGCCTGTGCTGATTAAACTAAATATTTAAACAGGAATGAGGAATTGAGGCAAAAACCATTTTTCTCCAGAAGGCAGATAGCACCACAAATGACTTCCAGGCTGAGGACCTCGTAAACACCAACCAGATTGGAGGGGAAAGGCTCGGGGCCCCTGGTCAAGGGTGCTTCAGAGAAGAACTGTGCGCTTGTCGTAGGCCGAGGATTGAAAAATTACTGAGAATGAGACCGGGAGATACCAGGACAAAGCCGAGCTGAAATTATGTCTCCAGCTGTGTTTTCCTTGCCCAGGGAACTCCTTGTCTTGTCAGAATATCTCCTTGTCTCACAGATATTCTGAACTGGGCAGTGGTGGTGCCCCTTGAGGGGCAGAGGCAAGTCAACTTTATGAGTTCTAGGCTAGTCAGAGCTAGTAGTTTGTTGTTGTTAATAATAATAAATAACAAAAGGAAAATGATGGTTTCAAGGCCACCCTTGGCTATTGTTTTAGTTTTGTTTCATGTTTCTGTGGTAAAGCACCCTGGCAACTGCAACATAAGGGAGAAAGGGTTTTACTTTTTATATAATTAGTATTATTTTTTGGCTCATAACTGCACATTATGGTTTATCATTGTGAGCAAGCCAAAATGGCGGGAACTGAAGCAGCTGGTCACATTACACCACAGTCAAGGGCAGACAGACCGGATGTGTGTACTGGCCAGTGCTCAGCTCAACTGCTCCACGTTCACACGGCTCCGAATACCCTGCCTAGGGAATGGTGCCACCCATAGAGGGTAAAGCTTTGCACCTCAATTAATGTAACCAACACAATCCATAGACAGGCCCAAGGCCAACCTGATTTGACAATCCCTCATGGAGTCTCTTCTCAAGTGATTCCACACTGTGCCAAGTAGACAATCAAAATCAACCATCACAGCTGCATGATGAGTGTGAGGCCACCCTGGGCTACATGTTCTACTGTGTTTGTCATCTCCTACATAAAAGCCCTTCTGTTTTCAGGATCATGGGGTAATTGCCAACCATTCACCAGCCCTCTTGTCTTGCTTCTGCTGATTCCACAGGACATGGGTCCTATTCAGGAAGCTGACCTCTACTCTCTACACAAATATACAAAGGGCCCAAGGCAAAGCAGATGGAGGATGGAGCTAAGTCCCCCAGTAAGAAAATCCAAGTTTCTCTAGCTTTGAGGAAATACAAAATGTAAGAAGGAAATTACAAGTAACAATGGCCTGCTATCTTTTTTTCAGTTAAATAAGGAAATAAGCCAGACAGTGGTGGCGCACGCCTTTAATCCCAGCACTTGGGAGGCAGAAGCAGAGGCAGCAGATTTCTGAGTTTAAGGCCAGCCTGGTCTACAGAGTGAGTTCCAGGACAGTCAGGGCTGTACAGAGAAACCCTGTCTCAAAAAACTAAATTAAACAAACAAACAAACTCACACTGGGTGGTGGTAGCTTACACATTTAATCACAACACTCAGAAAGCAGAGACAGGTGCATCTCTGTGAGTTCTAGGCCAGCCTCCAGCTACAGAAAGAGAGTTGGGGGGGGGGGCAGGGTTACACAGAGAAACCCTGTCTCAAAAACAAAAGCAAAACACAAAGACAGACAAACAAAACAAAATTCCAGAGCACTAGTTCATTTGCTCTTTGCTCTGTGCTCTGCTCTGTGTCTGTATTTGTATGTCCGTTCCATGATACAGTATGGAGATCAGAAGATAGCCTGAGAGATTTGTTCTTCCCTACAGCCACGTGGGTTCTAGGGATTAAACTCAGGTGGTTGGACTTGGCAAATATTTTACCCACTGAGTCATCTCAAGAACCGGCTTCGGGTTTTTTGTTTTGTTGTTGTTTTTTTAAGTAGGGTCTTACTTATCCAAGTTTGGCCTTGTGTTTCTTACCCTCCCGCCATCACCTCTTAAAGGCTCTGGGTTACAGGCTTGTGTCCACCTGCCTGGCTGGCCAGCTGTCCTTTAATCTAGCTTTTTCCTGTTGCCTATCCCCTCCCTGTGTGACCTCTCCACAGCAGTCACTGTCCCCAACCCCCAAGGATGTGCTTGTTCTCAGTCCCCGCATACATAAATGCCCTTTTCCTTCTCTCCCAGGAGGACAGCTGAGACAGGCTGACATTTTCCAAATTAACTTTTATAAGAACTTAGGGAATAATTGCAGAAAATGCAAGTGCGTAAGTTCAGTTCAGTTCAACATTTATGGAGAGTCTGATGTTTAGTGTCACACTCTGGATTGCAGTGATAAATGAAACACAGCTTCAGGAGTGGGGGAGCCTACTATCTAAAAAAAGAGGAGGCGTGAGGGCCAGACTGCTTACAATCAGGGAAGATAAGGGCCACAGCTACCCAGTGCAGTTAGCGGGTGTGCTGTGTGTGTAGGGGTCGCCAGGAGGGCCTTTCTGAAGGTGACATTCTGCACTGGGTGGGTATTGGAGGGGAAGGCAGTAGGGTTGTCTTTATTCTGTTTTGGCATGGTTGGTTTTGACTGTATGTTTTTCCTAGGTCCTATGATGGAGGGTTTTGTTTAATCGTTTGGGTTTTGTATTTGGTTATTGAGACAAGGTTTCACTGTGTAGCCTTGGCTGGCCTGGAATTCCCAGCACTCCTTCTGTTTCTGCTTCCTAGCGTAGGGATTATAGAAGTACAGCACCATGCCTAGCAGACAAAGGAGCATAGATGAAATGAAAAACTATCCTGACCAGATTTATATTGAAGACATGTGAAAGTAGACTTAGCATCATCATCATCATCATTACTACTACTACTACTACTATTATTATTATTGGCATTGGCATAAATGCCAAAGTGTGTGCACTTGTGAAGGTCACAGAACCAACTTTACAGACTTAGTTCTCTCCTTACATAGATCCTAGGGGTTGAACTCAGGTTAGCACACTTGTGTAGCAAGCACCTTTTCCTGCTGAACCATCTCACTGACTGTAGTCTTAAAGCCAGGAATTCCTGACCCCCTACCTACCTCCACCTCCCCAGAGCTGGCCCGATACTGCAGTGCTGGGATCAAATCTGGAAGCTTCACAAAAGGTAGAGTTAATGTCCTCAGCTTCACGGGACCTAGAGTCACCTAAGTCACCTAGGAGATAAGCCTCCAGGCAGGCCTGTGAGGAGTAATTAGGGCCAGAGCTGGCCTGTGAGTGAGTTCCTGGATGGGGGAGGGGACACTAAAAGAAAGCAGTACAGTTCCTTGGGGCCGGGTTCTGAACTAAATAGAAGAGGAAAATCTAGCCAAGGAGGAATATTCATTTTGTGGCTGCCACCTGAATTTCCTGTAGTGACCACCTCTGAACCAGGGAGCTCACGTGAACGTTTTTCTTTTTAGTTGCTCTTGACAGTTTATGGCAGCAGCAGCAACAACAACAACAACAGAAACAAAAGACACCCACTCAAGATGAATCTCCCCGGCCCCTTCTCCTGTTGAGAACGAAGTTATGTGACATTTCTGAGTTCTTGTGAGAAAATTCCAAGAAAACAAGAGTCTTGTGACCTTGGTTTCTGTTTTTGGATTCTGCGTTCTTGCCCCTCCCATGTGTAGCATATTGAGTGGTAAACAGCTTTAGTTTTGTTTTTGAGACAAAGTATCCTGCTGCCCCGGCTGGCCTTGAACTTGACGTGTAGCTGTGAATATCTTTGAACTTGTTGATCCCTTTGCTTTCAGCTGGGGTAGAGGGATTACAGGTTCCACACCTAGTTTTTTATCTCTTTCAATCAAGCTCAACCCACTACCAGCCAAGCTCTATCCCCAGCCTGGCAAGACTTTAAAGTCAACAGAAGACAGGTAGGGGTTGTACTGCAGTAGAGCCCACCTGGTGTGCACACACAGCCCTGGGTTCCATTTCCTGCACCATAAGCAGAGACAAACAGCAGAAATATTCCCGCAGAGGCTGCATGCAGTATAGTTCCGCAGAAGGGCAACCGCCTAGCGTGCAGAACCACAGGTTCAATCCTTAGTGCCCAAAATACAATTTCATTTCATTTTAAAATATGTCGAGCCAGGCATGCCTTTAATCCCAGCATGCTGGAGGCAGAGGACATTGGATCTTGTGAATTCAAGTTTAGCCTGGTCTACATATCAAGTTCCAGGCTAGCCAGAACTACATTGTAAAAACCTAGAGGTGTTTTTGTTGTTATTTGTTTTGTCGGTGCTGTTGTTTTAAAGAGAAAAAGATTGATACCAGAAAACCAGACCTCATTGCCTAAGTTCCGTTTTCCCTTTTGGGGGAACCGTTTATGAGGAGGACAGTATTATTGCCTCCAGAGAGAAGAAATCCCAGCTCTCAGGGTTGGAGAGAGGGCCCAGATCTGGGTCCCCAAAACCCACACGGTGACTCAGAGCCCTCTCTAACTCCAACTCAAGGGGACCTTGATGCACACACACACCACCTCCCGAACATATACATAACTTAAAGTGAAATAAATCTTAAAAAAATTATAGCTCGGGCTGGTGAGATGGCTCAGTGGTTAAGAGCACTGACTGCTCTTCTGAAGGCCCTGAGTTCAAGTCCCGGCAACCACATGGTGGCTCACAACCATCTGTAACAAAATCTTCTTCTGGAGTGTCTGAAGGCAGCTACAGTGTACTTACATAAAATAAATAAATCTTTAAAAAAAATTATAGCTCTATAAGTCCTAAAAGATGAGGTTATCAGACCTGATAAATATATAATGTGTTAATGTGATTATTTGTGGTCGTTTCATTTATTTTATTTGTAGTGTGTGTGTGTGTGTGTGTGTGTGTGTGTGTGTGTGACAGAGAGGGAGAGGGGTACAGGTCAGGTGTCCACTGAGGCCAGAAGAGGGCACTGGATCCCAAGGAGCTAGAATTGCAGGCAGTTTTGAGGTATCTAAAAGGGTCTGGGAACCAAACTCAAGTCCCCCAGAAAAGCCGTGTGCTTTTAGCCACTTAGCCATCTTTCTAACCCCTGTTTGTATAAACACTACTATTGACTGAACCCAGGGTTTCCAGTCTGCTAAACATCTCTCTCTCTCATACTGAGCCATAGCCCATAGCTGTAGTCACCTTTTTCTTTTTACTTATTCACTTTACATCCTGCTCATTGCCCCCTCAAGATATAGGCATCTTTTACATACATTTTATTTTGAGACCCAGTCTCCCCAAGTTGCCCAGTTCGGCATGAAGGTATACTGGAATCTAGTCAGACCTTAAACCTCCAAACCACCTACCTCATCCGGCTAAATGGCTGGACTTGCAGACCTACACTATCAGGTCTGGTTCCAGAAGTGGAAACTTTAAAGGTCTTTAGAAAGCCAGTTAAGTTGATGGTGTTTTGCTGCAGCAAAGAGGTGAAGGAACGTTTTGTTAAAGTGGACACAGGTGAAAAACTAAGGCAGACTCGTGAAGGAACATTTCGCTGAAGCAGACACGAGGGAGAGGAAGTTCTGCTAAAGCAAGCACGTGAAGGGACACGTGATGAAGGATTCTTTCCTAACAACACGGTGACTGTATTAGTTCACCTTACATGGTATAGTTGAGCTGCATTTGTCAGGACTCCATAGAGAAAAATGCACCAAAATACTTCTGGTGGTGTGCTGCAGTTTCTTGCTGCTTCCGTGCACTCTAATTGGCTGATTGGCAGAGTGATGTCAGCTGAGACAGACACGTGTGCTGAGGCAAGACAAGTGCTGAGACTAGACCTGTGGAGGGTGTCTGATGTTTGGAAAGTATAAATAGGACTCGACAGCCGGAGATGCAGGCAGAGCTAGGCTTGCTTATAGACTTGGCTGTTCAGTGCTTGTTGGTGTGGAGTCTTGGCTGATTTTTGCTTTCCAGAGAGAGGCATAGTGGAGAACTTCTGGCGTCCCTCCTGGTTCCTCCTGCTGACCCATGCCAAGGCTGAAGCCTGGTTGTCTCTACTAGGTAGTGCCACCACTGCTGATCCGTATTTGCTATGCCAGATCTTCCGAACTGGACTGCTGGTGTATCCATGAAGTGTTTTTGAGTGTGTCGAGGTACTGCTGCTGACTTATGAACTGAACTGCCAATTTCCAGACAACACAGACAGGAGTTGCTCTAAAGACCCGCTCTAAGCAGGTCCACTTCCTGTATCCTTTCCTTTCCACTACCTCCAGTGGGTGAGGAGCTAAAAGGAAGTTTAAAGTGTTTAAGATCGGTCCTTAAAAATAGGTTTAGGAAAAAATTAAAGTTACAGGTTCCTACACAATTCTTGTCAAGAAGGGAAGAGATGAGTATTTGTGGGCTCCTAATAGATTTAGTTATTTACTTATAAGTACAGCACTTGAGAAAGTAGTAATTCAAGCCTAGAAGACTACTAGAGTGTAAGAGTTGGTAGATTTGTCTTTCTTTTGCTGGGAGGTAGAGGGTTGTTTTGCTGTTAGTGATGGTGTGTGTGTTTAGTTTTATTTTTTAACATCCTATTTACTTTTGAGACCAGGCTGGCCTCAAACTCACAGAGATCCACTTAGCTCTGCCTGCTAAGTGCTGGACCAAAGGCACCACACTCAGCTTCCTCCATTTTCTTTTTCTTCACCAAAATAGCACTCCTCTTAGGCCTCTGAAGAATTAGCTGAGAAACAAACCTATTGATCAGTAGATATCGTTAACTAGACAAGGAATGCTAGGCAATCACTGGGAAACTGTGTTTGTTGCTGGGAATTGAATCCAAGGGCTGAAGTAAGGGAGGCAGGCAGTGCACCTCTGAGCTACAACCCACAGCTACTTAATATGCTGCTCAGGCTGGCCTGGAACTCAGAGCAGTCTGTAGAGACAAAAGGCCAAAATCAAAGCAAAATGCCATATTTTAGCAATCAGGCCACAAACCAGGTGTGATGGTGGTGTGTACACATCACCTCAGTATTTGCAAAGAGTAGAGACAGGAGGGTCATGGGTTCAAAGCAATTCTTAGCTATATAACAAGTTTGGCACCAGGAAGGGGGGTAGGGTGTTTGGAAGTTTTTGTTTTATTTTATTTATTTATTTATTTATTTATTTATTTATTTATTTATTTATTTATTTATTTTGAGATAAGCTGTCACGCAAGGCAAGCTGGCCTTGAGTAGCCAATGAGAATCCCCTGATCTTTGTGTTTCCATACGGCAAGGACACATTGGGCCACAGGAGAACCTGTCTTTTTAAAAATAAATAAATAAATACAAAAACAAAACAAAAAGAGAGGAGGGGGGCTGGAGAGATGGCTCAGCAGTTAAAAGCACTGGCTACTCTTCCAGAGGTCCTGAGTTCAATTTCCAGAAGCTACATGGTGGCTCACAGCCATCTGTAATGGGAGCCGATGTGTCTGAAGAGAACAACAGTGTATTCACATGCATACGTTAAATAAATACATCTTTTAAAAAAAAAAAAAAACACCACCACAACAAGAATAAACAAATAAAAACCCAATGTCTTAGTCATGGTTTCTATTCCTGCACAAACATCATGACCAAGAGGCAAGTTGGGGAGGAAAGGGTTTATTCAGCTTACACTTTCCACACTGCTGTTCATCACTAAAGGAAGTCAGGACTGGAACTCAAGCAGGTCAGGAAGCAGGAGCTGATGCAGAGGTCATGGAAGGACGTTTCTTACTGGCTTGCTTCCCCTGGCCTGCTCAGCTTGCTTTCTTATAGAACCCAGGACTACCAGCCCAGGGATGGCACCACCCACAAGGGGCCCTCCACCCTTGATCACTAATTGAGAAAATGCCCCACAGCTGGATCTCATGGAGGCACTTCCTCACCTGAAGCTCCTTTCTCTGTGATAACTCCAGCTTGTGGTTTTGACACACAAAACCAGCCAGTACACCCAACTGGGTCATGATCATTTGGAGCCTTGGTGATGTGATGTCTTACATAAACATCTTGACCTTAACCCCTAGTGGTTCACAGAGTCTTCCACAGCTGGTCAGTTTCAAAGCAACAACTTACCCTGTAAGATTTAACACCCAGCTGATAATGAGATGTCTACCCACATATAGACCCACACAGAAGGCTCTGGAACTAAGACCAAGTAATTTCCCCTCAACTGCTATAGAACTTGGCTCCCTCTTGGCCGGACAAGCTCTCTGGGAGCTCACCCATTGGCCCTTTTCCATCCAATCCTCCTGTTCCTCTCTCTTCCCTTCCGTATTGTACTTGGAACTGAACCCAGAACTTCCTACATGGTAGGTAAATGCTCTACCACTTTTTTTTACATTTAAAAACTATTTTTATGTGCATGGGTGTTTTACCTGTATGTATGTATGCATGTATGCCTGTATGTATGTATGAGCACCACATGCATGCCTGGTGCCTGCAGAGGGTCAGAAGAGGACACCGGATCCCTGGAAATGAGTCAGGGTTAGTAGTGAGCCACCATTCAGCTGCTGGAGAACAGGTTCCTGATAACTATTCTTAACTCCAGCCATCTCTTCAGGACCTCCCCTCTGCCCTTGTAGAGTCAGTGGTTTACTAAGCTGCCAAGGCTGGCCTTAAACTCGTTCTGTAGCCCAGGCTGGCCTACCTAGGTTCCACATATCTCAAACTCCTGAGTATCTGGGCTTGTAGTCCTGAATTAACAGGACTGACTGTCTGCTGTTTTCATGCAGTATATTTTAGAAAATAATCTTTGTCTCTTTGTGCCCTTGATAGATTTCTTTTATAGTGTGCCTAAAAGGTCTTCCATACCCACCCTGTCTACAGGGTATAGCTCCCCTACTTTAACCTCTTAAGTGTGGGGTATTACAAATGTAGGCCACCATGCCTAACTTGAAATTCTGCCTTGGGGGTGAGGTGTCTGTACTGGGAATTGAACCTGGTACCCTGATCAAGTACCCCTTAACCATTTTGATCTATGTCCCTAGCTCTTTGTGTTGTTGTTGTTCATTTGTTGTTTTTAAATTTATTTATTCCTTTTAATTTCAAGACAGGGTCACACCGAGTTGCCCAGGCTCTGACGAGGATCTGACCTCGTTCTGTAGCCCAGGTAGGCACAGGCAGTCCTTGTAATTCCTCGCCTTAGCTCTCTGACCAGCCAGGGTTTCAGGCCTGCATGTCCATGCTGGGACAAGGTCTAATGTTGCCAGACTGGCCTAAAACGTGTTCTAAAACCAACCTCCCAGACCCGCACCTTAAGCATCTGTTCCTCCCTCTACTTCCAGGACTGGGATTACAGGTGTGTAGCACCATGCCCTGCCGCTCTGCTGAGGATCAAACCCAGGGCTTCTGCATGCTTGGGAGGCACCAGCCCGCTGAGCATATCTCCAGCCGCAAATTAGTGCACATATAGTTTTGTTTTGTTGTATTGAGACAGGTTCTCATTATATATGTCTGGCTGTCTTGGGGCTCACTCTGTAGACTAGGCTGGCCTTGAACTCACAGAGATCTGCCTGCTTTTGCCTCCCAGGTGGCAGGCTTAAAGGCATATACTATGCCCAGCTCCAGAAGTCATTCATTCATTCATCCACTTTATTATTTAAGAGGAGATATAGTTTTATTTATTTATTTTAGTATTTAAGAGAGGATATAGTTCTATTCATTCATTCATTCATTCATTCATTTACTTTAGTATTTAAAAGGGGATATAGTTCCATTTATCTACTTATTTATTTTAGTATTTGGAGAGGATATAGTTCCCTGAAACTGGAGTTACAGGAGGCTGTGAGCAACCCAATATGGTTGCTGGGAATTGAACTCTGACCCTCTGCAAGAACAGCAAGTGCTCTTAATCACTGAGCCATCTCTCCAGCCCCCGGCCTGAAATTTTTAATAAATCATAACATGTTATACTTTCATCACAGTAAATTGTTTTGTGTATTCATTCTTGGATATTTGAAATGGCCTCACTATGTAGCCAAGGAATCACTATGCTGATCAGGCTGGTCTCAGGCTAGCCTCGAACTCACAGAGATCAGCTTGCTTCCCTGCGTATTAAAAGTGTGTAGCCACCAAACCCAGCAAAACCCCTTTTTGCTAATTAGGGGGAACTTAAATAGCAAAGACACGAATATAAAATGAGCAGTTTTCTCAAACTGAGTTTGTTGGTCCAAAGGTTGTCACATCTCTGGGCGCCTGCACCTTCGTTTCCTTACACAACCCTGTCTCCCCTGGAGCCAAGAAGTCTGTTGGCCAGAGAGCTGACAGAAAGGACACTGAGGGAGGCAGGAAACTGGAGCCTCCGGGGCTCCCTCCCTCCCTCTGCCCCCGAGTTCAGGACAGACTTCTCTCCTCATGAGATTTCCTTTTTTAAAGATGTGAAGTTAGTTTGCATAAACAATAAACTCCTCACTAAGATAGCTGAGGTACCAGGCCACTAAAGCCTGTGGGTGCCAGCCTGAAGGGAAATTTACCGCAGGAGACAACAGGGAGCCACCGAAGGATTTCAAGCAAGAGTGTGGCAAGCGTTTTAGAACATCCATGGAAGTGACTGGAAGGACAAATTAGAGAAGAAAAGCAAGACAGTACAAAGAGTCTGCTTCTATTTGATTTTTATTTTATTTTATTTTATTTGGTTTTGATTTTGGTTTTTTGAGACAGGATTTCTCTGTATAGCCCTGGCTGTCCTGGAACTCACTCTGTAGACCAGGCTGGCCTCGAACTCAGAAATCCGCCTGCCTCTGCCTCCCAAGTGCTAGGATTAAAGGCATGCGCCACCACTGCCCAGTGACTTTTAATTTTTGTAATTAAAAAATTTATTATCATCAACCCATGAGCATGTGCATATGTATATGTGTATATGTGTGTATGTGCATATATGTATGTGTATGTTTGCATCTGTATCTGTATGTATGCATATATATATGTGCATATGCATGTATATATGTGTGTAAATGTATGTGTATGTATGTGTATCTGTATATGAATGTATGTACATGATTATATGTGTGTATGTATTTGTATGTGGGCATGTATGGGTGTGTATGTGTACATATGTGTGAGTATGTATATGTATATGTGTATATGTGTCTGTATGGGTATGTACGTATATACATGTGTATGTGTCTGTAGGGGCATGTATATGTATGTGTGTATATGTGTATATGTGAATGTGTGTATATGTATATATTGTGCATGTATGGATTTCTATTTGTGTGTGTATGATTGTGTGATGCATCGGAATGCTTGTTCCACAGTACCCATACAGTCACCATGCCTGTACAGCAAGCACCTTTCTCAGAAGAAACTTTTCATCAGCCCTTTGTTTTCTTCTCTGAGACAAGGTCTGCCTGAGGTTAGGTAGCTGAGGCTAGACTAGTGCTCATTCTCTACAGGCTCATTTATCTGGAGTTTCTTCTTGTTGTTAGAGTTTCACTATAGCCTAGGCTAGACTCACTCTATAGCCCTCATACACACATATACACATACACAAACATACACATACATACCCATACAGACACATATACACATATTACATACACACCCATACATGTAGTCACTAGGGTTGGCCTTAGAACTCATGACAATCCTCCTGCTTCAGCTTCCTAAGTGTTGAGGTTTATAACTCTGTGTTATTATGCCCCCTATAAGTCCAATTTATAAGAACTTTTTAAAATATATTTTCTAGAATCAGGCATAGTGACAATCCCTGCCTTTAATGCCAGCACTCACGGGCAGAGACAGGCTTTGAGTTTGAGGCAGCCTCACCTCCATAATAAGTTCCAGTTTAGCTAAGGCTACGTAGTGAGACTGTGTCTCAAAAAACCATATATGTATATGTGAATTAACTGGGTCCTATGGTTGTTCTGGTTTTTTTTTTTTTTTTGAGGAACCCCCAAATTGATTTTCATGATTGTGTAATAATTTTCACTTTCAACAGCATGAACAAGGACGTGTTCCTCTTTCCCATCTCCTTTGGTGTCAGACTTCTCCCCACAACCCCCATCCTCCTTCAACCAGCTCTGTAGACCAGGCTGGCCTTGAACTTTCAGAGGTATGCCTGCCTCTGCCTCCAGAGTGCTTAATTAACATCTTCATGAGAGCCGTTCTGACATGGTGAGGTGGTATCATAAAGTCGCTTTAATTTGCATTTCCCTAATACGAAGGAACCTGAACTCTCTTAAAAACAGTTATGTGGCAACTTGTGTTTCTTTTGAAAAGTGTTCATTTCATTAGCCCCACCCACATCTGGCACAGCTAGTAAAGATTTTCTCCCCTCCTGTGAGCTGTCTGTTTGCTTTGCTGAATTTGTTGTTGTGTAGAAACCTGTTGATGTCATGTCGTCTTGTCTGTTGATTCTTTGGTTAGTTCCTGTTCTCTTGGTGTTCTCTTCTGAAAGTTCTTGCCTGCCCCAACCTCTGTAGAGTATTCCCTGTGGTTTCATCTAGAAGTTTTAGCCTTTCAGGTTTTAAATTAAGGTATTTGAGTCATTTCAAATTGAATTGATTTTTGTGCAAAGAGAAAAATATGAATCTAATTTCACTCTTGTGCAGGTGGATATCCAGTGTTGCCAGAACCATTTGTTGAAAAAGCTGTCGTTTTCTGTTGCATGTTTTTGCCTCCTTTGTCAAAAATTAGGTGGCTGTGACATGAGTGGTTTATTTCCAGGTCTTTCACTCTGTCCCACCGGTGTACCTGTGTGTTTCTTATCCCAGGACCACATCTCTTTATCTCCATAGCTTTGCAGTATAATTTGAAGTGGAGTATTGTGAGCCCTCCAATTGTGTTCTTATTCCTTAAGACAGCTTTGGCTAGCTGGGCAGTGGTGGCACACACCTTTATTCCCAGCACACAGGAGGCAGAGGCAGGCAGATCTCTGTGAGTTTGAGGTCTATAGAGTGACTTCCAGGACAGCTTGAGCTACTCAGAGAAACCCTGTCTTGAAAACAAAACAAACAAACAAAGATTGCTTTGGCTATTCATGGTTTTGGTGGTTGTTGAGGTGTGGGGATTGTGCAAAAACCACTCAGACAGCAATCTCAGTCAAATAAGGCCGGTTTATTGATTAGTCAGGGACGGAAAGCAGACCTGGAAGTTAAACTGCAACCCAAAGCCATAATCGGACAGAGACTTTAAGCCTAGAATCCATGAGTATTTGTGTCAAGTTATCCCACCAGTCAGGATTTAGGAACGTGTCTTTGTTGTTCATTTACCGTGTTCCCACTGATTGGGTATTCAACTGTGGCTGGGTGATTTGAGTTGCCTTGTTGAACATTCATGTCTTAACTTGACAACCATTCATGTCCAAACATGACTTGCCAACCAGGATGTCAGTTACCCACGTACATGTCTCTTTCTGACAAGTAGGATGTCAGTTCCCAGGGAGGTATTGGGAACTCAAACTTTACTCGGTCCCTACTCAATATGGAAGTCTTATTCTGAATGGCTTCTTACATTGGTGCAGGTGTCTCTCTTATGCTGGGGTCCATCCCAGGGACAGTTTTTAAAGGCAAAAACTATAAAAGATCATACACGGGTGCAGGAAGTGCTGCCTGGCGGTTGGTTCAGGTCCAAGCTGACTGTGGCTAACTGTACAAAGCAGTTCTAGCTGGCCTCTACTGTGACTGGTTTCCAAGAACACTAAAGCACAGACCATAACAGAATGTGCAATCAACTCAGGCATGAGAAAGTTTCCTAGTAACAGCAGTAATAGCATAAAATGGCTGCCTAGACAGACAACAGTTACTCAGGCCTTATCAGTGGGTTCCATATGAAGTACAGGATTGTTTTCTCTAGATCTGTGAACTATGTCATCAACATTGATGGTTATTGCATTAGGTATAAAGTGGGTTAATTTTGTAGTAGAGCCAATATTAATTCTACCATTCTGAGAACATGGAAGCATTTGCTGTTGTCTTGCATTTTTGACTTCCGTTTTCAATGTCTGGACATTTGGGGGAGGGGTGATTCTTTTTTAGGGCAGGGTTTCTCTATTATGTAGCTCCGACTGTCCTGCAACTTTACATGTAGATCAGGCTGGCCTCGAACTCGCAGAGATCTATCTGCCTGCGTCTGCCTCCTGTGTGCTGGGAATAAAGGTATGCACCACCACTGCCCAGCTAGCCAAAGCTGCCTTAAGGAATAAGAACACAATTGGAGGGCTCACAATACTCCACTTTAAATTATACAGAATGTGTCTGCCTCTGTCTCTTGAGGTTAAAGGTATGTAGGACCAAGCCCAGCTTGTCAGGGGTGAGGGTGGGTGGATGTTTTTGTTTAGCACTCCTTAGGTGTATTCCTCAGTACTTTGGTTTTTGAGACAGGGTTTCTCTCTGTAGCCTGGCTGTAGTACTCCCTTTGTAGTATTGGGTTTCAGACCCAAGACAAGGGGCTGAGCTGCATCTTTTGCATACCAAAGCAGCCATGGCCTCCAGGTTCTCCCAGCATCCTGTAGTCCCTACTCACATACCCTGACCCCAATCCTGAACTTTCTAGCCCATGAAAACTCGCCTGCCCTTCCCCTAGAGGCTCTTCCCTACGCAATCCAGACATCTTTGTCTCTCATCCCTTCCTTCTGTTCTTCTCCCTCCCCCTTTCCCTTCTCTCTCTCCAGATGCTTTCTCCCTTTCTCTTCCCCTTCTCCTATGTCTCTCTCCCCAAGGCAACGTTCTTGACCTTGATCCTCAGGGCCAGTGAACTTACCTGACCAAGAGCAGTTTCCCAGTAAACCTGCTTTTATATACTCTACCTTTTCAGGTACACCGATCTGACCTCCAACTTACAGAGATACATCTGCCTCTGCCCTTCCAAGTGCTGGGACTAAAGACATATGCCATCATTAACCAGCTTTTAAATAAATAATTTGATGTATTCAAGTACACTGTTACTCCTTTCAGACATACCAGAAGAGGGCATATGATCCCATTACAGATGGCTGTGAGTGAGGTTGCTGGGATTTGAACTCAGGTCCTCTGGAAGAGCAGTCAGTGCTCTTAACTTCTGGGCCATCTCTCAGGTCTCAGTTTTTTTTTTTTTTTTTTTTAAGCTATTACTAATGGGATATTTTCCCTCATTTCTTCCTCTAAAAGTTTTCTGTAGGGTATCCACTAGAGAAGACTACTCAGATACGGGTTTAAACCAATAAAAAGTCTTTATTAGATGGCTAGCACAAAACTACATCCTAGGTTGATACATCTCAGTTAGCAAGAACAGTTAGCAAGAAGCAGAGGCCACAAAAGCCAAAAAAGCAAGACTTCAGAGATTTAAGGATTTGGAGACTTTCTGAGAACCATTGATTTTGATGGAATATTTTTTTGGTGGGGGAGGGCAGGGAGTACTGTCTGTGTGCTGAGTTTTAAGGCCTGAATGATACTTTTAACATGGCATTAGTTGTGCTAAGTTTTGGGGCCCACTCAGATGGGGGGAGGGAGGGGCTGTTACAAGAGTGTATTATTAGTGTATATGAAGATTACTACTTTATACTAATTTTTTCAACCTTTAACTTTACTATGTTTATTAAATCTAAGATTTCTCTACTAGATTCTGTTGCAGGAAATATTAAAAAAAACATAATGGAACCATCATATTCCTGCACTTGTGCTGGCAATGGCTGACCTGTCTTTATCTCGTGTAGATTCTGACCCAGAACTCTACAATCTCTCCACCCAGCTCACCAGGTTCCCACTGGAAAGCCACTACCATGCCAACCCCGTGCTTCAAATCCCCCACGGCCTTTGTGGCACACATATGGCAAACCCATGCTTGGCCGCCATACCTTTCTCCCTTGAACCCAGACAAGCTGCCAAGAAGGAAAATGCAACACAAACTTAGTTCAGAAATAATGGTAACTCAATCTCTGGGCGAAACAACTAAAACCTAATCTTGTAAGCCTTTTTAAAATCTGATTCATCTGGTGGCAAATCCTTGCATAGCCACCATGATACCAGGAAACTCTAGCAGCTACATCTTACCCCTCCACTGTCCAGTTCCAAAGACACCTAACTCTCCTCCTTCCTCTCTTCCTCTGTCCAACCCAGAAGTCCCGCCTACTCGCCTGGTGATTGGCTTCTTTATTCCTTAGCAGATTGGTTCACAAAAAGCCACCAGAGCACATGACTCATTCCTTATTCCAGACAGCCTCTCCCAGGAGAGCAGAATTAAGTTAAAATACAAACAGCACAGAGCCATCCACAAGAAGATTCTTTTGGTCTTTTAAGTATAGAACCATGCTATCTGCAAATAAAAATAATTTTACTTCAGCCGGGCACTTGGAAGGCAGAGGCAGGTGAATTTCTGAATTCGAGGCAAGCCTGGTCTACAGCATGAGTTTCAGGACAGCCAGGGCTACTCAGAGAAACCCGGAAAAAAAATATATATACATCTTCCTTTTCTTTCTTTCTTTTTATGCCTTTTATGTCTCTCATCAAATTGTTGAAGCTAAGACTTTAAGCACTATATTAAATAAGAAAGGAGAGGCATCCTGGTGTCATTCCTAAGTATACGGGAATGGTCAGGTTGTCTTCTTACACTTGGAATGAATGCTGTTGACTGTAGGGTTGATGGTATAGCCTGTGACTGTTCCTAACACTTCTGGGACTTGCATCATGAAGGCATGTTGAACTGCCCAGTGCTTGGAGCATCACTCTGGATGAGCATGTGTTTTCTGTTAGTTTGTTTATACGGTACTTCATACTTCCTGATTTACATGTGGAACCAACCTTGCATCTCCACAGTGAAGCCTGCTCTCCCATGATGTATGATCTTTGTTCCTGAATTTAGTTTGAAAGTATTTTGTTGAGATTTTTGTGTCTATGTTCATCAAATCCTGTAGTTTTCTTTTTGCAGTGGTTGCCTGGTTTTGGTATCAGGATAACATCGGCTTTATAGGATGCATTTAATACTGTTCCTTCCTTCCTTTCTATTTTGTGGAGCAAGTTAAAAAAGAATCGATATTAAATCTTCCTTGAAAGTTTGGAAGAATTCCGCGGTGAATCTGTCAGGACCTGAGGGGAGAATTTTGATTTCAGCTGCAATCTCAGGGCTTGTAATGGATCTGTTAAAGTTATTTATGTTTTCCAGCCTTAATCTCAGAAGGTTCTATGCAGTTAGAAATTCATTTGGGTTCTTTTAGGTTTTACAGCTTTTTGGAGAATATGTTTTAAAGTATTTGCTAATAATGTTCTAGATTTCATTTGAGTCTATGATAATGATTCCCTTTTGATCTCTAAATTATTAGTTTGTGCCATGTCTCCCTTTGTCAGACTGGCTAAGAGCTTGTCAATCATATTAACGTTTTTGAAGGACTAATCCTTGGGTTGATTTTGTGTACTATTATTTTGTTTGTTTGTTTTTGGAGACTGGATGTAGCAGGCTATCCTGGAACTCCTTCGGTTGACAAGGCTGGCCTGGAACTCAGAGATCCTCCTGCCTCTGCCTCCTGAGTGCTGGGATTAAAGGCATTCACAACCATCTGGCATAATGTTTTTTTAGACTCTATTTCATTCGTTTCTTCCATAATCTTTGTTATTTCTCTTCATCTCCTGGGTTTGGGATTGGCTGCTTGCTGTTTTCAGGAGCGTTGAGGAGCACTGTCAGGTTGTTGATTTGAAAGTGCTCAGGATTTCTAATGTGCTCACTGCTTCTAAGTTGTCCTCTTAGGGTTGCCTCAGCAGGGCCCCAGTGCTTCCAAGGTCCCCTTCTCCTTTTTATCTGACTCTGGGAATTGCTCAGTTTCCTCTCTGGCTTTCTTGGATGGCCCACTGTTTTTTGGTTGTGTTGTTTTTTGTTCTTTTTGTTGTCTATTTAAGTGTTTTGTCTCCTGCTATTTTTGTTTCTACCCCTGCTATGTTTTGCTTTCTATTGTTTCTTTTCTCTTGCTGATTCTTACTTTTATCCCACTGTGGTCTGAAAAGACTCAAGGAATTATCTCAATTTTTAAAATATTTATTGAGACTTGATGTATGTTCTATGATATGAACAGTTTTGGAGCAAGTTCCATGTAACAATGTGAAAATGTGTGTTCATATCTGTTGGGTAGAATATTCTGTATTATTTGTTATGTCCATTTGACCTATAGTCTATCTACAGCTATATCTTTTTCTCATCTTTAGTTTGGAAGACCTGACTATAATGTGTTAGAAGAGTTTCTTCTCTGGTCATGTCTATGTGGAGTTCTGTGTGCTGATCGTGTTTGAATGTCTGCTTCTTTCTCTATGTTGAGAAGTTCCCTGCTATACTTTCATTCAGTAGTCTGTCTCTTCTATCAGATTTGATCTCTGCTCCTTCTTTTCCTCCGTGGAGTCTCAGTTTGGCTTCTTGAGTACATCCCACACTTTTCGGACATTTCATTCCCGAGCTCTAATTTTCACTGTTGATTAGGGAGGCTTCTGTTTGGCTTGGTTTGGTTTGTTGTTGTTTTTTGTTTGTTGGTTTCTTTGCTTTTAGGATTTTGTTGTTGTTGTTGTTGTTTATTTTTTGAGATGGGGGGTATCTCTAGAGATGTATCCCTGGCTGTCCTGGAACTCAGAGCTATGTAGATTAGGGTGGCTTCCAACTACTTGGGCTAAAGGTATACACTACCACACCCATGCCTGCTTGAGTTATTGTCTCTAAGTTGTCCTCCGTACCTCAAAAGTTAAAACCACAGACCTTTGAGATAGTTGGGGCCAAAGTCCTACCTAGTCTCTCAGGAACCTGGGACTGCTGGACCTGAAGCTCCGACCGAGGCTCAGCTCCGCTCTGATCTCTGGGACTGAGGTGTGGTCGCTTGTAATGTTTGCTGCTTTCCTCAGGTCCAGAGCCTACGCCTGGAGGAGCCACGCTCTTTGGACCCACTGAAGCCAGAGCTGGAGGCCTGAATGTGTGGTGCTCTCGGGTCCTGCCAGAGCCTGCTCGCAAGTTACTGTCTGGACCAGCCAGAGTAGAAGGCAGAAGCCTAGACAGACGAACAGTGTTTTCTGGTCTGCTGGACAGGAGAAAATAAGTTTTAAATTTATTTGTGTGTATATGTGGTTGCATGTCACATGCATGTGTGGAGATGAGGACAATTGCAGGAGTGTTTTCTTTGTTTTACCATATAGGTGGCAGAGACATGTCATCATGGTTGGCAGCAAGTGCCTTGGCGAGCTGAGCTGCCCTGCTCAGGAGTGCCCTTTTTTTTTTTTTTTTGAACAGGATCTCACACCCTGGTTGTTGCCTGGATGGAACTTGCTATGTAGGCCAGGCTGACCTTGAACTCCATATTCAGTGCTGACATTAAAAACATGTGCCACCATGTCCAATTTAGTAGTCCAATTTGAAAACACGTAGGAAGATAGATTGGTAAGAAGATAGCCTGAGACAATGTCTTACTTTGTAGCCCAGGCTGGCCTAGGACTCATTATTGCAGCCCAGGCTGGCCACAGCTCTGCATCATCATCCGATTCTGACTCACTAGTACCAGGAATGCTACCACGAACCAGTTCTCATCTTTTTAAAACTGTTTTTGTTTTGTCTTGTTTTGTCATAGGGCTGTCCTGGAACTCACTCTGTAGACCAGGCTGACCTTGAACTCAGAGACTTGCCTGCCTCTTCCTCTCAAGTACTGGGAGGTAAAGTTGCATCATTACCTGGTCAATAATTGTGTGTGTGAGTGTGTGTGTATATGTGTCTGTGTATATGATGTATGTATGTGAGTGTGTAAATGTGTGTATATGGTATATGTGTGTGTATGCATGCATGTATGTATGTGCATGCATGGTGTATGTGTGTATATGCTGTATATGTGTGTCTCTGTGTATATGCTGTATGTGAGTATGTGTGTTTGTGTGTATATAGTGTATGTGTGCATGTGTCTGTGGGTATATGTGTGACTGCATGTGGGTATATACATACAAGTGAAGGTGTCTGGGAGCTAGAGAGATGGCTCAGGGGTTAAGGGCACTGACTGCTCTTCTGAAGGTCCTGAGTTCAAATCCCAGCAACCACATGGTGGCTGACAATCATCTGTAATAGGATGTGATGCCCTCTTTTGGTGTGTCTGAAGACAGCAACAGTGTACTGAAAGAAAGAAAGAAAGAAAAGAAAGAAATACATCTTAAAAAAAAAAAGTGAAGGTGCCCACAGAGATGTTGGCTCCCGTGTTTCTTGGGTTATAGGCCTTTGTGATCTTCCTACCATGGATGCTGGGAACCAAACTTGGGTCCTCTGCAAGCACAGGGAGCTCTTAACTATGCAGTCCTCATCTTTCCAGCCCGCCCTGCCTCCTCCTCCTCCTCCTTCTTCTTTTTTTTGTTTTTTCGAGACAGGGTTTCTCTGTGTAGCCCTGGCTGTCCTGGAACTCACTCTGTAGACCAGGCTGGCCTCGAACTCAGAAATCTGCCTGCCTCTGCCTCCCAGAGTGCTGGGATTACAGGCGAGCGCCACCACCACCCGGCTCCCTGGCCTTCTTAAGAAGACTTCAAGTACAAACTTCATACTTGGTTCTGAGCTTTCTAATTAGTTCAGATGGATTCCAATTTACTCATTAATTTATTCAACAAAGGGAAGGAAACAATAACCAGCGCTTAACTCCGACAGCCCCTGGATCTTCTGCCCGAACTGTCTTCCACCCTCCTGGGTTGGCTGAGGCTACCAAGCCTGTGCCTCCTGGTCAGACACACTCCAGCCCCTCAACCTTGCTCCACGTGCTCCTGAATTCCATCTCGCACCTGCCTCGATGGTCATCGTCTCAGCACTGCCTTCTCTGCCCATCCTATTTCGAACTGTAGCCAGGCAGTGGTGGCACATGCCTTTACTCCCAGCACCCAGGAGGCAGAGTCAGGGGCTCTCTGTCCAGGCCAGCCTTGTCCTCAGTGCAAGTTCCAGTATAGCCAGGGATACACGGAGAAACCCAGTCTTGGAAAAACAAGCAAAGGAAACAACAACAGAATACAAACAAACAATACAATTGCAATCTCTGCTCTGTTCCCAGATCTCCACATTGTTCCCTGGCGCTTTGCTGGCCTTATTCACAGTGGCTTATTTTTCTCTTTTCCACTAAAAGTGTTCTCTGATCCTGGAGTTCCATGGGGGGGGGGGGGGCGGGGGTGGTGGTGGTGATGGGGGCTGCTCCATCCACAATAAACAAACATGGAGGGGAGGGCAGGGAAAGGAAAAGAAATAAAAACCAGGTGTAGTTGGTCTGGTGGCTCAGTTCTGCCTGTAATCCTACAACAATTAATTCAAGGCAATTTGCTACACTATGATTTTTTTAGGACTATCCTGGGCTACAGTGAGACTCTTAAAACAAACAGTAGCTGGGGATGTCGCTCAGAGATTAGGCAGGCTCAGCCCTTTGTAGCTGAATTTAGTTCCCAGCCTCAATTACAGACGCTACCTTATAAGCATCTGTAACGCCAGCTTCAGGGGCACAACGCCCTCACTTCAAGAATCTGAGGGCACCAGGCATGTATGTGGTGCACACGCATACAGGCGAAACACTCAAGCATGTGGCAAAGAAAACTAGTTAAATCTTTAAA
This sequence comes from Apodemus sylvaticus, assembly GCF_947179515.1. Taxonomy (NCBI): domain Eukaryota; kingdom Metazoa; phylum Chordata; class Mammalia; order Rodentia; family Muridae; genus Apodemus; species Apodemus sylvaticus. The sequence goes on along the minus strand of NC_067477.1, from coordinate 131,688,305 downwards.
AACAAAGCTGGCGGTGTTGGTGCCCACCTTTAGTCCCAGCTTTCGGGAAGTAGAGACAGGTGGATCTCTGAGTTTGAATCCAGCCTGGTCTACAGAGCGAGTTCCAGGATAGATGGGGCTACACAGAGAAACACTGTCTCAACCCTCCCCACTCCAGCCCCCAAAAAAGTTTTAAAAAAATAAAGGCCGGGCGGTGGTGGCGCACGCCTTTAATCCCACCACTTGGGAGGCAGAGGCAGGCGGATTTCTGAGTTCGAGGCCAAGCCTGGTCTACAGAGTGAGTTCCAGGACAGCCAGGGCTACACAGAGAAACCCTGTCTCCAAAAGGAAGGAAGGAAGTAAGGAAGGAAGGAAAGAAGGAAGGAAGGAAGCAAGGAAAGAAGGAAAGAAGGAAGGAAGGAAGGGGGGAAGGGAGGGAAGGGAGGGGGATGGAGGGGGAGGGGGAGGGAGGGGGAGAAAGAGAGAGAGAGAGAGAGAGAGAGAGAGAGAGAGAGAGAGAGAGAGAAAGAGAGAAAGAAAGGAAGGAAGGAGGGAAGGAAGGAAGGAACTACATGTCTCAGCTGGAACCCAATAGTACAGTAGTAAGGCACTTTAGAGCCAGGAGCTGGAAATATGTTTGTCTTTGTGGACTCTGTCTTCTAGTCTGATTTTCTGTCATCTTTCTTTCTTCTGCTCTAATACATCTGCCTGGAAACTGTATGGGAGGGTAAGGCCAAAACTGCAGTCCAGACTCCTGGGCGCCACAGGCCTCGGGACACCTGGATGGACGACGGGAGCGACCAGCTCACCCCTCTGGCCCCCGCCGGGTAAGCGGGCTCAGCTGCTAAAGCTTTGCTCTTGCCTTCCGAGTCCCCGTGACACTAGAAATGAACACAAAAGTTTTGGCATCTCTTGGGGTTTCAGTTAGCATATGGAAAGTTAAGGATCTCTGGGCTTTGCTCTAAGTTCCATCCAAAAGGAACAGGGAGGAATAATTGTCCTCTTAGGTAGCACACCCACCATTGCTTCTCAGAAGCAGCTACACAGGCCCTTGGGGACTCTCTGCTATGGGTTTCCAGTTATTCAAAAAATCTTAACCCATCCCCTTTCTTCCACTAGAAATGGTCTGGTGTTTTGTCTTCCTCCTCTTCATTTCTCTTCTGGCAGTGTGAAAAATAATTTTTCTTTTTGTATGTGCACCATGTGCACGCCTGTGGCCGCAGAGATCAGATGACGGGATCAGACCTCCTAGGACTGGAGTCACAACTCTGAGTCATCCTGTGAGTTCTCAGAACTGAACCCTGCGTCCTCTGCAGGAGCAACAAATGCTCTTAACTACTGAGCCAACTCTGCAACACCCCATTTTTTCTTTTTTCTTTTCCAAAGATTTATTTATTATTATATGTAAGTACACTGTAGCTGTCTTTGGACACACCAGAAGAGGGTGTCAGATCTCATTATGGATGGTTGTGAGCCACCATGTAGGTGCTGGAATTTGAACTCAGGACCTTTGGAAGAACAGTCAGTGCTCTTAACCGCTGAGCCCTCTCTCCTGCCTCCCCACCCCCGTCATTTTTTTTCTTGTTGAAGGTATCTAGGCTGCCAAAAGCCAATGTCTCATAAATCTCCCTACCTTGTAAAACATATATGACATCTGCTAATTTTCCAAACCTTTTGTTTTTTCAAAGACCCAGCTGCATTTCTGTTAACTTGAGAGGTTAGCCCCCTCCCATTTTCCTTCATGCCCTTTGCCCCGATACCTTTAAAGCCAGTCTGTCTAGAAAGACTGTGACGTCAGACCTTAGCAACTGGGGGAAAGATCACCACCACCTGCATTAGAATAAAAACGAAGAGGACTTCCTGCCCAGGTGTGCAGCGAGCTTGCTAGCATGTCTGTTTGAGTTACACTGAGAATATTTGTGTAAGGGTCCTTGATTCGCTGAAGAATGACACCCAGGCTCAAATAGTATGTAAACACAAAGAGTGTTTTATTCTACAGAAGTCTGGCATGCTGTGGGCTCCCATTACCAAGATAGAGAGACAACCAAGGGAGCTTGCAGGCCTGATTCAAGGCACATTAGGGAATTCCGGGATAGGTGACCTCTATGTTAATCAGTTGCTGCGCCCATCTCTACAGACATTCCATTACTGGGGTGTGGAGGCCTGGAAACTGTTACTGAGGAAGTACTTAAAGAAGTCTGAAAACTGCCGCTGACCCATTGACCTTGCCTTTGGCCAGGTTGCGGGGTCAGCTTCTGAGGCCTGGAATTGCCCAGTTCTTGGAAACAGAGATTTAGTCCTAGTCTCTTTGAAGCCTGTCTTGGAGTCAGCCCAGCCTTCTCATCTGTAATCTATGCAGATATTTATCCAGTAGCAGCTCCTGAGATCTATAGCTCTCCTGCTTTGCCCTCAATATTTTCTCTGACTCCGTTTCTGAGTTGTTTGTTTGCTTGGTTTGGTTTTTTGAGACAGAATTTCTCTCTGTATCGTTGACTGTCCTAGAACTCACTCTGTAGACCAGGCTACCTTGAGCTTGTAGCCATCTGCCTGCCTCTACCTCTTGAGTCCTGGGATTAAAGGCCAAAGTGTTTGTTGCTGTTGTTTTTTCCTTTTAGGATTTTTTGGAAACAAGGTGTCACTGTGTGACTCTGGATGGCCTGGAACTCGCTTTGTAGACCAGAATAGGCTGGCCCTGAACTTATAGAAATCCACCTGCCTCTGCTTCCCTGGGAATCTTTAAATGTTTAAAATTTTATTTTATGCATATGAGGATTAGCCTGCATATATATGTGTACCACAAGGCTGGTCTGGTACCCTTGGAGGTCAGAAGAGGGAGTGGGATCCCCTGTTATTGGCGTTAGATGTTTTTATGAGGGTGCTGGGAAATGAACCCAGGTCCTCTGGAATCTCTCCAGACCTCTATTATCTTTTTAAAAAGTCTTAAAATTTGTTTTAAACTCACTTATTCATTCACTGATCATTTGAGACAGGGTCTTGCTGTTGAAGGAAGATGAAATAAATGGAGGACAAGACTAAAGTATGGAGACGATGTTTATTGCAGATACCAGAAAGCAGGCAGACAGAAGGAAGAGTGCAGGCTGAACACCGCCAGCATAACCAGACCATGAGAGGAGAGGCGGGGAGGGAAAGCGAGAGGAACAGCTGACCAGAAGACGCCAAGAGACCTGTGTAGACAAAATGGCCGAAGTATATAGGGATCTTGCTGGAGGAAAGGAAGCAAACCAAGTGGCGGGGAAGGCGAGGCTTCGGATGGGGGCGGGGTGAGTAGTGCTGGGAGGAGCCACAGGTACTGAGTGATGAGTTGGGAGAAGCTTAGAGTAGGGGGCGGGGAGAGAAATGCTGGGAGGAGCCACAGTGATGCAGGGAGAGCTGGGAGGAGCCTCAGATAGCCTTGCCCTGTTTCTTTTTCAGATCCTAGCAGGAACGTATGCTATTTCTTCTCTCTCTCTCTACCCCCCCCCCGCCCCCTCTTTCCCTCTCCCTGCCCCCTCTCTTCCTCCCTCCCTAATTGCCCTGAGCTTCAGTTGGAATGCATTCTTAATTCCGCTATCCAGGAGAGTAGGAACACCAAGAGGGACCTCCATCAGCTTCCCCAGAAGGTCCAGGATCAAACTCCGGTAATCAAGCCTGTGTGGCAAGTGCTTTTACTCACTGAGCCCTTTCAAGGGCCTGTTTAAAGCTTTTATTAGCATATAATAACGGGTTTCATTAGCGCATTTCCATACATGTATGAAGTACTCTGAACACGTTCGCCACCAGTACGCTCTTCCCACTGTATCCTGCTGACCACTACCTCCCACTTCTCCTTTCATGGTTTTTATTTATTTTTTGCAGTTGTTTTAAACCATTGAGTTTAATTACAGGTACCCACAGGAGTGGGGGCTGTTTGAATTTATATTATTACATTACTAAAGAAAATACCTCTCCTTTCCTAGCAATTATTATTCACCTACAGATCCTTGGGGAGGGGAGACCCTCTTTCTTTCATGTGAGTCCCTCTTTCTTTCGTTAATTTTTTTTTCTTGATTGAGACAGGGTCTCAGGTATCCCAGGCTGGACTTGAACTTATGATATATGACCTCCCTGCCTGTGCTATACCAGGCTGGGGTACAAATCCAGGCTCTTGTGCATCTAGGCAAGCTTTCTGCAATGCTGTATTCCCAGCCCCTAGTGTTTCAAAAGCCTGTGCCAAGACCAGTGTCTCTCTTCTCTCTCTGCCTGCAGACAGGATGTTAACTTTCTACTGCTTCTCCAGCACCACGCCTGTCACCTTGTGGTGATGACAGTGGACTAGCCTCTGAAACTGTAAGCAAGCCCCCAGTTAAATACCTTGTTTTATGAGTTGCCCTGGTCATGGTGTCTCTGCACAGCAATCGGTCAGTGTCCAAGACAGCGGCCTGCCTGGTTCCAAGTTGGATGGCAGGAAATGCTTACAAGCAGCTCCACGCAGAGCAGGGTCTTCAGAGCATGGAGGCCAGAGGATGGCGTGCTATTCTTAGTCCCCAAAACTGCCTGGGCCTTGGAGTTCTCACCCAGTGAGGGCCCTGCCCATCCCCTGAGCTAATTTCCCCTGTGACCTTCCTCTGAGCACAGCTACCTCATTAGCATGTGACAACAAAGAAATCCAAGGTACCCCGTATTTTGCCCTTACAGTTTAAGAGCCTGCCTTGTGGGGTGCCTTTATTCTTGCTGTTAGCTGTAGTTACTTGCTGGTAGCTGTAATGGTTTTCTATTAGAACTCCAAGGCTCCTTTTCCTCTTTCTCCCGTATAAGAGTAGCTTCAGGGTGAGCCTCATTCTTTAAGTCTCAATGTGGTTAGTATGGCTCTGAGCCTATTAATTTCTTTGCATCTTTCTGTGAGGACAAGTTTAAATACTGGTCTTCAAAAGGAATCCTAGGACCAGGGTATAATGGTAGACATCTGAGTGGTGGAGGCCTGATGGTCACAAACTTAAAGCCAATCTGAGCTGACACACACACACACACACACACACACACACACAGAGAGAGAGAGAGAGAGAGAGAGAGAGAGAAGAGACAGACAGAGAGATCCTGACCCTCGGTTAGTGGTACTTACTTCAAGATGTCCCCAAGTGAGAAACCAAGACATTGATAGATGGAAACACAAGAGGTTTATTTTCCAGCAAGTTGGGACCAACCTTCAATCAGTACCTCAGTACCTCAAGGGGGGGGTGGTGACAAGAAGGCAACCCTGAATGCCTATTACAGGCAGTTTTTATACTTTTTAGGGGCACAGGTTACATAAGCAAGTTTACAGTTCAAACTTATTGGCTAGCAAGCAATCAAGCATGACACACATTTGAACTCTACCTGGGGCTGGGCTTTCCGGAGGGTCAGGTGACTATCAGTCAGTACATTGGAATGTTCCTGTGGGTAGAGAATGGAACTTGGTCTAGCCTTGACCCCAGGCAGGAGGGGGAAGCTATAAGGAGGGTATGGGACTGGGATAGCCCTTAGGGTCCATCACGCGCATCCTTAGTTGGTAGAGGTGAAGCACACCTGAGTCTACTCAGGAGAATAGCAAGAATGTAGAGGAATTTTAATCCAACAACATGGCTGCTCTGACAAGGGACCACATCCTAAGGAGTGACCTGCCTAGAGGGCAGACACACTCTGGATGACTGTATGATTTGGCTGGAATACAGAATGTCCTTTGTACATACCTTTTTAATCCTTAACAATGAAGATTTATAGAAGAAAGCAGCCAGGGGCAGGTCTTTGAGGGGCAGACAAAGTGTTGAATCAGAGGAAGATTTGACAGAATGAGTCAAAGATAGGATACACCCAACTCACAGGAGAAGAGACAGGGAAAAGAGGCTATTTAAGAGTACCGATGAAAAGAAGGGGACGGTGTGTAGTGTGTGTGCATGAGGCAGTTTTACTGGGACAGGTGTATAGAGACAGGTTACAGAGAGAACAAGCTAAACACAGGTGAAGACAGAAGGAGCCTGATAATGAGAAGGAGCCCACCTGTAATCCCAGCACTTGGGAGGCAGAGGCAGGTGGATTTCTGAGTTCGAGGCCAGCCTGGTCTACAGAGTGAGTTCCAGGACAGCCAGGGCTATACAGAGAAACCTGTCTCAAAAACAAAGCAACCAAACAAAGAAAGAAAAAGATTAGAACATATAGCCAACCTTTGTATGAGGCCAGGCAGAACAATTTAATCAGGGGGGAGCTGAAAAGCTGGATTGAATCAGTCAGCTGGAAGATTAGATTGCAGAGAGGCTAGAAACTTCCAGACCTGGGCCTTGGGATAGTTAGAACAGATAAGGAAACACTCTGCGCTCAACTCAAGCTGTATTTGCACAACTTGGGGACAGCTCTCATCTGATCACTTTATCTGAGGAAATAAAAGCTACATTTTCACAAGTTAAAGGGCAGCCTTGACTACCTGGTAGGGAGGTCCTATCTCAAAAAAAAAAAAAGATTTATTCATTTTTATGTGTATTGGTGTTTTGCCTCCAGGCATGTCTCTAAGAGGTACCCTGGAACTGGAATTACAGACAGTTGTGAGCTGCCCTGTGGGAGCTGGAGATTGAACCTGGATCCTCCAGAAGAGTAGCCGGTGCTCTTAACCACAAAGACAGCTCTCTAGTCCCTCAAAAAAATGTGTGAGGTGTAGCTGAGTGGTAGGGTGCTTGCCTGTGGTAGGGTTAGAAATGTGTTGGGTCAGCTGGGCAGTCGCAGAGTTCTGGGACAGCCTGGGCTACACAGAGAGACCCTGTCTCCAAAATTAGAAAGAAAGAAAGAAAGGAAGAAAGAAAGAAAGAAAGAAAGAAAGAAAGAAAGAAAGAAAGAAAGAAAGAAAGAAAGAAGAAAAGAAGAAAACAAAAGAAAAGAAATGTGTTGGGTCACAAAGAAAGAGAACCTCTCTCCTACTGGAGTGTCTCCACAGGCCAGAACTTTGCTTCTGACAGAAGAGAAAGAGAAGGACAGTGGCCCGGACGTGCACCTGGCTTTTATTCTAACCCTGTTGGCTGTGGTGTAACCTTAGTCTTCTGTGATTATGTAGGCTTGAGGGACTATACACTGAGGAAATGAAGAACAGCAGAGAGGCTGGGGTTAGCCACCTGGGTCACTGAAGTTCAGATAATGCAGCGAGGCCTTTTTAGAACCAAAGGTTTTTACAGAGTTGGGCTGATTAAAACATTTGCACAAAGGTTTTATAAGCTAGGGGGGCTGGGGGTATAAGATTTGAATTCCTTGTCATAAACAACAGTTTTATGATGTTTGACACACAAAAAAGACCAATATTTAATGTTTCTTATACTGCCGTGCACAAAACTATGGGTTTGATTTACAGCACTGCAAAAAATAAATAAAAAGTTAGGGCTGACAAGGTAACTCAGTAGATGTGAGTGCCTGGGGTCCAAGCCTGGCTATTTGGACTCAATCTCTTGAACTCATCTAAAAGTAGAAGGGGAGAACCAGCTTCACAAGGTTGTCCTGTGACCCTCCCATGTAAGCCATGACAAAGGTGCTCAGATGTGTGCAGCACACATGTATGCACATTCATGCATAAGTGAGCATGTGTACATACACACACACACACACACACACACACACCCAAGGGTCACTGTGGTTCAGTGGCAGAGTGCTTATTTGCTTGTTCAGTGTATGCAAGGACATTCTTTAATTCTCAGCACCTAAATAATATTTTGACTTATAATGATTACAGAGGTCAAAATGTGCCTTACTCTACCAGGATAAATTGAGGGGAACATGAGTGTATTAAAATTGTGTCAGACACATCAGACCACAAATGGTTTACAACACCTTTCTTTACCTGGACTCTGCAAAGCAATAGCATGGTTAGCATGGTTCCACCAACCTGCCATCTGGTGTGTGTGGTGTGTGTATGTGCGCAGTGTGAATGTGCGCGGTGTGTGTGTGTGGTAACAATTGGAACATAGCTTGGTGGTAGAGCACATTTGTCATATAGGAGGCCTGGGTTACCTTGCCAGCAAATCCTACCCCTACTGCTGCTGGCCTGACACTCTCCCACTCAGTAAATTCAATAACCAGAGCATTCTGTTGGAATTTCTTCAGCATGGTTTGTTGGAAGTACAGAAGTCTCGGGTGAGAAGGCTTGGCTGGACTTCAGACCTGGATCTCAGTTGAAGGCACTTTGGCCTCTACGTTCACAGGAAGAAGCTGTCTGCTATCTCTTCTCCCCTCTCCCTCTGCCCAGCTATATCCTGGCCTTGAAATCCCAGGCACAGTTCCCCCAAGTAGCTGGACCCTCAGTGAGCTGTCTGTTCTTCCAGCCCAAACAGCTTAGCAAGAAGTCTTGGAGTCTGTGGGAAATGACGTGCCAACTTTAAACCTACCGTTTATTACACACTGGAAGGAATCTACCTGTTATAATCCAGACCAAACGTCCTGCCAGTCACACCAAGTGCAACGGTGGCTCTCCGACACCTTCAAAGCCAATTCTGTCCCAAGCTACCAACCTCCAAGCTATCGGGGGCTACCAGAGGCATGTGTGTGTGTGTGTGTGTGTGTGTGTGTAACTTATGACAAATACACTTATGTCAACTAAGTGGGTCCCCCTAACTTCTCCTACATCCTCAAGGTCACACATTTTTTTTCTTGGAATGACAGACCCTCTCCCCTCCTTCCTCCTCCCCCCTTTGGACTACCCATCAACCACATGGCATGGAATATCCTTCCTCTGAAACCTTAAAGAATGAACATCCCACTCTGCCACATGGGCCACCAAGGCCACCGGGCTGGTTTTCCATAGCATTAGTGATTTCTCTGGGGCTGGAGCAATGGCTTAGCGTTCTTGATGCTCTTGTAGAGTACAGAGTTAGATTCCTAGCACCCTTGTAGATTGTGGTAAGAGTGCCTCAGTTGCAAAGCAGGATTCCTAGGAGATTACAGATGACCTTGATCGGCTTGAGTTTGTTAGCCAGTTATTGGTTGACCCAGAAAGGGAAGTCTGCTGAGACAGCTGGTCTCCTAAGATAGTTTATCGCACTTTGGGCAAACAGTCTCAGGAAGGAGAGACTGCAGGAGATGCGTAGCTCCCTTTGGCCACAATGATTTCTTCATTCCTAAGCCTCTCAGCTCGCCCTATGAAGGGGTCACGGCCAGCTTTTTCCCTTGGCAGACCCCTCAATTTCCCAAAGGAAAGAGGAAGCCTCTCACTCTGTATGCTAGCAAACACAGTCCCATCTGTTGAAGGTCAATGCTGGGCTTTTTCTGCTGGCACAGAATGGCTCACTAATACCTGTAACTCCATTTCCAGATGTTTGGTCTCTGGGTCAGTCTCTTTCTCTCTCTCCCCAACATACACACAAATACAAATAAGTAAATCTCTTAAAGGTGATTCTAATAAATCTCTTACCCACAAGACCTTTCCCCTCAGCATCCTTGAGCTTTATCAGATTACATGTAAGAAACTGGGTTCCTTATTGATCCAACTCCCCAGATATATACACAGACAGATACACACAGACACACATACACATATACAGACTGGCAGACAGGCAGACAGGCAGACAAACAGACAGACTTTTAACCATTTAACCCTTCACCCCGGAAGTCTGCATTGCTCCAACTCTGACCCAGTCTTTCTCTCCCAAGCTCTGCATTCCCCCTCCCGAGGGACCTCTGTGTCCTTTAGAGTCACTCATCTAATTCGCTCTGGGTACCTTGTTTTGTTTCCATAGCTGAGGATTGAACCAAGGGCCTTGCGCTTGCTAGGCAATCGCTCTACCACTGGGCTAAATCCCGGTCCCTCTAATTTGCTGTCCCTACCATTTCTCTCTGCTGGGTAGGCTGCCTGTCCCTAGGCTCAGGCATCTCCCTCAGCTCAGTGCTCAGCCAATCCTCAGGATACTGCCGAGCACGCTGAAAGCTGTGCTAGGGTGGCTCTGTGTCTGTGTGTCGTTGTCGTAGTCGTCATCGTCGTCATTGTTGTCTTTGGTGTGTATGTGTGTGTGAGTGTGTGTGTGTGTGTCCGCATCCACGTGTTCCCCTCCTCCCCCCAGCACAGCCCCTGCCATACTTCCTCTGTTTTACTTACCAGGCAAAGTCTAGTTGGGGATTGAAGGCACGTCTACCTAAGAGTGCAAGCCAAAGGTGCCTCTCCTCTGGCCCCCAAGGCGCTTCTGCACACCTTCATTAAGGCATCTTACATGGAATACAAATTCCAGCATCTAGTTTGAACTTGAGAAACTGACATTAATAGGGCGTAAAGAGCAGGTGCCTTGCGTGCAGGCCAGGCACACGAGGGGAAGAGATGCCACATGAGCAAACACTGCAGTCTGAAGTGCCGCTGTAACTGCTAAGAAGCTTTGGGCTTTACCCTGAGGTGGCGGTGTGAATTTTAAACAGGGCCAATACCTCTTTTTGCTCATTTTGTCTGAGGTGGGGGGTGGGTAGGTGGCTTTATGTCTTACCATGTAGCCCAGGCTAGCCTCAAACTCTCCTCCTTGCTGCAGCTTCTCAAGTTCTGGAATGACAGATAGGTGTCACTATGCCTGCGCAAAACACTAGCTTCTGTCTTCATTGTTTCTGTTTGTTGAGATAGTATTTCTTTCCTTCTTTCTTTTAATTTTTTGTAGTCCTGGCTGTCCTGGAATTCACTCTGTAGACCAGGCTGGCCTCCAACTCAGAGACAGTATTTCTGACGCTGTAGCCCAGGCTGGTCATGGACTGGTGGCAAATTTCAAGCCTCAACCTCCCTAATGCTGGGGTTATATCTATAAGTCATCATGTCTTGCCTTTTGTTTTTAGTTTTTAAAGAAATTAAGTTTACTTATTTTGTGTATGATATGTGTATGTGTGTGCATGTGTGAAAGAGAAATAGGGAGACAGAGTGGGGGGAGAGTGGTATGGGGGTGGGGCAAGGGAGAGAACACTATGGTGTACCTGTAGAAGCCAGAGAAAACCTTTCAGGAGTTGATTTTCCTCATCAACCAATGTGGGTTCCAGGAATTGAACTCAGGTCATGGGCCCCGGTGGCAGGCATCTTTATTTGTGTGTTTCTGTGTAAGTGTGTTCAGATGTGTGTGAATGAATGGTCCTGAGAGAAGACACTGATTCCCCGAAGCCTAGAGTTCTAGGAGTTTGCTGGGTGCCTGGCTTGTTACATGGGCGCTGGAATCTTAACTCTGGTCCTCATGACTCGGCAGCAGGTATCATCCATAGCTTCATAGTAAAACCATCCTGGGCTAAAGACCATATCTCAAAAATATTAATAACAGGCAAATATTTTCTTTTTTCTTTCTTTTCTTTTTTGTTTTTTGTTTTTTGGTTTTTTGGATTTGGCTTTTCCGAGACAGGGTTTCTCTGTGTAGTCCTGGCTGTCCTGGAACTCACTCTGTAGACCAGGCTGGCCTCGAACTCAGAAATCTGCCTGCCTCTGCCTCCCAGAGTGCTGGGATTACAGGCGTAGGCCACCACTGCCTGGCTCAGCAAATATTTTCTAACTATGCCCTTTTCACCCATGTATCTACCAACCCAAAGCCCATGACAGCTGTCATGCATATAATAATAATAATAATAATAATAATAATAACAACAACAACAACAACATTATTATCATTATCATCATCATCATTTTGTTTTTGGAGACAGGGTTTCTCTGTGTAGCCACTTTGTATGTAGACCTAGCTTGCCTTGAACTCACAGGGATTTGCTTGCCTCCGCCTCCACAGTGCTGGGATTAAAGCTGTGCTGTAGCCTAATGCACCATATTTTATCCCTCCCACAGGACTTTTCTCCCTTCTCAGCCCCTGGGATTTTAAGCCTTTCCGTGGAGGAAGGTCAGAGGCCCAGCAATGATCCAATCTGGCGTAGGAGCTTCAAGCCAAGCAGAAGCTATTCCTCCGCAGGAAAGACTAGAGAGGCAGCCAGGAGGCTGGAGTGTGTCTGATTGTAGCTTAGGTGACACTTGATTCTGATCCCAGCACTAGGGGCAGGAAGATCTCTGTGAGTTCAAGGTCAGCCTGGTCTGTAGAGTGAGTTCTAGGACAGCCAGGGGCTACACAGAGAATCTCTAGAGAAAAAAAACAGGAAGGAAGGAAGAGGGGGGGAAGAAGAGCAAAGAAAAGGAAAAAGGAAAGGAAAGGAAAGTGTACAGAGCCATATTGGTGCAGTCATGCACTTGGTCGGAGTTTGACTTTGGTCAAGGACAATCCCTGGCTTCAGGCAGGAATCTGCCTTTAGGACATAATAGGGAAGTAGGTTAAAATTTTTATCCTTGGGTGGAGTGCTAAGAGTGTACTTGACTATGGTCAAGGTTAACTTCTCCCAGATAGCCAGTATCCTGCTTCAACTAGGGTGGAGTTCTGGAAGTAAAGGTTCTTTGTCCCTCCAGGTCTAGGAATTCCTGAATTAAGCAGGTGACCCACCCAGCTGCCGGAGCAGTCCAGACAGAGGACCTACAAGAGAAGCTAGACAACTTCCACCGGAACTCAGCCCGGAGTCTGGGGGGAAGGGTTTGCCCAAACTGTTAAAAGGTCTGGCGCCATTAAATTGACCGGCCTGGATCAGTGAAACATTGTCCTGCCTGGCATGTCAGGCCCCGGAGTTTAAGCCCCAGTATTGAAAAAGAGAAAGCCAGCACAATGAAGCGGCCGTGAGGTAATTGTTCTGAGGAGAGAACTTGGCCCAGCAATATATTCATAAACAACTGTGCCCACAACATCAACCCTTGAGGTGTGTTCTGGAAAATATCAGGATGTTTCCATAAAGCATTTAGGGTCTGGGCTAGGAAGGGCTTGACTTATTCTTTATTTGTGTGGTGCTAGGGAATCCAACCCAGGCCTCATAAGCTCTCCATGCTGGGTCTCAGAGCCATCTCTTTCTTGATCCCTTTCTAGTCCAGACAGGTTGCCACCATGACACCTGGATTGTTCTAGACTCAGTCTGTAGTGCCTGCTGACCTCACCACCACTGCGATCCTCTGCACCAGCCTCTCAAGTGCTGGGATCACGGGTGTGAATAACCACACCCAGTCAGCTCCAGATCTTTATCAAGGACCTTTACAAGGTTGATTTTCTTCTGACACCACTCCTTGAGACGTTCCTTACCTTCCACACAGGGCATTGCCAGCCCTTCCTTGTCTGGAAGTGCTTGCCTGGGCCTCCCCTGTGTTGCTCAGAAACTTTCCACACTGGGATCTCCACACATCCAAGTAGGGCCATGTATCTGAGACCCTGGGCCCACCCTACAGGCCTGTGGGGTGCACCTCCCCAAAGAGAAGGATGCTAGTCCAGATGAATCTCAGATTTAGGATGAGCTCAAAAATGAGTGGTCCAGATATATCACAAAGAGAAATATGAACACAGTGGCAAGGCTATTTGCTTTAGCAAAAAGGTACTTGACCCCCAAACATAGGATCAAGAACACTGTCATGGAAGTTCATTTAGTTTTCATTCTAAAGCACCAAAATCTCTGTGTCTGTCCACATGTGTGTACAGGTGAGTGTGTGGAGGCCAAAGGTTAACCTAAGTCATTTTAGTCCACCATTCTTTATTGCATTTTTACTTTAGACTTTTAAAATATTCATTTTGTTTATCTTGCGTATGCAGTTTGTCTTGGTTACTGTTCTATCGCTGTGAAAAGACACCATGGCAACTGCAACTTTTCTTTGAGACCCTGTGTCTCACTATATAGCTCACTATTCATTCACTCTTGAACTCACTGTGTAGACCAGGCTGACCTCAGAGAAATCAAGGTCCACTTGCTTCTGCCTCCCATGTACTGGGATTAAAGTTGTGTGTCACTATACACAGCACTAAGGCATATTACAGCTGGTTTGTTTGTTTTTTGAGACAGAATCTCTCTGTGTAACCGGCAGGTCTGGAACTCAACATACAGATCGCGCCGGTCTCAATTTTACATAGATCTGTCTGCTTTTGCCTTAAAATGTTCAAGGTGTGTGTGTGTGTGTTTGCTGCCTCCTCAAAGGTGCCCATGGAGGCCAGAATATGGCTTTGGATCCCTAGAAGCTGGAGTTATGCATAGCTGGGAGCTGCCCGACATGGAAAATGTATAATACCTCAGTAATAAGTTTTATATTGATAATTTTCATCTCATAATTATAATTTCATATATTGATTAGATTAAATTGAAATGGTAGTATTTAATATATTTAATATTTAATATATGCTGGGAAAAAGATCTGGATGAGGGAGCTGAGGGAAAAGTTCCCAGTGGAGCATGTGCTGAGTCTGCAAAAGTCCTGGCCTCAAACTGTACCACACAAACCATAAACAGCATGGCTTGCCTCCCAGGTTGTCCTTACTGTGTCTACTGTGGCCACCGGGAAGGCTATAGTCTCATTATTTTGGGAAAGGTTTACTTACTTAAAATTTTTATTTATTTGTCTTTAGTGTCTTGACTCTGATACAATGGTAAGTTTCAAATGTACTTGTGGTATTGGGTGTGGTGGCCTAGGATGTAGGTCCTGTGGTCTCCTGTAGCAGAGAAACAGAGAAGAGGAGGCCACATCGGGGAGCCTGTTACCTTACCCCAAAGGGAGCAGGCTTCAAGCACCCCCTCAGTTTGCCATCTCTCAGAAGTGGCTTAGCAGTCTGCCCTCGGGGGCCCTCGAGTGCTAGGGAGGCCCTGAAGGTCAAGGCAGATTGCCGCAACGGGCTTGTGAGCTTCAGCACTGGGCAGTTCTTTTTGAATGGCAAAGGAGAGTTTGAAATCATAGTGCTGAGGTGACAAGGTTTGTCACAGGAAGAGGAAGGGGAGTGGCAAAGCCTGCGAGTCAACCTTCAGTCTCTTCTACGCCTGGTTCACATCCCTGCTGGGGGAGATTCCCCAGGACACAGAGACCAGAGCTTCAGAGAGGAGGAAGGCTGAGATGCGGAGATTGGAGAAACCTCAGGTCGAAGCACTGCACTGGTGTGGCAGTGTCACACTTTGGGGTGTTATTTTCTGAGATGCAGTACTCAGGAAGGAAAGAAGAATGGGCTGGGGAGCCAGCTGGCTCTCCAACTCACACAGGTGCTTAAGTCAACTCACCTTCAGACCCTGAGCCAAGTTCAAGGGATACAGACTGAACTACAAACCCAGTTAGCATACATACGAGGTGGATTACAAACCCTTCTTAGACTCTGTGGCACACACTTGTTATTTCGGAACTGAAAAGATACAGATAGGAGGGTCAGGAGTTCATGGCCAGCCTTCACTACATAAAGAGTTTGAGGTTAACCCTGGGCTATTTGAGATTCTGCCTCAAAACAAAGAAACAAATAAATACATAAATAAACTCAAGGACAACCTAAGCAATTTAGTGACCTGTCGCAAAGTAAAAAGAGTTGGGGACGTGAGCCTAGTGGCTCTTGTCCAGCATTTACAATGTCCTGAGTCCCTTTCTCTACCTTGTCACCACAAAAATAACCCCAATCTACACCCTAAAAAAAAAAAATCACTGGCGTATTCTCAGATCTAGGTGGTCAGTAAATACACACTGAAGCATTTGTTAATTTTCTTTTGGCTGAAAAAAAATAAATCTTGAGTTTAGGAGAAGGTTTTGGGAAATTCTCAGAATTGAACAAAGTAATCAATCTAGGAAAAACAGGACCTGCCGAGCCTCTGGACCTCAGCAGTCAGGGAGTTCCGGGACACAATCTCTGGGCCAACGCTCTGGCTTCTCGGCTCTCAGGGTCTTTATTGATTCATTGAATGCTCCTGATTTATAGGCAGGAGAGAGTTAGTTCTCCTGCACTGGGCCAGCCGCCAGCCCCTATCAGTCAGCCCTAGCCAGGCCGGAGGATCCCAGGTGCTGCCTTCAAGTACGGAGCCTGTTTCCAAGCAAGAAAACAACCTGAAGAATTATCACCATGCCTCAGCGCACACCCTGGGGCAGGGAGACTTACAAACTTCCGAGTGTTTGCTGCTAAGGCCAAGATAGGAACAGGGCACTAGGAATAACTAAGTTCCACAAGGCGGGGTGGTTTGCACTCATGATCCCAGCACCCAGAGTGTGAGGCCATCCAGGGCTACACAGTGAGAAAGTGTTTCAAACCACCTCACTCACACCTTTCTACACTGAATTGTTGGGGAAGTCGCTGTGAGCTGCCTCAGTTAAAGGATAAGGTCGTTATTATCCACCTGATTGAGGTCAGAGTATCTATATACATAAATTGTTATTATCTCTTTTGAGATAAGGGCTGTCTATGCAGGCCAGACTGGCTTCAATCTTGCCCCATATCTGAGGCTCTGAACTTGCCTCAGCATCTGGGAGTGCTGGGACTGTGGATACAAACTATCATGCCCAGCGACATAAATTATAATTATTCTACAGCAGCAATTTGTCTTTTCTCTCAATACATTTATTTGATCACTTATTTATATCAGCATAGATTCATGGATATTTTTCTTCACTTCAATGCAATACTTTGTTATTCAAACTATCCATGGCAATTCAAGGATTTTCAATTAGGGCACATTCATATTTTAACCAAATTATTTATTTTCAAGCACTTTTTTTTTTTTTTGAGACAGGGTTTCACAGTAGCCCAGGCTAGCCTTGGGTTTGCCCGGCAGTCAAGGATGGACTTGAACCTCTGATCTTTTTTTTTTTTTTTTTTTTGGTTTTTTTGAGACAGGGTTTCTCTGTATAGTTCTGGCTGTCCTGGAACTTACTCTGTAGACCAGGCTGGCCTCGAAACTCAGAAATCTGCCTGCCTCTGCCTCCCAAGTGCTGGGATTACAGGCATGAGCCACCATGCCGGACTTCTGATCTTCTTGACTCTACTTACCTAGTGCTGGGATTACAGACACTTACCACTATTATCTGGTACTGTGGATTGAGCCCAGGCTGTGATGTGAGCCCAGTGTATTAGTTAGTTTTACTGCTATGAACAGACATCATGACCAAGGCAGTTCTTATAAGGACAGCATTTAATTGGGGCTCGCTTACAGGTTCAGAGGGTCAGTCCAGAATCATCAAGGTGGGAGCATGGCAACATCCAGGCAGAAATGGTACAGGCAGAGCTGAGAGTTCTACATCTTCATCTGAAGGCTGCTAGTAGAGTATCAACTTCCAGGCAGCTAGGATAAGGGTCTTAAAGCCCATGCCCACAGTGACGAACTTATTCTAACAAGGCCACACCTCCTAATAGTGCCACTCCCTGGGCCAAGCATGTTCAAACCATGACACCCAGCAGGAACACAACCAAGTGAGCTACAGCCCCAGATAAGCATGTCTTCGCCTTCATGCATTGCACTGTAGTCTATTCCAGGTTCATCCAGCTATGTTCTACTCCAGTACCATGATTAGTTATTTTCTTAGGAAGCCTGGCTTTTTGTTTTTTAATTAGAAGAAGAACATTAGAAGCAAGATCTGAAACAATCACTGAAAAGGGAGCAGAAAGGTTGTAAGAGCCAGAGGACCCACAAGACGTGTGTGAGATTGTGTCTTTTAGAAATAATGGGTATGTTTCACCCATGTTACCCAAACAGCATGGTCGCCTAAACAACGCCTAAACAAGACCTGAACACTACCAACAGACATGCCAGTGTGGAAGGGAGATCCCTGGAGTCCCACCCCTAGACACGCACTACAGTCACCCTGGGGATGTTGAGAGTGGGAGAAGTCTTGGGACCCAGGGATGAGCCCACTGACTGGTCACTCTGAAGTCATACATAAAACAAAACTAAAAGGACTCAGGGGGGTCCAGGAGCCACCACGCAAGCCACACGAACACTGATCTCAGTGAGATGGGGTTGTTTATTGAGCCCTTGGACTGATCATCAGTGATAGCCACGGTCCAGACTCCAGAGCTGAACCACCAGCCTGAGTCGAGATCCTGCAGGTTTTTAAGCCTGAGATCTACAAACACCCATGCCAAGTTATTCCACCAGTCAGGCTTTAGGGATAGGGATTTCCTCAGGAACACGCCTTTGTTGTCCACTGCTCCTGCTCCCCCTGGTTGGGGTATTCAGCTGTGGCAGGGGACTTACTTGCCTTGCCTAACATTCATGTCTTAACCTGTCTTCTAGGACGGGACTTGTCTAACATCCATGTCCTAACTTGCCAACCAGGATGTCAGTTACCCACGTACATGTCTCTTTCTGACAAGTAGGATGTCAGCTCCCAGGGAGGTCTTGGGAACTTAAACTTTACTCGGCCCCTACTCAGTATGGAAGTCTTAATCTGAATGGCTTCTTATATTGGTGCAGGTGTCTCTCTTATGTTATTCCAATCTTATCGTGGGTGAACTATACAAAACAGTTCTACTGACTTCTATAGTGATTGGTTTCCCAAGGGCACAGAACATAACAGAATATGTAATCAACTTGGGTATGAGAAAGTTTCTTTATAATGTTAGTAACAGCACAAAATGGTGGGCTAGCCAGGTAACAGTTACCTAAGCCTTAACATTCTATCTAGGCCTCAACATTGAGCTGGCTATATTTATGTATATGTATGTATCTATGATCTTTATATATTATTATATATATATCATGACCATATATATGGACATAAAATATATATTCACAGCCTCTCTTTATATACATATTTTAAAAACTTTAAGTATATAAATACATTTTAATTTTTTAAAGATTTATTTATTTGTTATATGTAAGCATACTGTAGTTGTCTTCAGACACCAGAAGAGGGCGTCAGATCCCATTACAGATGGTTGTAAGCCACCATGTGGGTGCTGGGGTTTGAACTCAGGACCTTCGGAAGAGCGGTCGGTACTCTTAACCACTGTCCTAACCACTAAACCATCCCTATATTTTAAATTTTAAGTTGTTTTTTTGTTTTTTGTTTTTTGTTTGGTTTTTGGATTTGTTTTTTTTGAAACAGGGTTTCTCTGTGTAGTCCTGGCGGTCCTGGAACTCACTCTGTAGACCAGGCTGGCCTCGAACTCAGAAATCTACCTGCCTCTGCCTCCCAAGTGCTGGGATTAAAGGCGTGCGCCACCACCGCCCGGCACTAAATATTTTAATAAAATTATTTAAAATATTTTTTAAAAATAAAATACATATAAATAAAATTAAAGAAAGGTCATGAATTAGAGAGAGAGCAAGTTGGGCAGTGAGGGAAGAGTTGTAAGGAGGAAAGTGGGAAATGATGTACTTATATTTTAATTACAAAAGAAAAAGATTGAGAACAAACAAACAAAAACCCTAAAATATAGATCTGGCAAGGCCTCATGGGGCATTCTTATAATCCTAACACCTGGGAGGCTGAGGCAGGAGAACCTGTGTTCATGAACTGCTTGGGCTACACAGGAGGGAAACCCTGTCTCAAAAATAAAGCAGCTTTGGACGATAATGGAATGAACACCTGGACCTGTAAGCTAGCCCCAATTAAATGTTGTCTTTTGTTAAGTGTGGCCTTGGTCATGGTGTCTGTTCACAGCAGTAAAACCCTAACTCAGACAAAGACAAACACACAAAGATCAACCCCTAGGTTATCATCTACTGATCCTATGCCCGTCCTTTGCCATTCCTGGGGTAAGCTAGTTCAGTTCTGCACGCGTGTTCTCTTCCATTCCAGTTGGCCTTCCTTGTTTTTTTGCATACTCTAATAATCATTCTTTTCCTTGCTTTTCCTCTCTATTTAAAGCTGCTTGCGGGGTGTGGTAGCTCATACCTGCAATCCTAAGATTTGGCAGGTTGAAGCAGGAGGATTGCTGCCAGTTTAATGCCTGCCTGCTCAGCATAGGTAGTCGCAGGACCCCTTGGCTTTATAAGCTTGCTGTATGCCAGAAACACAGGTGGAAATGTTTGTATCTTTCCATAATGTCAGAATTGATTGCAAAATAATGTTTTGTTAGTTCACTGGCTACTACTTATCACACAGGGCCAAGCCAAGCAATCTGTCTTACAGCTGCTGCTGGCAAGTCCAGGTTTGTTTTTTCCAATCTGGTATGTGTGGTGTGTGTGGTGTGTGTGTGTGTGTGTGTGTGTGTGCGCGCGCGCGTGCACATGCGAGCGTGTATGTGTGTGTGTGTATGGGGGATGTTTGTAAGCGTGTATATGGTACATGTGTGAATGAGGTATATACATGGGTGTATAGTGCAGATGTAGAAGCCAGAGTAGGATGTCCTATGAAGTGTCCTATGCTGCTTTGGCCTTTCTTACCTTGAAACAGGGTCCCTTGATGAACTAGAAGCGTGCTTGTTTGGGTCCTGGCTAGCCAGTGGCTCCAAGGGTCTATTCCACGGGCTGGTTAGAGCTATGGACCAGGCCTCAACACTTCCTTTGTAAATGGAGGATTCATGGGCAAGGTCCACTCTGAAAGTCAGTCCTGGGAGATGCTGGGTGTGGTGACACACCTACAATCTCAGCACTTGGCCAGCGGAGGTAAGAAAACAAGCAGTTCACCTGCATGCTGAATGCCAGGCTATAGGAAACCCAGCCTCAAAGAAGAAAACAGGGCCTGCAAGATGGCTCTGTAGGCCAAGGCAGTTGTTTCCAAACCTGATGACCTGAGTCCAATCTCCAGACCCACAAGGTGGAAGGGGAGAAGGAACAGCTGAAAGTCATTCTCTTACCCATACATGGATGGACCATGTGTGGCTGGTTATATGCATGTGTACACTATCTGTCTATCTATCTGTCTGTCTGTCTGTCTGTCTGTCTATCCATCCATCCATCCATCCATCCATCTATCTGCTAACTAAATAAATAGAATGTATACCAAAAACGAGGATGGGTTGGGGGTGTGGTTTGCTTTGTAGAGGGTTTGCCTAGCATGCATGTATCCCCGGTTTCATTTCTCCAGCATCACATAAGCCAGCCTGGTTGAACATGACTGTAATTCTAGCTCTGGAGGGGGAGAAGCAGGAAGATCAGTACTTCTAGGTCATTCTCTGTGGGAAGCCATTAGAGACCCTCACTTTGGCTGACAGGGCTAAGACCCTGAGAAAAGCAAACAAGAACCTCTCCCATGGGTATTGGTTTAGCCATTGTCTCGAGATAACTACAGAATGATCCTGTCTCTGTCAACGTCAGGGTATCTTCATCAGATAACCTCCTCATCTCCTGCCGTAAATGCCAGGAATACCTCTGCCCCTCTTTGTCCTTGCCTTGGGGTACGCCCCTCCTCAAAGCCTTAAAACCTGTGTACCCCAGAACATTAAACGAGGCCTTGACATAACCCAGACTGTCTGTCTTTCTTGGTGCTTGGCCTCCCTCCTTCTCTCCCCCCTTTTGACCCTCAGGTAGCACCCCTTCGGAACCCTGGAATAACTGACCCGCAGGACGGGTTACAATTCTCAGCTTTCTGGAAACGAAGGCCGACCGGGGCTATAGGAGACCCTGTTTCAAACAAACTACAACAAAAACCATACAACATGGAGTAACTTACTGCATGGCACAACCTAGTCTCTCCAGTTGGCCTATGGAATAAGACTCTCTCAGGTACCAAACAAATAAAATATAGTTGCTTAAGCAGCCTTTGGAGGACCTGGCTTCTGTGGCCAATACCAGGAAATGGCGCGTCTGTATGTATTTACTGTCTTAGGCCTCAGTTCCTACAGCCTGTCCCCTCCATCATGCAAGGGGCAAGGCCATTTTCTAAAATGAAGCTCTGACATTTACCTTAAGTTTACGTGCCTGTAAACATCTTAATCCTATTCAGCCATTGTTACGGATGGAGAGAGTGTCACTTTCCGATACCTAGGTGACTGGGTTGGGCTGGAATCCCAAACCAGAAGAATCTTTCAAGAAGTTTCAAGAAAGCAGGTCCATTTTCTATGCTTTTGAAAAAGTTGGGATCATAGGAAGGAGACAAATCCCCGTTGTTTGTGAATTCCTCCTCCTGCTTACACTCTGAAACCCAGGTGCGTCCCCCACTCCCTCTCCCTTTAGTACAACTGCACACTGAGTTTTCACAGAAACTTTAAAAATGAACATGGGGTTCTGGGCTGCAGCTCCATGGTAAATGGGCAAGGCCTCGGGTTGGTTACACAGCATTGGAAAAACGAACGAAACAACCACATACAGGCTTGCACATACAAAACGAAATATAAAAGGACAGTTGTTTGGCCAGGTGGTGGAAGCACATGGCTTTAATCCCAGCATTTGGGAGGCAGAGGTAGGCAGATCTCTGAGTTAGAGGCCTGGTCTACAGAGGAAGTACAACAGCCAGGACTACAGAGAGAAACCTTATCACGGAAAAACAACAACAAAACTAAAAAGTACAGTTGTTTAGAAGGTCGTAGGCACTGAGTCTGCGCAGTGACTCAGCTGCTAAGTCTACTCTTGCAATGTGTGGCAAAGGTCGGCTAAGACCACGTGCGCTCAGATACCGGGTGATTTGCGTTTTCATATTGCATTCACACATTCACCGATCGGTCTCGGTTCTGCTATGGAAGAGCAGCAGCATTGGAGGCTCACGGGGCCTGGAGCCCTGCCCAGCCCAGCCCTTCCCAGAGCCCTGGACAGACCTACCGACCACAGGGCCACACAGAGATCTAACTTGCTAGGGGCGTTTCTATTATTGGCCAGATCTCTGGAGCCAACTTCTTGGTGTGACTTTGCGCTTCTCATGCCTCCTAGTGGCCCTCCAGGGAAGGTTCTCTTCGATTCTCTAACATGCAGCGTGCGTGTGCGTGCGTGCATGCGTGCACGCGCCCTCATTTTCTTCTGGAGATGGAATGATGACTGTTTTATCTCCACAGAGGGCAGAGAGTCGACGCTTTAGGACCTGAAGGCTGCCCAGTCACTCTCTGAACTAGTCAAGCTTACCCGTGTAGGAGCCTCATAAATACTTCTAACAGCCGGGCCGTGGTAGTGCGCACGCCTTCAGTCCTAGCACTCTGGGAGGCAGAGGCAGGTGGATTTCTGAGTTTGAGGCCAGCCTGGTCTACAGAGTGAGTTCCAGCACAGCCAGGGCTATACAGAGAAACCCTGTCTCGAAAAAACCAAATCCAAAAAACCAAAAATAAATAAATAAACAAACAAATACTTCTAACAGAATGAGTGATAGATAGGTGGTCATGTTTAAATAAACTTTATTTTAAAAAATTTTTATTTAGAAAAATAGGTCATTTAGGAGCTAGAAAGATGGCTCAGTGTGTAAAAATCTCTGCAAGTCTGGTAACTCGGGTTTAATCTCTACACCACACAAGGTAAGAAAAACCTGACTCAAAAAAATTTGTCCTCTCACCTCCACATGTGTGTCAGACACATCCCTCTTTACACACACACACACACACACACACACACCTACTATGACTATTAATGGTGACTACTACTACTACTGTTGCAACTACTATTAGTAATAGTACCAGGCCTGTAATCCCAGCACTTAGCAGGCTGAGACAGAGACATTGTTTTGAGTTCAAGGTTAATCATGGATGCATAGTGAAAAAAGCAAGCCAACCAAATAACTAAGCAAATAAACTAACAGCGGGGATGTGGTTGAGCATAGTAATTGTGAGGCCCTGCGCTTGATCTCTAGAATTACAAAAGACAGAAGAGCAGGCGACAGTTCACGGACCTCTGTCCTAGAGCGGCTGCTATTCTCTGTCACCCTTGCTGAGCGTTTAGTGCATTAATCTGTTTGAATGATGTACCACAAGAAAGACCCGTGTCTGACTGAAGGGACAGTGTAAGCATCAAGAGATGTTCAGGTCAAGCCTGGCAGTGGTGGCACACACCTTTAATCCCAGCACTTGGGAGGCAGAGGCAGGGGGATCTCTGTGAGTTTGAGGTAAGCCTACAGAGTGAGTTCCAGGACAGCCAGGACTGCACAGAGAAACTCACTCTCAAAAACCCAAAACAGCAAAGAGAGAAAGGGGTGGGGTGGGGGTCCAAGTCTCAGGACAGTTGTTTTAGAACAGGTTGGTGGTGCACATCTGTCATCACAGTTTCTCAGAAGGTTGAGGTCAGTCTGGGCTACAGAATGAATTTAAGGCCAGCCTGAGCAATCTATTAAGACACCATCTCAGCTTCAGTACTGGACTGAAGATGGAGGGAGGGAAGCAGGGAAGGAGAGAGGGAAGGAGGGAGGGAGGATGAAAGAAAGGGGGGAGGGAGGACTTCGGGAGAGGACAGTTGTTCAACTGAGACTGGCTGACCCCCCTCAATCCCTGCCTAACTCTTGCTGAAATTCTGAGCGGAGGTCAGATATTCTAAATCACTCTAACAGTATCTTTAGCATAAAACAGGAGCCCCCCCCTCCCTGCCCCAAGGCAAAGATGAGCTGAGACTTCTCTGGAAACAGTGGCAGCCTTTCTAACGTTCAGTCTACTTAGCTAGTCTGTAAAAGTGAGGGCAGCCTGGACATTCCTCTAGGGCTCCCCCCACCCCCAGGACTGATCCTCCCATCTTCATAGTCTGGGAAAACACAGTTTTATTGGCACTATTAAAATTGGAGTCTCTGGGGCTGGAGAGATGGCTCAGTGATTAAGGGCACTGCCTATTCTTCCAGGGATCCTGAGTTCAAATCCCAGCAACCACATGGTGGCTCACAACCATCTGTAATGGGATCTGAAGCCCTCTTCTGGTGTGTTTAAGGAGAGCTTTAGTGTACTCATATACATAAAATAAATAAATAATTCCCTTTTTTTTCTTTTTTTTTTTTTGTGGTTTTTCAAGACAGGGTTTCTCTGTGTAGCCCTGGCTGACCTGGAACTGATTCTGTAGACCAGGCTGGCCTCAAACTCAGAAATCCACCTGCCTCTGCCTCCCAAGTGCTGGGATTAAAGGCATGAGCCACCACCGCCCGGCCAGGCTAAGGCTAAATAATTCTTAAAAAAATAAAATTAGAGTTTCTGTTGGGACCTTGTAACTTGGGATGTCTCAGTGATGTCTAATCTATACAGAATATAAATCTTACCCCTGAGTTGGCTACTAGGCAGAAAGTGCAGCGGGCTGTAAATTGCAAGTCTTGACTAAACGTGACTCAACAGAAGGTACGCACCATTTGTCTTTCTACAAGCATCCTTGCTATTGAAACAGACCATTGGGACAGCTATTGAGGGCTTGCTAATCCCTCTACAACTGTCCAAGTTAAACACACTCTGTGCCTGGAGGCTGGGAGCCGGAGGACTTGGGGAGCCTATTTTCTTCTCTTTTCTGAGATTTACACTGACATCTACTCTGACTGTTCCTGCAGTTTCATCCATCATGAGAGAAGCCAGTGAAAGGGTACAAAAAGCCTCTTGGCTACACAGATTCCTGCTTGTGATTACTTCCCTCTGGAAAAGAAGAAATCCCACTCGGCAAACTGTAAGCAGAGGCATGGCTCCTTTGGCCAGAAAAGGTGTTTTTTTTTTCCCCAGACAGGCTCATGAAGACTCCTGCACTGGGGAGAGCCACAGCAGGTCCTCATCTCCTCGCTTGCTGAGGCACCCGATCCAGGCTTACAGTAACTAAAATGCAGCCTTTCAAAGCTTTCTCTAAAAACCACAACTTAGATGGGCACAGTGGCTCACATCTTTAATCCCAGCGCTCAGAAGGCAGAGAGGCAGTGGGGATTCTGTGAGTTTGAAGCTAGCCTGGTTTAAACAGGGAGCTCTAGGCTAGCTGGGGCTGCATAATGAGAGCCCATCTGTTATGGTTTGTATGTGCTCGGCCCAGGGAGTGGCACTATTAGAAGGTGTGGCCCTGGGCTGGAGAGATGGCTTAGTGGTTAAGAGCACTGACTGCTCTTCCAAAGGTCCTGAGTTCAAATCCCAGCAACTACATGGTGGCTCACAACCATCTGTAAAGAGACCTGACACCCTCTTCTGGTGCATCTGAAGACAGCTACAGCGTACTTAGATATAATAATAAATAAATATTTTTAAAAAAGAAAGTGCGGCCTTGTTGGAGTAGATCTGTCACTGTGGGTGTGGGCTTTAAGACTCTCACTATAGCTTCCCGGAAGCCAGTATTCTGCTAGCAGCCTTCAGATGAAGATGTAGAACTCTCAGCTCCTCCTGCACCATGCCTGCCTGGATGCTGCCATGCTCCTGCCTTAATGATGATGGACTGAATCTCTGGATCTGTAAGCCAGCCCTAATTAAATGTTGTCTCTTTATGAGTTGCCTTGGTCATGGTATCTGTTCATAGTAGTAAAACCCTAAGACACCATCTCAAGAAATAAATGGATGAATAAATAAATTAATACAATAAATACTGCAAGTTAGGTGCTCACTGGAAGCCTAGTTACCTGATTTCCACCCCCAGAACCCACAACCTGGAAGAGAATGACTCCCACAAATTGTTCTCTGGCCTCTATAAAGATACCCTGCTCTCCACACAAATATCACAGTAACCACAAACCTGCAAACCTGTCTAAAGCAGTGGCCTACGCCTGGTTAGTTCCATGCACTGGCATACCTTCTATTACTGAGTAGGCTGAGAATCAACTGAATCCAGATGTTTGAGGGTAGCACTGAGACCCCCTTCTTAAAATAAAATAGAAACTACTGGCGAACCTTCCAGAGCAGTGGTTCTCTTCCTAATGCTTCAGCTGTTTTATACAGTTCCTCACGCTGTGGTGAACTCCAACCATCAAATTAGGTTGCTACTATTTTGTTTTTGTTATTGTTTTTTGGTGATTTTTTGTTTGTTTGTTTGTGTTTGTTTTGGTTTTTCGACACAGGGTTTCTCTGTATAGCCTTGGCTGTCCTGGAACTCACTCGGTTGGTTGACCAGGCTGGCCTTGAACTCAGAAATCTGCCTGCCTCTGCTGTTATAGGTCATAATGTCAATATCTGATATGCAGGATATCTGATATGCAACCCCTCCCCAAGGGATGGTGACCCACAGGTTGAAAAACAATGTTCTAGATGCACACTCACCTTTCCACGGAGGTTTTTGCTAACCTGTTGGAATATCTCAGAGAACTGAGGCTTATGGGTTCTTCCCAGAGAAACACAGTGGGATCACACACACACCCCAGAGCTGAGTGACTTTTCTCTCCTACCAAACACTGCAATGCCAGCACTCAAGTGACGGTAGCAAGATCAGAAGTTCAAGGCCATCCTCAACTAAACAGGGACCTCAAGCCCACCTTGAGCTACCTGGGACCCTACCTCAACAAACAAGAACAGATCTGAAGCCCAGCACTGGGGTGATGCTGGCCGGTCCAAGGGGAGGGGGCGCATGGGGGTGGGGGGCAGCGAGGCTGGAGGAGCTTGTGGCCCGAGCTACATAGTGAGATCTTGTCTCAACCCCTACCTCAAACCAAAACCCAACAACTTATTCCCAAGCCAGATAATAAGGACCTGAAACTTTTAAATAAAACAAACTATGAAATTTTCATTTTAAATCCTGCACTTTGGGGGGAAATACAGTTGCTGTTGAAGAAGTGAATCAACCAATAGGCGAGGCGCTGATGCCAATTTCGTTGCATCAAGGATGGGAGGATCATTACCAGGAAATGCGGTAAGCTTGACCAACCCCAGGTTCAGTAGTTCCTGGGCTTGGGAAAGGAGGGCTGGGATTGTGGACTGGGAGAAGGGTGTTCAGAAGGTGTTCTGAACGCTGACTCCTATACCAGCTCATCTGGGTTCATTAAGGCTGGTAAAGGCCCTTCTATTCATTCTACTTTGCAGAAGGAATAGAACTCAGTGGGAGACTTCACTTACTGTGAAAACAGCTTTGATTTTCTTCTGCGTGGACTCTGAATGCAGCTGGCTATGGCAAAGGGCTGGATGAGGGATCCCCATTTACTGCCAGGTTCCCCCACTTCCTTTCCGACTCAAGGCTGCTTTGCTGGAAGGTGTCTCCCCTGATCTTGAGTACCCAGGCAAGTGGTTGGGTCGGGTCTCTGAAACGGTGATCTATTAAGCAGAAACCGTTGCTTTCCATATTTCCTATGGCTCCTAAGCCGAGACAACCTCCGTTTCTCTTCAGTTTATTTTTGTCTTATTTTCATTCCTGTTTTAGCTGCATGTATAGAAGTGTACCACGTGCAGAAGGAGTCTTAAGAGGGCATCAGATCACCTGGATCAGGTGACAGGTGACATAGCTGCCAGGTGATGGAACAGAATCCAGGTACTCTGCAAGAGCAGCAAGTACTCTTTAACTGATGAGCTTATCAGTGTGTATATATATATACACTGGGGTGTGTGTGTATATATATATTGGATATTGCTATGTAGCTCAGGTTGGCTTTGAACTCTGGTCCTCCAGTCTCAGTTTCCCAAGTGCTGGGACTGCAGGAATATCCCATCACACCCGGCTCAGACTTATTTTTTTTTAATGTAATGGCTTTATTGAACTGTCCTTCCTCACGAGCTGATCTGAAGAGGCGGCGACGTCCACGGTGGAGAGCTCTTTCTACTTTGCAGCACCGACTGCTCACTATCAGCTCCTCTCCAGGAGCAGTGCTGTGGGGCGGGAACCCAGAACTGCAGGGAGCTGCGTCCAGCAACTTTCCTGATTGTGGAACATTTGCTGGGTAGGGAGTGAAGTGGGCACGTGTTGACACAAGGTGGGAGCCCATCAAGCCAGCGAGAAGGCCTCTGCAGGGCTTGGCAAGGCAGCCACCACAGGCTCGGGGGATGAGGGAGCAGCGCCAACATCTCTGCCAGTACGTGGAAATTGAAGTGGTTTTCAGAAAGAGCCCAAATTTCCCCAGATGTCTAATTCCAGCCTTACTCCCTGTGCCAGTTCAGCACTCAGAGAACAGTATTTAAGCAAACAGCAATTGTTGCGAGTGCTTCCACTCAGCAGTCCTGCACTTTGGAAAGGAAAAAGGCAGGCAGAAGCTACTGCTGATGAGGACGAGTCCCAGGGTCCCTGCTTCCAAAGGCAGTGAGAGGAGTCTGCTCCACAGACTGAGGACAAATGAGCACGATAGCGTTCAAGGTTTACATCTTGAATGCTGTTTTAGGCTTGATGCAAAACTGAGGAGGTACTGATGTCCTACCATCCCCATGTTCAGACTCCCCCATAACCATCATCTCACACCAGAGTTTATCATTGTGGAGGGCAGTGCACTGACACATGTAACAGTTCATACTAAGATTACTTTTTTTTTTTTCTTTTGAGACAGGGTTTCTCTGTATAGCTCTGGCTGTCCTGGAACTCACTCTGTAGACCAGGCTAGCCTCGAACTCAGAAATCCGCCTGCCTCTGTCTCCCAGAGTGCTGTGATTACAGGCGTGCGCCACCACCGCCCAGCTGGCTCTTGATGTTGGACCTTCTGTAGGTTTGGACAAGTTGGCTTGTTTTGTTTGTATGTGGGGTGTGTGTGTGTGTTCATGCCTGCACGTATGCACGCTCAAATGTGTGAGTGTACATGTATCTGCACAGCATGCAATGAGGACAGAAGTTGATGTCCAGTCTTTCCCTTGATCATGTTTATTCACTGAGGCAGGTCTCTAGCCGTACCTGGGGCCTGCCAATTCCCCAGCAGGCTAGCCGGCAAGCCAACTTGCCTCAAGGACCCCCCTTCTTCACCTACTGGATGCTAAAGTTAGCCACTCACTGCTCCTGTTGAGTTTTTATGTTTTTAGGTTCTGTGGTTTGTTTTTTTAATTATTAATTTTATGTACATGACCGATCTTGTCTTCAGTCACACCAGAACAGGGCCTCAGATCCCATTACAGATGGTTGTGAGCCACCATGTGGTTGCTGGGAATTGAACTCAGGACCTCTGGCAGAACAGTCAATGCTCTTAACCTCTGAGCCATCTCTCCTGCCTGGTCCTGGGGAAATCTTAATTCTGACCCTCAAGCTTGTATAACATCGCTTGCCTAACATGGCCACTGAGCTACCTCCCTAATTCCAAAATGTATTTTTAAAAAAAGGTTAAGGAAATATAAAACACAGGACAGTGCTAATGGCCAGGGACTGCGTAAGGAAGTAACATTTACATCTAACGTCCAATGAGAAACCAGCCACATATGCTCTGGGGCAGCATGCCTTGCAGGGGAGCAGGAAATGCCACGGCCTAGACTGACTGACATGGAAGCCACAGCAGGGTAGATTGGAGTTGGGGGCTGCAGATCAGTGGTACGGGCCACGGCGAGCTCGTGGAAGACTGCTCAGTGCCCAGCACTGGGATGGGGCAAGGAGGCCCTAAAGAAAAGGGAGTCTTGTAGGGGGATATGTCCCATATGTTTGAACTATTTTTCTTTGTTATATTTATTATTACTGTGTGTGTGTGTGGTGGGTTGTGTGCATGCACTCATATAACTAACACACACACACACACACACACACACACACACACACACATAATACATATGTACCATGGGCACACTATTAGCAACTGATTGTTTCTTTCTACCATGGGCATCAGAACTTGAACTCAAGCTGCCAGGCTTGTGTGGTGAGTAGTTTTTACCTGTCGAATCATGTTGCTGGCCTCGGTTTTTCCTCTTTTTAAATTAAGAACATAACCATCGCACATGGTTAAAAAGAGCAAAGGTTAACAGGAACCAACAGACACACTCGTGTCTCCCTCACTCTCCCATTCCTTGACTGAGGGACAGCTGCGCGTTCATCCACTTGGGAAATATTTTTCTTTTTTGGTTTTTCGAGACAGGGTTTCTCTGTGTAGCCCTGGCTGTCCTGGAACTCACTCTGTAGACCAGGCTGGCCTCGAACTCAGAAATCCACCTGCTTCTGCTTCCCAAGTGCTGGGATTAAAGGCATGCACCACCACCGCCAGCCATCAATGTCTTTTTCACTTTGAGACAGTCTCTGGATAGTGCTCCTACTGGCCTCAAACTTTCAATCCTCCTGCCTTAGTCTCCAGATGGCTGAGATTATTAAATATTCCACATCTTATTCAACTGTCTTCTTTTTAAAGAAATAATCAAACGGTTCTCTCTCCCTTCCTCCCCCCCTCTCTTTTTGTTGTGTATGATTCATTATATGTATACACATGATTCATTTATTTTTTATGTGTTTGGCTTGAATAGTATGTCTTCACCATATGTATGCAGTGCCATAGATGGCCAGAAGGTGGCACCTGATCTTCTGGAACTAGAGTTACAGACAGCTTTCAGCTGCCACGGGAGTGATGGGAATCGAACCCAGGTCCTCTGGAGGAGCAGCTAGTGCTCTTAACCACTGAGCCATCTCTCCAGCTCCCAGCCTAGAATTCCTTAGAGGAGAGGGCTGTGTGGAGTCTCGCAGAACTCACTGTTCCTGACACTGACAGCATTGATTTATGCAGGGGCAATTGTGTATATTGGGCAAGCCTATCATCTCTCAATACAGAAAATCAGGGAAGTTAGAAGGCTATATTTTCATTTACAGAGCTGCTTTTTAAACTTACTTTGTTGTCTGTTTTATAGTGCAGTACCTAAGATTATAAATTAACAACAGAGCTGAGGCTTTTAAAAGCAGACAGAATTGCTATGCAAGCTGTATAGAAAGTGGTGTCCACAGCTCTGGGCAGGCAGGGTGTTCAGAGTGCTTGAATATAGCCAGTCACACAGTGCCCCATTGTCGTGAGCACAGCATGCCAGAAATACAAACGAACACATTCTTCTTTTTCCACAATATCAAAATTCATTGAAAAACAATAAAATCACAAGGTACATTATTTTTACTGGTAGCAATTGTGCCAGAGAGTCCCAAGTTCCTTCACTGTCAGCTGAAACAAAGACGAGTTCTTTTATTCTAATTTTTTTTTTTTTTTTTGGTTTTTTTGGATTTGGTTTTTTCGAGACAGGGTTTTTCTGTATAGCTCTGGCTGTGCTGGAACTCGCTCTGTAGACCAGGCTGGCCTCGAACTCAAGAAATCCACCTGCCTCTGCCTCCCAGAGTGCTGGGATTACAGGTGTGTGCCACCACTGCCCGGCGTATTCTAATTTTAATTAGATATAAACTCTCCTATCACATACTACACACATATCACACAGTAGATACATCTCTCTCAATGTCTATGCAAAGGTTACAGAATGGCTACAAAGGGTTAAAGTGGCTATGCCAGCTTAGCAGGACTTACAAAGAGGCCGGGAGTGACAGCTGGGGATCTGGGAGAGATGAGGAAGGTGACTCTGTGGAGGGGTGGGTGGGGTATCAGGAAGTAGATAACTAACCTGTTAGAGATATGTCAGAGGTGCTGAGTCAGGCTGAGTCACAACAGCTGCTGGGTCAAAGTTGAGTTGAGCCTCAGAGTCAAGTCAAGTTGCAGAAGTGTGATGTGGGACCATAGAGACCACAGACGGAAAGGTCAGATCCCTGCAGGTCAAGGAGGGAATCCTAGCAGTCTGGGCCAACTACAGAGCGCTGAGCCTAGCCGAGTCCCTAGGACAGTGGAGTCACATACCAGGCGGTGACTTGGATGACTGACTGGTGAGCAGGTCCTGTCTGAGGTGTTAAATGTACTTTTGTGTTTATTTGCTTAATTCTTTCTTTCTTTTGAGACAGGGGCTCTCGATTTAGCCCTGGCTGTCATTACGCAGACCAGGGTGGTCTTGAACCCACGGAGATGTGCCTGCCTCCGCCTCCAGGGTGCTAGGATTAAAAGCCCTCTTCTTTAGATGCCCTCTTCACGGGTCCGGGGGGAAGGTGCTGTATCCTTTCCTTAGCCCGCAGTGCCCGGTAAGTTCCTGGGCCTGTTTCCATGCTTTTCTTTGTCGTGTATGTAAGTATGTATATTCATGTCTGAGTACAGGTGTGGGCCTGCCACAGTAAATTCATCAAGGTCAGAGAATCTCTGGTGTGGGTTCTCACCTCCACCTTGTTTGAGACGGTCTTACCTTTGCTGCTATATATCCCTGGTGTTCTAATTAGGGTTACTATTGCCGAGAAGTTGGAGAAGAAAGGGTTTATATTCAGCTTACCCTTCCAGATCATAGTCCATCACTGGCAAAGTCAGGACAGGAGGAACTCAAGCGGGACAGGAACCTGGAGGCAGGAGCTGATACAGAGGCCACGGAGGAATACTGCTTACTGGCTTGCTTCCCATGGCTTGCTCGGCCTGCTTTCATATAGAACCCAGGACCACCAGCCTAGGGATGGCACCGCCCACAGGGGGCTGGGCCCTCTCCCGTTGATCACTAAATGAGAAAATGCCTTACAGCTGGATCTCATAGAGACAATTCCTCAACTGAGGCCCCTTTCTCTCTGATGACCCTAGCTTGTGTCAAGTTAACACACAAAATCAGTCAGTGCGCCGGCTAGCTGGCCCAGGAGCTCTCGGAGACGCTCCTGCTTCGCCCATCTCACCACAGCACGCTGGGCTTATGCACAAACGCATCTGGTTTCATGTGTGCTCTAGGGATCCAAACTCAGTTCCTCACATTTACTCTGCAGGGCTTTAACCAATGGGTGACCTTCGCAGTCCCTGATGTGACTACGGCCATATGCTTTCTGCAGTCCCAGTTAAATTGATAAATTTGGAGGTGGAACCGTTCTGCATGTAGGAATAAGCTGTTCATCAGTAGGTGCCTCCTGGCAGTAGTGGACTGGACAGATGGTACTGATTATGGGTCCACCAAGATGCAAAATCCACCTGCTTCTATATCTGCACTCAAAAATGGACTCAACAGCTGCTTGTAAAATGGAGTGTCTCAGGGCACGGCATAGCTTGAAAAACCTCTGTTTTGCACAATACGGAGTAATTTAGGGCAGGGCACAGGGGTGCAGGAATTCAGAATGAACCCAGAGCTAGCAGTATAAAGAATGGAACTTTCGATTAATATTTGATGTTCCGTGTTACTTATTTCTGGGTTGGTGCATTTTTCTATGAATCGTATTTACAATGACATGAATATGAATCATGCATTTACGATGACATGGCATGTTTGCACTAATGGAAACATGCACGAGACCGGATTTCTCCAGTGTCACACACCGAGCTGTCTATTGCCCTCACGCTGTGTCACTTAACACCCATAGCACCCTCTTAAGAGAAGTCTCCTCATCTCTATCTTATGCACGAAAGACTGAGATTCAGAGGTTAAGGGATTTGTTAGCTATCACTTGGCAAACACATTTTGCAGCCAGCTTCCCACAGAGGATGAGCCCAGCAGCCATCTTGGATGATCTGAACTCCTGAATGCTGGGATTAAAGGAATTGACCACTAAGCCTAGTTTATTTGATTCGGGCTTCATGCATGCAAACACTTTATCCACTAAGCTATATCCCCAGCTAGGATTTTGGAGAATAGTTTCGTGTAGCCCAGGCTGGCTCCAGGTTTCCATTTAGAGTTTGAAGGATGACTTGGTGAAAAGGAGAGGATGTCTGGGGGGAACTGCACGGGATCACTGGGGAGGAAAGAATGATGGGGAGAAGGTTGTGAGGACAATGTGGATGCTGGAGATGGGAGTGGCTAGAGCCAGCACTGGCTTGAGCCTTCTTCCTGCCACGCTGCTGTGGCTAGAGCCACATGTGCCCCAAGCCGTTGATACTCCTCTCTGAAATGGGTTGACACATTGAGAATGAAAACAAACAAACAAACAAACAAAAAACCCCACCTTCCTTCAAGCTCAAATCCTTCCTGATGCTTTTTAAATTTTAATGTGTGCTATGGATTTAGATGTGATGATGCCAGATACCATCCTGAACCCGGCTAGGGAGCCCCACTGTGATAATTCTCCCCGTAGCTGTTCTCTCAGAACACTGTGGCACAGGACTGTTTAAAAATGTTTTCTAAGCCAGGTTATACCGAGACAAAGCCATCATTTCTGCATCTTTCTGTATACTTTGTTTAAGAAAATAATTTGGGTGTTGCTGTTGGGTTAATGATATCACAATCAACTAAGAGTGTTATATTAGAAACAAAGATAATGATTTAAACATTTCTAGCCGATAAATATTATGAAAATATACTTAAGAAGCACAAGCTGCACTGTCACCAAATTAATTTGTCTTCTACGTTCAAATTTAATTTAAAAAAGAGGTATTTCTCTAACAGCTTCCAACTGCAGACTGCAAAGGGGTTTTTGCATAGAGACACAGGAAATAAATATAGTAATGTTCAAGTAACCAACACAATGGCTGTTCTGTTGCTTGTTGCTTTTAGAATATTTTTAACAACTTGCTGGTGAGTTGTCTCTTGCTGGTGTGAAGCCAGGCTGGTGGCTGGTTCTCACCGGCTTTTACACCCCCACCCCCCCACCCCCCCGGGTCACTGTGTCCTGTGATGTATCTATCCATTACTAAGACCTGCTAGGTACTGGGCTGGGTTTCTCATAACTGGCCTTCATTTTTACTGACACGAGGTTAGGGTTTCTATTCCTGGCTTGCTGAAAGAGCCCTTTCCTTAGAATAACCCACAGGGCAGCGCGTCCTCCTAAACTAAGGCTTTCAGCTAGCCACTCTGTTATTAAAGCTTCAGGGATCCCACTGCAGATAGCCCGGCATGGCCACAGGTCTCGGAACTCCCGTTGTTCCAGCCAGACAAATGCATTAGCTTTCTTTACAGTCGCTAATCTTTCACATCTGGCATCTGCTCCCCCGGAATCCTGGGCTCCTTCTGCCAGCGCCTCCTTCCACTCCGGATTGAATTCACTTCCTTCAGGATGTTTTCCTTGCTTAGTGGCTACTTAGCAGATAAATAACTCTTGTTTTTGAGCTTTTAATCACATTAAGTGCTTTAAAAAATAAATGAATCCAAGTCTAGGGATAAACAGCTTACAGAGATTTTCATTCTCTAAGAACCACCCAGGGTGACTTTGTCAGAAACAGAACTCAAATTTGCAGGCGGCTGTTTTCTCTAGCATCTACCCGAGAACCAGGGCAAATGGTTCTTTATGGTGACCTCTAGCGGGCACGGGGCAGTCCTACAAAAATTACGAAAGTGGGGTGGGGGGAGTAAAACCCTTCCCCAGTACTCTATGGTCACAGGAGCGCACCCCACCTCTCCACCCTCCTTATTTTTATTTCCAGTGTTTGTTTTGCATCTAACGCTGTCTCCCTTATTCAACTCACCGGTTTCTTGCCTTTGACGGGCTGGGCTGCCAGTGTCGGATGTGTGAACTGTTTAAAATAATGCCTGCCAAGTCGAACCCCCACTCCACCAAGCCTTAACACTGCCTCTGCGTTTGGAGGGGCCGGTGCCGCAGTCGCACGGGGGTGCAACGGGGAGGGAAGGAGTGGACAGAGATGGCATGAAAAGGAGAATGCAAGATCGAGGCAATGAGACATTCTGGTCTTGCCAGTGAAAGAAAATTCTCTCCAGACTGCCACCCCATTCCACGGGAGGCATCGTGAGGGAGGTGTAGGAGCCTTCTCGGGACCCCAAGGCTGGGAAAGCGGGGGACTAGGGCGAGTCCGCTGGCCCATGGCATCCCTCAGGGAGCAGGGGGTGGGGGAGCTTGGTGCGCGGCCGCCTTCGGAGCGCACGGCACGTGGGGCGCCCCACGCGCGGAGAGGAAGCGCAAAGTCTGCAGGCAAAGCCGCGACCGGGTTGCTTGCTTTGAGAAATCCTTTGGGGCGGCCTTAGAAGCCGACCAGGGTTCCCAACAGTCTCTGGCAAAGGCTCATCCAGATGCCGTCCGCTCCCCACTTCAAACCTCGCACCTAGGTCCTCACCTCTGCACCCCTCCTTCTCTCCTGCTTCCTTCCTTCGGGGATTGTTTAAAGGAGCCGGGGGGAGGTGTGCCTATCATCCCGATGGCCCCGAGGCTCCGGGCAGCTCGCATCTCGCCCCGCGCACCCCTCCCGGCCACTGCGGGCGGGGGCGCACGGCGTCACGAGGCGGGGAGCCCGAGGTCCGGGGCGGGGCGCCGGGGAATCCCAGCCCGAGCGAGCCGGGAGGTGCGGGCGCGGGCGGGCAAGGAGGTGCGCGCGGAGGGAGCAGAGCGCGCGGAGCCGGCGGGCGAGGAGGAGGACGGCGAGGGAGGCCCCGCCCCCGCCTCCCGGAGCCCGCTCCTCGCCGCCGCCGAGCCCGCTCACTTTGCCTTTCGCCTCTGGACGGCGACCGGGCTGCGAGCGCCAGGGACCCGGCAGACTTGCCCACGGAGCCTCGGCTAACGCTCGCCCTCCGGGAGACCGGCGCCACCTGGAGCTGCGGCCAGCCACCCGGACTCCGAAGGGAGCGAACCCGGGAGCGAGGGGCGGCGGCGCTGACACCGCGGAGGACGCGGGTGGTGCGGGGCGCGAGCCCCCGGGGGAGCGCGGGCCCCGACGGCGCGGCCACCCCGTGCGCGCAGCGGCCAGGCCCCCGGGGCGGCCAGCCATGACCTTCGGGCGCGGCGGGGCGGCCTCGGTGGTGCTGAACGTGGGCGGCGCCCGGTATTCGCTGTCCCGGGAGCTGCTCAAGGACTTCCCGCTGCGCCGCGTGAGCCGGCTGCACGGCTGCCGCTCGGAGCGCGACGTGCTCGAAGTGTGCGACGACTACGACCGGGAGCGCAACGAGTACTTCTTCGACCGGCACTCGGAGGCCTTCGGCTTCATCCTGCTGTACGTGCGCGGCCACGGGAAGCTGCGCTTCGCGCCGCGGATGTGCGAGCTCTCCTTCTATAACGAGATGATCTACTGGGGCCTGGAGGGCGCGCACCTAGAGTACTGCTGCCAGCGCCGCCTAGACGACCGCATGTCCGACACCCACACCTTCCACGCGGCAGACGAGCTGGGCCGCGAGCAGCCTCGTCCCGCCGGACCCGAGGCGGCTCCCTCCCGGCGCTGGCTGGAGCGCATGCGGCGGACCTTCGAGGAGCCCACGTCGTCGCTGGCCGCGCAGATACTGGCCAGCGTGTCCGTGGTGTTCGTGATCGTGTCCATGGTGGTGCTGTGCGCCAGTACGCTGCCCGACTGGCGCGCGGCGGCCGCCGACAACCGCAGCCTGGATGACCGGAGCAGGTACTCCGCCAGCCCTGGGAGGGAGCCCTCCGGGTAGGACGCACTGCTTCTTTGCCCGTCCAGTCCGTCCAGTCCCGTCTATCCGTGCCGTCCGTCCGTCCATCCGTCCAGTCTCCGTCCTGTCAGCCTAGAGGCTCAACTAGGCTTTTTCCTGCCCCTGGCGCTCCAATCCTGGGGTGTGAGGGATGTGTGGGTCTTCAACCCCGCCCCTTTCCCAGGCACAGCCAGCGGATGTGCTTGGGTCTCACCTTTTAGAATAAAACCTCCAGGCTTTGTAGTTTAGTTCTGGCCAAATAGCAACCTGCTAATTAGATTTTCCAAACTTTTATTGCTACCACGCAATAATTTGCACGATAATTCGGTTTGAGCTAAGAGCTCTTTGAAATATGTGCCAATACTGGTGGCGTTTGAAAAGACGAAGTCTCATTTCGGTGAAATGTGGTCCGCTTCAGTGCCCACACATTCTGCACACCCTGCCCCTGGCGTAATGTGTGCTGGGATGGAATTGCCGTGTTATAAAGGAGGCTAATTTAGTGATAGGCTCTGAATAATGGATGCTCGTGCCCTTTTCTTCTCTCCTTTCCCACCAAGTGTGGACCCTAGCAAGTTCCTTTCCTCTGTATGGTATTAAAGATTTAGAGTTTCATTCAGAGGGTCTTCAGTGTGGGGAAGAAAACAAAAACAGCTATTACCTTGGGAGAGAAGAAAAAGCGAAACTTCTCCAAACCCAGAAACAGGAGTCGGCCATTGAAGTGTCTCCCTCCTGCCCCCCACTTTACTAGGATGAAAAGAAAATACTTCAATCTTTCCTGAGATCGTGCTTACCTCTTAATGGTGATAACACTCTACTGTTTTTAGAACAAGTGAGTTTATTTTGCATATTTGGTGGGAGGAATAAGCAGACTAAAGTTGGACTTTCAGAGCAGACAGCCATTTTGGGCATAAAACCCAAACTGTATCTCTTTCGCCCTTTGTTTGATAACTCTTCTGGGAGTCTTCCCCCCATTCATTTTCTGTCCTGATTTTTCTCTCCGTTCACTTTCAAGTCAAGGCTGAACCCTGTAATCTGTCCCTGGTGGGCCTGGGTATGCTAGAACTGTGGCATGTGTAGGTACAGCAGTGCCTCACCTCCACAGAATGTTCTTCCTCTGTGTATGAATCTTAGGAGTGACTACAGTGGACTGGTAGCACAGAACCCAGTGCCAGCATGCCATCCTGGCACGAAATCCAAGATCTGAGCTTTGAAAAGAAGAAAATTAGGAAACTCATCTTGTTTTGTGTGTTGGGTTGGGTCTCCATTTCACAGATAGAAATTGCTTCCTTGGTGCTTCAGAAATACAATGATATTAACTTCCCTATATAAATAAAGTGACCTTGATCTTTTTTTTTTTTTGAAAGCGTCATAAAAAAATGAGCCCCGAGTGACCGGCTTTGAAAGGACTCATCAGTAACTGTGGAATTCAGAGGTTAGTGATGGACAGGGCTCATTAGCCAAGGCAACAGGAGCGTTGACTGATAGGTGGATTATGAGGGAGTTGATTCCGGCAACCAAGTGAGTGACAACTTTTTTTGAAGGAAGGAGAGAGTTTAGGGAGGAAGGTGGTCCTTGTAAGGCATTTGGATGAATACTAATTTTGGATAGATAGAGAGACTGAAGAAACCCAAAAGGGAGGAGACAGATAAAAGAGGCTGCAGAGGAAGTGAAGAGATAGAGTAAGGCTCAGTTTGTGTATACGTAGCCTAAGTATGTATATAATTATTCAAGTCTAACTGTTTCCTAGATACGCAGATATTTCAGGCGTATGCATGTTGTTCTTGGCTTAATGGCCCAGTTTTAAGCTTCTTTCTATGAGTAGGTATAAGAGAGCCCCGTGTGTGATCCCAGGTAAACCACAGCATGGCGGAATAGTAAGGATGTTGTTGCACAGGAAGCCCCTCGCTGGCCTCCTTCAACAGAGACGTGGCAGCTGGCATTTTACAGTCGCCAGTTCCTGCCAGCCTGTGGCCGCCAGAATGAGCCCTCGTCCTTCTGAGAGTTGACATAGAATTCCCTCCGTTCCCTTGAGGCTAACCTTAACCCCAACACCCCCCCCCCAGGCAAGTGACCTGCCACTGATGTAGATCCCCAGCCTCAGAGCCCCCTACTCTCGATTCATCTCATCACAGGTTCTAAGTGTCCCTCCCGAGTGCCCGTTGTTCCAGTCACTGCTGCTGTTCCACACTCTTAACTTTTTCTCCTAAAGAAAAGTTGATGTAGGACTGCTGGGTCTTCAGGAGTTGAATTATTCTGAGAAAGCCTTCAAGGTCACAGAAGAGGGAACAGAGGCATCCTTGGAAGTCTGTGCACTGTCCAACACTGGCAGGGGGCGTCACTTACATAAACGGGTTTATGCAACCTGCACAGTCCTGTGTCTTGCTGAAGAGCAAAATAGGAGAGTCTTCCAGTAAAAGGAACAGCGTGGGCACAGGCATGAAACTTGTATGTTATGTTTAGGGACTGAGAACCGGTGGTAGAGTGAGAGGTGGCTGGGGAGCCTGGTCTAACAACGCAAATAACAATGTTTTGCAGCATGGCTAACCTATTGGCCAGTTGTATCATTTGTATTGAGAATCTTATCCTTAGACAGTAGCGTGTCAAGTGTAGGTAGCATGATGGCAGAGGGAGGGGATGGGGCATAAGGAAGATAGTCGTCATGCCTGTCTTTCTGCCAACTCAGGCTCAATGCTGGAGGGTCAAAAGATGGAGCCTGTACTACATGGTGAGTCCCCAGTTATGTCACAGCGAGACCCTGTTCTCCCTGTACACACACCTGGCTCCCAATTCGGGGCCTGGGGATGTTAACTCAGTACTAAAAGTACTCTGGCAAAAGTCCTTAGGTTCGATTCCCAACCCTGCAAAAACAAGAGTTGAAAGTCTTTGGGCAGGGTCTGAAAGCTTGTATTGCTCTGTGCTTGTGAAAATAGAGACTAAGTAACAGCTGTGGTGCTTACTAGGGAGAATTGAAATTCCTCCAGAGCATCTTAAAGGGATCCCCACCCCCACCCCTCCCCACCCCAGGCGCACTGGCAGGGTACTGAGCACCACCTGCAGGCTCACCACACCTGCTCTCTTGTTCCTAAGCCACCTCTATGCCCCTCACTGTTTTCTAAGCCCCTCATTTCTAACCTAATGAAATGGATCATTCACTCAGCTCAGGTTCTCTTCTGAGCCTTTGTGGGCTGTTTCCTCCCAAACTTGAGGGATTGCTGCTTTGTACTATTTATATGTCATTTCATGTCCTCAGTGGCATTTTCTCATAAACACAGTGCAGCTTTGATGAAAAGCTCCTGAAGGCAGGTGAATGCATTCATAACCCCCCCCCCCCCCCATACCACCATTTTGTTTTTGAGTCAAGTTTTTTTTTTTCCCCTTCTTTCTAGAGACAGATTTGTGTAGATTGTGTTTTGGAACCCTCACTGTAGACCAGGATGGCCTTGAACTGGGAGATCCACCCGTCTTTGACTCCCAGGTGCTGGGATTAAAGGTTTATGCCACCACCGCCTAGCCTCCTTAGTCCTGAGATACAGGTGTGTGTACCATGCCAGATGGAAACACACTTCCCCTTTCTTTATGGGGGATGGGAGATGGGGGAAGAAGGAGGGGTGGGGTTTTGAGACTGGGCCTCATGGCCCAGGGGGCTTGAGATTCTATAGGTTCCAAGGATGACCTTGAATTATTCATCCTACCTGCTTTTTTCTCCCACTTGTTGAGATTCCAGGCATGTACCTGGTTCAGGAGGTGGAATTTGCCCATTCATGTGTGTGTGGGGGTGTGTGTGTGGGGGGGTGTATGTGCCTATGTGAGGGTGTATGTGCATGTTTATGTCCGTGTGCATGTGTGTGTGTGTGCATGTGCAAGAGTGTGTGCATGTGTGCATATGTTTGTGTGTGTACGTGTGCAAGAGTGTGTGTGTATGTGTGTGTCTCTGTGTGTACATGTGCAAGAGTGTGTGTGTGTCTGTGCGTCTGTGCTTGCAGAAATCAAAACAAGAGGTCAGGTACCTTCTTTGGTCACTCTCTACCTTTTTGTTGTTGTTGCTATGTGTATGATTACACCGTTGCGCTCTTCAGACACAGGAGAAAAGGACATCAGATCCCATTGCAGATGGTTGTGAGCCACCATGTGGTTGGTGGGAATTGAACTGGGGACCTGTGGAAGACCGTAAGTGCTCTTAACCTCTGGGCCATCTCTCCAGCCACACTCTACCTTTTTATCTGAGAATTTGAAACGGTCTCCTGCTGAGCCTAGAGCTGACTGGCCTGTAAGCTTCAGGGATTTCCTTCTCCTCCTGTGTTGGCTCTCCAGACCTGTGCTGCAGTTGTTCTTTTAACTGGAAGCTGAGCATCTGAACTCAGGTTTTGGGTGAAGTTCCTTACTAAGAGCCAGCCCTCAAAACTGACATGTCTTTCTTTTGTTATAGTTTTGTTATAGCTGTTGGGGTAACCTTGTGGATTAATTCTAGTTAAAAACACCCGTTAGAAGACAACCACCACGGCCTCATGTTCAAGCAGAATGCTGCCTAGCATTCTGGCACATTTTGCTGTTTATTGAGAAAAAAATGTATGAATATATCATAGTTAAGAAACTATGAGGCTGAGCATGGACCAGCCTGTGCTATATAGAAAGAAAGAAATTCTAAGCATTCAGTACTTAATATGTTTCTGTGACTGTGGTAGGCTCTGTGGGTGCACCTGTTCATTAGAAGGGGTTCCTACTGTTTTGGAGCTTTTAATTTGATAATAGTGGAGTAGGGAGACAGAACACACTGTA
Source organism: Apodemus sylvaticus (assembly GCF_947179515.1). NCBI lineage: Eukaryota > Metazoa > Chordata > Mammalia > Rodentia > Muridae > Apodemus > Apodemus sylvaticus. The sequence goes on along the minus strand of NC_067477.1, from coordinate 131,645,829 downwards.
AACAAGTACATAAGAATTTTATATTGCAAAAGGAGTCCTGGATATGAGAGAGCCGGCTGTCGGAAACTGGGGGGAAGGGCGTCTGGGCAGAGGAATAGTAGATGCTTTGAGAGGGCAGTGGGCCCAGCTTCCCTACAGAGTGGAAGGACCGCGCTTCTGGTGGGCTGGAATTTACCCCAAAGACCTATACGTGGAGGAAGTTGACAGAGTGCAGAGGACCCTCCATGTGGAAGGGGCGTGCATTTCCTTACAAGAATGACACGAACTTTGGAAGTTTGTTTATTTATTATTTTTATTTTATGTACATTGGCATTCTGTCCTAACATATGCATGTCTCAGACCTCCTGGAACTGGAGTTCTGGACAGTTGTGAGCTGCCTTGTGGGGATTGAACCTGGGTCCTTTGGAAGAGCAGCCAAAGCTTTTAATTGCTGAGCATTAGCCCAAGAAGTAGGTTTTTGGTGTTTTGTTTGTTTGTTTATTTAATGTATGTTTCACCTTCATATATGTCTGTACCACACATAGGCCTGGTGCCTGTGGAAGTCAGAAGAGAACATGGATCTCCTAGAAGGGAAGCTATCGATAGGTTTTGAGTTACCAGGCAGGTGCTAGGAATGGAACCTGGGTTGTCTTTAAGAACAAGTGCTTGGTGTGTGTGTGTGTGTGTGTGTGTGAGAGAGAGAGAGAGAGAGAGAGAGAGACAGACAGACAGACAGCCAGCCAGCCTAGGGAACTCAGACAGGTTGTCAAGCACCCTGAGCCACGTCCCCAGCCCAGCGTATCAGTGAGAGATGCTGTAAGACCCATCTGGGAAGAGGGTGGGCCTTCGGCATGGGGGCGTGGCTGTGGAGAAGGTGAGAGCTTGGACGGGCCAATGATGTATTTTAGGATCTCTCCTGGAGCAGGTGCAGGAGCTTTCCATCACTGATAAACTATGAGGAGGAACAACTTGAAAGGAAGGATTGCTTCGTCTTGGCTTATGGCTTCTAGGTTTCAGTCTACGGCCTTTTGGTCCTGTTGCTTTGGGCCTGGAGAAGTACAGGCTCTCATGGCTGGAACCCAAGGTGTGGGTCCATGCTTGCCTCATGTCCAGGAACCAAAGGGAGTAGAGCTATCTTCCATGGGGTCTGCATCCTGTTTGATGACATTGTGAGGACCCCCATAGAGTTGATGAGAAAGGAATCAGAACATTTCCCATACCATATGACTTTAACTATCTCACCGAAAGGACTGTGACATCATGCTGGTCAACATCTGCAGTGAACGCACTTAATCTTTGGGTGAATATGTGGATTGTCCAGGCAAAGCAGATTCTTTCCACTTGGCTTTGAGCCATGGTGGCCTGGACTTCTCCAGGCCCGAAAGGCCTGACTGGATCCTGGAAGGCAGTTTTGCTTCTGCCTAGAGTCTCCTGACACTGCCAAGGAGAAATTGTGTTCTTTTTGAAACTTTGGCCTACAGACAGGTTGCCTTGTAAGAGTACTAAGCATCAGGCTGATGTGGGGGCACATGGACAGCTAAGCAGGAAGCATGCATATGTGAGACCACCCTGACTTACGTAGTGAGACCCGATATCAGAAAGGGGCTGGAGAGGAAGCTCAGTGGTTAAGAGCACTTGATACTCTTGAGGAGGACCCCAAGTCTGTTCCCAGCACCTACACGGAGGCTCAGAAGCAGCTACAGCTGCAGTTCCAGGGGGGTATGTCGCCTTCTTGTGGCTTCTGGTGGTACTGCATGTGTGGAACACCAGCAATCCACAGTGATGAAGCACACATACATACAAAGTAAAAGTAAATCAGTCCGTTTAAGAAATGAAAAACAGCCGGGCGGTGATGGCACTCGCCTGTAATCCCAGCACTCTGGGAGGTAGAGGCAGGTGGATTTCTGAGTTCGAGGACAGCCTGGTCTACAGAGTGAGTTCCAGGTCAGTCATGACTACACAGAGAAACCCTGTCTTGAAAAACCAAATCCAAAAAAAAAAAAAAAAAAAAAAGAAAAGAAATGAAAAACATGGCCTAGAGAGATGGCTCAGCGGTTAAGAGCACTGACTGCTCTTCCAAAGGTCCTGAGTTCAATTCCCAGCAACCACATGGTGGCTCACAACCACCTGGAATGGAACCTAATGCCCTCCTCTGGTGTTTCTGAAGACAGCAACAGGACAGTTTACTCACATACATAAATTAAAGATTTATTTCTTTATTATATGTAAGTACACTGTAGCTGTTTTCAGACACACCAGAAGTGGGAGTCAGATCTCATTACGGATGGTTGTGAGCCACCATGTGGTTGCTGGGATTTGAACTCAGGACCTTTGGAAGAATAGTCAGTGCTCTTAACCACTGAGCCATCTCTTCAGCCCCACATACATAAATTAAATAAGAAGAATTAAAAAAAAAAAGAAATGAACAACATGCTAAACATTGCTATTTTAGAAAAACGTCCCCTTTGGTCGCTGCTATGACATGCCAGCTTCTGTCGGGCAGGCTGAGTGCAACGCTGAGTCTTGATCCTTTACCCATGGGCTCTCGTGTTCTCCATCAGTCTCAAGTGTTCTGGGGTTTTAGCCAGATGTGCAAAGCCTTAGGATACTTTTGATCTGTTCTTTAGCAGTTCTTTGTTACATGAGGGGATTTGGATCTTTAATTTGTATTACTTTGTTGTGGTGATAAGAATTTGAGGAGAATGTAAAATGTTTAACTTTCTTGTGTTATTTTAAGCAGCTGTTGAGGAAATTTAAATAATCAAACCGAAGCAGCAAGGTGATAGAAATTTAAAAATCAATTGTGTTATTTCCACTGCCTTTTGTGTTCAATATTACATAAACCCAGTAGGCTTTGGAATGTGTTAGAAATAAGAGCAGTATTTGAAATCACAGGCGAAAGGTCTCTGGGCTTTCACTTGCCAGATAAGGTGGTTATTTGTAGAAGTTGGTAATTAATAGATCTCTGATAAGATTGGATGGAACTTGGGACCTCAGTTAAACCCTGTTCTTTCATACTGGACTTTTAAGTGTGGGTAGTGTGTTTTATGTCTGCTGCCAGTTTTACAGTTCTGTGGAAGACTTATTTTGTCATACCTTTTTTTCTTCTAATAAAGTGCTTTTTCTCTCATTTTGGTGAAGAAGTCATTTTAAATGCTCTTTATTTGTCTATTTTTAATGAAATCTCCACCTATTGGGCACCGTTGAGCTGTAGCGTGTCCCACTCTCCTCGGCCCGGTGCAGGCTCCGTGCTGTCCTCCTGGCCTCAGGCTTGCTGTGTAGCTGAGGGTGACCTTGAACCCTTCTTCCTCCATCTCTTCAGCCCCCAAGGATTTGCTTCTTTCACGTAGCGATGCATCTTGAAACTCTTCACATACCATTTCATTTTTCTCCTCCTCCTTCTCTCTTAACGGGATCTGGCTGTAGAGCCCAAGTTGGCCCTGAAATTCTAATCTCTCATCTACTTCCCTAGCAGGGGGATTATAGGTATTCAACACTGGGCCTGGTACTTTGTTCTTCCTAATGTCTGCACAGAATTCCAGTGTATAATTAAGCCAGGATTCACTCAGGGAGCATGGAGACTGTTTCATCAAGATGGTTTCCCTCACACAGTGTGGAAAATGGACTCTAATTCTCCTCTCACCAACCACTGCCTGGGGTTCTCTCTGCTACACACTTCTCATAAAAAGACGAGAGTGGGAGGCAGATCTCACAGAAGAGAATTGTATTCACTGCTCAATAGGAGTGGTCACGCCAGAGGGACCCTGATACCTGTGGGCCTGACAACAGCTTCAATAATAGGAAGTAATAGCTATAATATCGTGTGTGTGTGTGTGTGTGTGTGTGTGTGTGTGTGTTTGTAGACCAGACCCTTAGGTAGAGTTTAAAATTTCTTGGCTTTTTTTTTCTGTTGTTATACTATGTCTTGTTATCTTTCTGTTCTATCTGTTCTCTCTCTCTCTCTCTCTCTCTCTCTCTCTCACACACACACACACACACACATACACACACACACAAACACAGACACACAATGAATGTTTTCTACTGTAGAGATTGAACCATGCATAGGCAAGTTACAATCCATACTATTTTAACCGTATGGTTTGGTTAGGAGTTTACAGAAGTATAAAACGTGCCAGAATTGTCTGTGCTCTTCACCACACCCAGCTCACTGGTTGGTTTTTAGGTTTTTTTTTTTTTTTTTAATGTTTTTTTTTTTTTTTTTTTTTCCCGAGACAGGGTTTCTCTGTATAGCCCTGGCTGTCCTGGAGCTCACTCTGTAGACCAGGCTGGCTTCAAACTCAAATTCACCTGCCTCTGCCTCCCAGAGTGCTGGGATTACAGGCGTGCACCACCACTGCCTGGCTGGTTGGTTTTTAAATACCAAAAGAATAAGTACTATGTCTGACGGTGTAACGACCTGTAAGTTCCAGGCAGGCATACTGCCTGAAATGAGAAGCCCCAAACAATTTTAAAAATGAACCAAGGCAAAACCGACGGACCTCGTGACTCAGTGTTGTGTGGCACTCAGATTTCAGCTTCTGTGTTAGATCTTATTGACAATCAGCTACAATGATTCTTTGACACAGTGTCTGACAGAATTGAGCAGCTGTGATGTGGCCTTCGGCAGAGCATGGTGGTGCATGCCTATAATCCCAGTGCTCGGGAGACAGTCAAGAGGACCAGGTGTTCAAGTTTGAGGCCAACCTGGGCTACATGAGAAAAGCAACCCCCAAAAGAGACAGTTTGTACCTCAACGCCTGGCTGGGCAGAGAGGACGCTTGCCAGCCCCTGCCCCTGAGAAATAAGTGTCTCACTCCACACGGTTTGGTGGTTCAGGAGGCCCGATCCTAGGGTTTGCCCATGCCAAGTTCTTCCTTTGAGTTGTATCCTGTTTTATTTAATAAAACATTTTATTTTGACACAAAGTTTTCCTAGGTTGCCTCAGCTGGTCTTGAACTCACTAAGAACTTGAACTGTGATCATCCAGCCTCAGCGGGGGTAACAGGCTTGTACCAGGCCCGAGTCGAGCTAGAACTTTATTCCTCTGTGTCCGGTGGAGTGTCCTCAGGCGCAGAGGGTCTCCAGGCCCGATTTCCTCCTTTACAGAATTCAGCCTAGCGTTTGCACTACCTTCTCCTGTGTCTGAGAAGACCAATGACTGAGTTATTTCTATCGAATCTGATATTAGATGCTGCCCTGACCCACAAATTGTCCTGCTTTCTCCCTGGTTGGACTTACTATGTCTTAGTTGGGGTGGGCTGAGAACTTTTTTTACTCTGGGAGGGGAAATCAGGTTTTCATAAGCTAACAACTATCTTATTAAGATTTGCCTAGTTCACATTTATTTATTATTTTTCATGTTATTTATTTTTACTTATATGAGGACACCATAGCTGTTTTCAGACACATCAGAAGAGGGCATCAGTTCTCATTACAGAAGGTTGTGAGCCACCAGGTGGGTTCTGGGAATTGAACTCAGGACCTCTGGAAGAGCAGTCAGTGAGCCATCTCTCCAGCCCTCTTTTTCTTTCAAGGCAGGCTCTTACCATGTAGACTAGGCTGGCTTCAAACTCAGACATCCACCTGCCTTGAGTCTCCACAGTGCTGGGATTAAAGGTGTGTACCATCACCCCTGACCTAACTCACATATAATATTTATTTATTTAATGGCAGTGTTGGGGTTTCCCAGGACCCTGTGCATGTAGGAAAAGAGTCCCACCACTGAGTGGGTGCCAGTCTATTTTCTTTTATATTTTTAGAGCCAGGGCCTCTCTGTGTGGCCCTGGCTGACCAGGAACTCCCAGGATGGACTTGACCTCACAGAGATCTGCTTGTCTTTGCCTCTCTGGGTCTGGGATTGAAATAGTGTGCTGCTAGGCTCAGTGTCATGCCAGTGTTTTGGTGTTGATTTTCAGACAAGGTCTTTCTTAGTTGCTTAGACTGGAGTGGACTTTTTTTTGTAGCCCAGGTAGGCCGCAAGTTTATGATCCACCTGCTTCAGGTGTCTGCATAGGCCACCGTGGTCGGGCCATTTATACCCGCCCCCCTTTCTCACATATTGCACACATTCTCTCTTAATTTTTTAGATTTAAACATTTGAATTTAGAACTTCATATATGTATATAAGGTGTTGTGATCGTCTCCACTCTCACCCTCATTTATAACATTCCTCCGTCTAGATGAGCTTGTCTGGATGTGCGCGCCTCAGGGACCTCGGAAGTTCCCTGCGTGGGAGTTGCTTGTGAGATGGTACTGTGGGTGCAGGTAGAAACGACTCTGTTGCTGTTGGAGGCTGTGCCCATAGTTCGGCCCACATGTACTCCATCCTGGTAAATCCCTGTGGTGAGTCAGGGGGGTATGGATGACTCTACCTGCAACCACAGCTGGGTCCTGTTCAATCAGGGCTGAGCACCTTAGCAGCATATTAGAAGTTTATGATTTGGGGGCCATTGACATAGCTTAGAGTGGTGGTTCTCGGCCTTCCTAGAGCTGTGTGTTTTTTTTGTTTGTTTGTTTTGTTTTTTTTGTTTTGTTTGTTTGTTTTTTCATTTGAGACAGGGTTTCTCTGTATAGCCCTGGCTGTCGTGGAACTCACTCTGTAGACCAGGCTGGCCTCGAACTCAGAAATCTGCCTTCCTCTGCCTCCCAAGTGCTGGGATTAAAGGCATGCGTGCCACCACTGCCTGGCATGCTGTGACTTTTTAATACTGGTCCTCATGTTGTTGTGACTCCCAACCATAGTATTATTACTAGTTTGTAACTGTAATTCTGTTACTGTTAAGAATTGTAATGTAAATATTTTATATGCAGATCCCTGTGAAAATGACCCAGAGGTTGGAAACCACTGCCTGAAAGGGAAAAAAAGCATTTGATGCTGAGATCTGAATGTCTGAGATTGACCCCTGGAGTCCACATAGTGGAAGGAGAGAGCTGACTCCCGCAAGTTGTCCTGTGATTTCTACATGAGTGCTGTGATACACACACACACACACACACACACACACACACATACACAGGTACATACACACACAGATACACACATGGATACACACAGATATATACACATACATACACATGTGTACATACACACAGACAAATAAATAGAAAATGTTTATGATTTTATATGAATATTAAGCATGCTTAAGAAACAGGAAATGGAACCTACTGTGGAGAATCACTCCTATAATCTCAGTACTCAGGAGGCCAAGGCAGGAGAATCATGAGTTTGAGGCCAGCTTGGGTAAATAGAAAGCCAGTGTTTCAGAAAACACCAAAGGGGCGCACGCCTTTAATCCCAGCATTTGGGAGGCAGAGGCAGGTGGATCTCTGAGTTTGAGGCTAGCCTGGTCTACAGAGTGAGTTCCAGGACAGCCAGGGCTACATAGAGAAACAATGTCAAGAAAAACCAAAATAAATAGATAGATAGATAGATAGATAGATAGATAGACAGAGTGAGTTCCAGGACAGCCAGGGCTACATAGAGAAACATTGTCAAGAAAAACCAAAATAGATAGATAGATAGATAGATAGGTAGGTAGATAAAAGAAAGAAAAATAAACCCCCAAAGGGGCATTGGTTTGTAGCTGCCCCTGTGGTACAGGGAGACCCAGCCCTGGTCCTCAGAGACTTTCAGCAGATAAAGGAGCCAGAGGGTCACTGATGAGAAGATGCTGTGGGCAGGAAAGGTGGAGAGGTCCGAGCTGGCCGTTGACCAGCATCGGCGTCCTGCAGTGCCGTGGAAGCGGCATCACAGCCAACCCGAGTCGTTGTGTCTCCACCACGGTGGACTCGGGTTTTTTTTTTTTTTTTTTTTGGAATTGTTTTTTTGAGATGAGACAGGGTTTCTCTGTGTAGCCCTGGCTGTCCTGGAATTCACTCTGTAGACCAGGCTGGCCTCGAACTCAGAAATCCGCCTGCCTCTGCCTCCCAGAGTGCTGGGATTACAGACGTGCGCCACCACCGCCCGGCAGACTCAGGTTCTTAAAAAAGGATCATCTGAGGTGTCCTAGACAAAGCAAACAAATCATTGATTTTCCTCATAATTTGCCCCTTGGTACCTATCTGTAATTTAAAAACAAACAGCTGTGTCAGAGTGCCGGACTTTAGCTTAGAATCATGGGCTCTGCCGCCGCACGGTGACACCAACCCTGGTGTATGTTTTTAAATAATCTGTGTGAAGATGCAGAAAGCACTTCTGTGTGTGGTGACATATGATTGTCTCAAAGGAGAGCATTTTTCATGTGGCTGAGGTGTGGGCTGAACCAGCAGCTCCCCAAAACATGACTGATATTCTGATATTCCACATTTATTCAGAGTCGAAGGCAGAGCAGATGTTTCTCTTGAAATGAATTAGGTAAGTCTGCTTAAGGAGAACAGGGGACCGTGTATGCTGCTATTGATCAAATCCATTCTTGAAGGTAAAAATTAGAAATTCTACAAACTTCCTGGCCATGGTGATGTGAGCCACTGGTCTCAGCACTCAGGAGGCTGAGGGGTTGAGAAGTTGGGGTCAGCCTAGGCTACATAGTGAGTTCTAGGCTAGCCTCAGTAACAGCATTAAAGACTTCATACAGCCCTGTCAGTAGTTTATAATGTGCACCACTCAGCTTGGTGGTTTATCCTGAGTGACCAATCCCGGATGTCACAGGATTATGCTGCTGCAAAAGAACCCAGTTCAGAGGTAGATGCTTGCCCAGATGCTGGGAAAACTGCCACCCTTGGAGGTTTGGTATAGTCAAAGAAAATTCCTGCAGCCATGTGAAAAGGTCAGTCAAATTTCCTTTTCTTTTCTTTCTTTTTTTTTTTTTTTATATATTGAAGATTTTTAGAAACTGGAACCTGGAAAGATTGCTCATTGGTTAGAAGCGCTTACTCTTTTTTTTTTTTTTAAAGATTTATTTACTTATTTCATGTATGTAAGTACACTGTAGCTGTCCATAGACACACCAGAAGAAGGCATCGGATCCCATTACAGATGGTTGTGAGCCAGTATATGGTTGCTGAGAATTGAACTCAGGACCTTTTGAAAAGCAGTCAGTGCTCTTAACCTCTGGGCCATCTCTCCAGCCCTCATGCTCCCTTTTTTAATATTTGATTCCTAGCACCCATACTAGTTGGCCCACAACTACCTGTAACTCCAGTTCTGGGTGTCGGGGAAGGGAGGCTGTCTCTAATCTCCGTGGGCGCACGTACTCGTGTGCACATAGACACACCAATATGCACATAGACAAACCAAAAAATTTAAATCTGTATATGTGTGTCTGTGTGTGTATGCGTGCGTGGGTGCAGGTGCTGTGGGAGCCAGAGAGGGTGTCAGATGCCCTGGAACTGGAATTCCAGGTAGTTGTGAGCTGACCTACGTGCGTTCCAGAAACTGAACTTGGGTTCTCTGTGATCTGACGAGCCAGCTCACCTGCCCCATTATTGTCTGTTGGACAGGATTTTATGGTGTGCACAAAGCTGGTCTTTGCCTCCTCAGCTCTGGGATTATGGGAAAGGGCCGCTGGGCTGGTTGATGCAATGGAGGCGCCATACTCAGGAACTCACGCGTGCTGGACAAGTACTCTAAACGAGCTACATTCTCAGATCTAGTTACTACTATTTAAAATGAATTAACAAATGACTCAAAAATTCCTACCTCATATCTAATATAAGGATTGGCGGATAAAACCTACATGAAAGCAAAGGTGTCTTGAAAGCAGCCAAGTAATACCTCAGTTTTAGTGCAGAATGCAAGCTGACGGCTGCAGACAAGCCTTGCTGTTGCCCTCTTCCAATTGCTTCTCCTAACAAGCACCCTGTTCACCCTCCCCAAGGTAAAAATACGTATTTGTGGGGCCGGAGAGACTGCGCAGCAGGTAAGAGCCTTTGTTGTTCTTGCAGAGGACCCAGGTTCGAGTCCCAGCACTCACGTGGAGGCTCACAACATCTGTCACTCCAATCCCAAGAGTTCTGGTGCCCTTTTCTGGCCTCTGCAGGAACCAGCTGTGCACTTGACCCACATGCACGCGTGCAGGAGGCACAACTCGAACACACAAAATAAATGTAAAAGGAAAAACATTTAAATCTATTTGTGCTGGATATGGTGACCCTCATCTTTAATCCCAGTACTCAGGAGGCAGAGGCAGGAGGATCTCTGTGAGTTCCGGGCCAGTCAGGGCCATCATCTTTTCTCAAAATGTGTGTGTGTGTGTGTGTGTAACTTAGAGATTGGTAACTCTCTCCACATTATTAATTAATTTTGAGGCAGAGTTTCTCCCTAATCCTGGAACTTACCAGTTGGCTAGACTGGCTCACCAGCAAAACCCAGGGATTCTCCTGTCTCTGCTTCGCAGCGTGGACTGCTGTGTTGCTTGATTTTTTTTTTTTAATGTGGGCATTGGATATCTAAACGCCACTCCTCATTTTTATGTAGTAAGTACCTAACCCACTGAACCTTCCTCCCTGTGTCTGGGACCTGGAACCCGGGCTGTAGACCAGGCTGGGATTGGAGTTGTAGTGATCCTCCCCGCTCTGCTCCCGAGTGCTGAGGGTTGAGATTATAGGCATGCGGCACCAGGTCCACTTCGAACTGACACCGCCAAGCAGAAGCCCAGCAGTCATTATATGTTTTGAGCTAAGTAATTTTTTTATGCAGCATTTCCTACAGTGTGTGAGAATGAATGGTCCTGTGATCGGCAGTAAATCCTTCTGCAAGTCAGAAGACTGTCAAGCCTTTGATTTCAGCGCACTTGAAGAATGAAATTGATTTGGCAGAAGATATCATTAGAGTCCATTGTTTCCTTTTTTTAAAAAAAAAATTATTGTAGGGCTGAGGCAGATGCGTGCTGAGAACATCGCCTGGCTTATGGGAGGCCTGGCTTGATTCTCAGCATTGAGAACTTGTCCTAAAGCACAGATAATTGCATTTACAGGGCACGGTTGGTCTTGTATGCACTCACATTATGGAATTTTTTGTTTTCAAGGCAGGGTCTCCATGTGCACCCCGGCTGCCTAGAGCTTATTGTGTAGACAAGGCTGCTTTCTGCTCGCTCGCAGCGACCCACCCGCCCCTTCCTCGGTGCAGGCTGGGCTCCGCACTCTGGCTACGTTGTGGAATCATTAGTCAGGCTAACTAACACGCCTGTTATCTCGTGTGCTCGTCTCATCTCCGTGGTGAGATCTCTGAGGCTTGGTTTAATCTGTCCACTAATAAGCCCATCATTTTATATTTTTTTGTTTTGAGGTTAGGTTTTCTTGTGTCCCACTGGCCTTGAACTTGTAACCTGTGCTGTCTTTGAATTCCTGACTCTCCTGTCGTAATCCCTCGAGTACCGGGTTTATTCAGCGCTGGGGAATGACAGACCCTGCTTTGTGACTACAAGGCAGGCCAGCGGTCTGTCATCTGGGCTACCTCCCAGGCTGGCTCTCTATCAGTTTGGATGCACAGGTTTTGTCTTTACAGTATGTCCTAATGTTCAGACTTTGCAACTGTCTTAACTTTAGGAAGGTGGGCCAGGCTGGGGAGATGGCTTGGCCTGGAAGGGCGTTTGCTGGGTAAGCATGAGGACCTCTGTTCAGATCTCCAGCACCCAGGTAAAACCAGGCGTGACTGTGAGCACCAGGGCCTCCAGTGTGCTTTGGTGGGGGGGTGCGGGGACAGGAGACTATCTGGCTGGATGGCTATCCAGCCTAGCTTGAAGGAAGGAAGGAAAAGGGAAAAAAGGCAAGTTGTAGGTCCAGCAGAGACCCTGTCTTGAGGGAATAAAGTGATAGGGTAGAACCTCCACATCCTCCGGCCTCCATCTGTGCGTAGAAACACACACACACACACACACACACACTCAGTTGTATCAGAATAAAATTGTTGGAGAGGATATATAGTGATTCTAAGTTCTTTCCAGGGTGACCAGCTTTGAGAACACCATGCGTTAGCTCAGCAGAGGCCGACAAGACTGTGGGGTAGTTTAGGGACTGTGTTGCTTCAGGTCAGTAGTCACCACGATGTCACGAGTGTCCAGAGATGAAGGCGGCCAGCGAGGGCATCCAGTTAGATGACGTTCACCACAGGCATGAAGCAACGGTGGCTTCACAGGTAGGGACACTGGCAAGGAAAAAGGAAGTCCTTGATGCCCTTGAGAAGGCATGGGGATGGCTTTTGCCTTTCATGGAAATCTCATTCTTTGTTCCTTTTTGTACAGTGTGTGGCCACAGATGATCGCCAAGGGCCTGGTGTGACACTGTATGTGACACACTGGAGTCAGGCAGACAGTTCTGGTTTTGTTACCATGTGAAGACCTTTGCTCTGTGCACCTTGCGTGTGTGTGAGGCAGAGCGAGGGAAGTAAATGTGTCAGAACTTCCCTTGCATGCCCAGCAACGGCTGGAATCGCCTTAGCTCCCCTGTACCCCATAGTGTGCTGAGGTGATGAGTGACTTCAGTGAAGACCGTGGGGAAGGCGGTGGCGTTGGTGACAAGGTGGGGGAGGGTTGGGGACACCAGCTCTCCTGGCTCTAGAATCTGCTCAGCTGGTGCTGCCGTTCTTACTGCACAGTACACTCTGTCTTTGGTTGTAGAAACGATGCTTGGGGAATTTTGACTCATATTACAAAAGCCAAATTAAAGACCAAATTGAACCTAATTGATAGTTATTGTTATATATGTCACTCAAGAACTAAGTTCAATGAAAAAAGATTTTCTTCAGGCCCTAGAAAGATAACAAATTAAATGTTGCTAGTTAAAAGAACAATATACAATGGGTTTTTTTTTTAAACAAATTGTTCCAATTTCTCAACTAACCCTTATAATTTATTTAAATATTGTTAGCAAGTCGTTATAGTAAATTTCTGAAGAATTTTTCTTAAATATGACAGACTTGAAGATAAAACAAAATTCAGGCATTTTTTTTTAAATGTAGAATTTTCTTATGTCAATCAAAATGTGTTTTCTTTGGATGACAGATACCAAAACTTAAGCAGAACAAATGGGCCTGCAGAGTAAATGAAGTGTGCTTTACATTGGGTGTGTCCGTGCAGGTCTGCAGTCCAGCACTCCGGAGGCAGAAACCAGAGGATCATCAGTTCACGGTCACCCTGACTAGACAGCCATATCAGTTTTGGGGCCAGCTTGTACTACTCAGGATTCTTTCTCAAAAGGAGTGGGGTGCGGAGCAGGCCATTGGGGGAAAATGCCTTTAAAAAGTTGGAGGAGGAAATTATGCGTGAATGTGTGAAGTGTGTAAAAACATGATAGAGGTGGGGCCACGTCCTAGCACTTCAGAGGCTGAGGCAGGGAAGTTGCCTCAAGTTCAAAACTTGCCTGATCTACATGTTGAGTTCCAGGCCAGCCAGGTGTGCAAAGAAAACCCCGCTGGCTGAAGCCAAGAGAGTATAGAACGGTGGATATCTGTGCTCCCATTAACGGCAGCCTCTTTGCTGCTGGAAACCTTCCTTACCCACAGTACTGCCTCCTGACTTTGGTATTCTTATTTCTGTGCATTGAAAATACATTCAAGGGCTGGGGGGAGGCTCAGCGGGAAAAGGGGCTTGCTGCTAAGTTTTATCCCTGGAACCCTTATGGTGGAAGGAGAGAACTGACTCCCACGAGTGGCCTTCTGAGCTCCTCACAGGCATCCAGTTACGTGGTAGGCTGAGGCAGGCGAGTACCACAAATTCAAGTCTAGTCTGGGTTCCTCAGCATGACTGAGGCAAACCTGAGCTACATAATGAGACTAAAATAATAATCATAATAGCATGTGCTCACATACCCGTGTGTCTGTGCCTGTTGGCTCTTTTATAACTGTGATAACTGTCTGAGACGGTCAACTTACAAAGAGAGGTTTTAGTTGGTGCCTGGTTGGTCCTGGCTCCGCTTCTGTGTCTGTGGAGAGACGGTAAGTCACGGTTGAAGCGTATGGTGGAGTAGAATTGCTCACCTCAAAGCTAGAAAATGAAAAAGGAACAGACTAGAGTCCTGCTTTTCACGTCCAGGTTATGTCTTCGGTGACCACCTAAAGACCTCCCCGCCTTGTAAATTCCCACTACCCCCCAATGATAGCACCAAGAGGTCGCCTTTAATGCGGTTGCCTGGGGGATCTTCCCAGGTCAGCCTGCAGAGGTGTCCACAGCAGTAGGAATGGCATTGGCCCAGCCTGCTGCGTGCTCTTCCTGTTGTGCTGCTGCTGATTTCCATAGCTGCAGCCGTTTTGCTTTAACTATAGGAGGCAGAGATGTATCTGTACTCCCATCTGTAAAAGCCTCCATTACTGTAGCACTGCACCGAACAGCTTCGTGCATGACTCAGTGTGCAGATAGGAAAATGGCTTTAATCCATCTACCTAGGACTGATTTGTAGACGGGAAGGTATGCACGTTTCTCTCACTGGCTGCTGGCACTGGTGTGCTGATTTATGCTCTCACCAACAGGGAATAACAGTCTCCGTGCTCAGCTCCCTGGCTGGTTCCAGTTATCAGATTCATGTTGCTGATCGGTGCACATGAAATACCTTTTAAAATAAAATTTATTGAGATGTCATTTATGTGGTTGACAGTGTTTTCAAGTATGCCGTTTGTTGACATCAGACAGATGTCTGCTTGGTGGTTCCTACGGAGGTAGAATGGCTACACTGGAGAGAACCCAGATAGAACTCAAGGCTTAGACAGATGGCCCTGTCATCTGAGGGCGTATTTCCCCATCTTTACACTGGCCATCCCAGCGCTCAGAGGTGGAGGCAGGGCCATAGATTAGTGACTAGAACCGCAGCCCGGGCTATGTGAAATCTTGTCTCAAAAAAACAAAACAGACATTGTTTTCTGCTGGCCTACAAATGTAGGCAGCTCGGCCAGCGTGCACTTCCCTCCCCCAAGGTGTGCAGCCTCCTGCCTCCACCCTGAGTGCTGGGATTGCAGCCTGCATCCCACGCCAGCACCTTGCACCTTGTTTATTTGTTGATTCCTACGATGCATTTGATGTTTTACTACTTCCTTGGGTTTTCTTTCTCTGTCCTGCCTTCCCCACCATTCTTTTGGTTTCTAAGTTCTGCACACAATGTCCAAGAACAAAGACACACTTCAAAGACTTAGAAATGTGTTGGCCATTTTCTACATTCTGGGACAACAGAAGTCCACTTCTGCCTGCCATGTGTACTTAGCTTCTAAATGTTTCCTTTCTATCTTTTTAGAGATTTATCTATTTCTTTATTTTACATGTATGAGTGTTTCCCTGAATGTGTGAGTGTGTGCTATGTGCATGCCTGGTGCCCACAGGGTCTAGAAGAGGATGTCTAATTCCAGGAACAGGAGTTATGGATGGTTGTGAGTCACTACATGGTGCTGAGAATAGATCCTGGGTCCTGTGCAAGAGCAACACGTGCTCTGAACTGCTGAGCCATCTCTCCAGCTCCTTAATTGCTTTTTTAATAACACAAAAATCCTTCAAACACTTTCATCCTAAGTATTCACTGGACTGATAAAACTGCTAGATTTACAAGTAATAAAAATTTTTTATAATATGTATGAATTTAAATATGTCATTAAATTCCATTATGAGAATATGTAGTGCTGGGTGTGATAGTACGCACTTTTAATCGCAGTACTTGGGAGATGGGCATAGCGATCTCTGAATTTGAGGCTACCCTGGTCTATAGGACAAGTTCCAGTACAGGAAACACTTGCTCTTTTTATTTTTTTAAATAATTATTTATTTATTTTATGTATATGGGTACACTGTTGCTGTCTTCAGACACGCCAGGAGAGGGCATCAGATCCCACTACAGATGGTTGTGAGCCACCATGTGGGCGCTGGGAATCGAACTCAGGACCTCTGGAAGAGCAGTCATCTCTCTAACACTGGAACCCTTGCTTTTAACACACACAAAACAAAACAAAAAGAGTGAATTTCTTAAGAAGAGGGGTGACTGGGGGATAAAGCGACTAAGGACACGTGGTGTTCTTGCCAAGAACATCCGTTTGGTTCCTATTACAGTCACCCACCTTTAACTTGAGCTCCATGGGGTCTGAAACACTCTCCTGGCCTCCTCGGGTACCTGTATTCAAAAACATGCCCACGGACGGGGACACACACATACACACACATACACACACACAGGGAACCCTTGCTTTACACACACACACACACACACACACACACACACACAGTTGCTGTCTACAGTGAGAACAAGCTAACTGCGGTCACAGATGACCAGGTGGGCAGTCAGGCTCTGCAGGGACTGTGCTTGAGACCCAACCTAAAAGCCTGATGATGGTCGCCAGGAAAGGTGGACATGCACACGGAGACAGGAGGCTTGAGACACCGGGACTGCCCTGCCTCACGCTTGCTGGGACAAGCAGACAGCGGCCCAGGTGACTGTTAGCGTTATCTGGTGACAGCTGGGTTCAATTCGACTCCGTACTCAAGGCGGATCTTGCTGCCCTCGCTGCCTGTGCGTGCTGTGATTTTGGCTGGTGGATCCAGAAGATCCAGCCTGGGTTGCTCTAGTCCTGTTGCTCAGGGCCTGTGGTTGGTTGGGCAGGATGGGGGCGGGGGTGGCGAGCACGGCGGCAGGGAGCACTATCCTGTAATGACTGTCTGAAATGACCCTCATAGGCTTGTGTGTTTAAACCCTTGGCTCCCAGGTTGTGATGCTCATTTTGGGGAGACTAGAACTTTAGGAAGTCAGCCTCACTGGAGAACGGGGGTGGGGGTGGTGGGGGTGGTGGGGGTGGGAGGGTGACTTTGGGGGGTGCTTGGGGGATGTTAGCCCTGCTCCTTTCTCTCATGTGCTCCAATTCCCCATCTGTCAGATAACTGAGGAGCCCCCTCCTCGTGACCTTGCTGCTAAGAGCTTTGCCTTGGCTTCTGCACGTGGGGTGTGACCTTCCTCACGGTCTGAGCCGGCGTGAACCCGCCTTGCCTGGGCCTTCATCCAGCCGGGAGAAAAAATACAGAGCTTTATTAATGGAGTTTTTTTCTTCTTTTTTAGTCAGGGCCTCTCTTCCTAGCCCAGACTATAGGGAGCTGACTGAATAGGCAGGCCAGGCTAGCCTCTCTCTTACAATCCTCTGCCTCTGTCTCCACCACCGAAGTACAGGTCACGTGGCAACTGCAATTCTCCAGCCCTGTTTAAACTGTTTTTATATGTATATTGGAAACTGTCTGCAGAAGTGTCCTCCACCCCAGCCTCTGAAGTACTATTGAGGTCTTGATGTTTGTAGCGAGTACTTAATATACAGAAATTAAATGAAAATCTGAATTGAACTCTGGGTACATTATTTATCTGTAGTTAGAAAATGGCAAATAATACCAGTCAAAATGACTTCACTTTTAAAAATTACTCTTTTGAAGTTTATTTTCTACATTTATAGCTACAGTATTTATATCTACATACATATTCTGCAGTTGCTCTGTAGCTATAAAGCTATAGTTGGAATCAAAATGGTAAAATGTTATTAAAGAAAAGAAGTGGTATCTGTTTTTACAGGATCTTGTTTGAAGAGGGGAATGGGTGGTAATCCCTTCTCGCCTCATGATTCTTTTAGGACTGAGTTGCCATTTCAATGCAGAGGCCGTGGAGCTCACGGTGGAGCTCTGGATGGAAAGGGAAGGGGCAGTCTTTGTTGAAGGGGTTTCTTAGGGCATCCTTGAGGGTCACCCTGTAGATGGAGGTGCTGTGTTGGGAGCCGGAAGTTGCTCTGTGGAGCTGAGAGGACCCAGGTGGGATGGAGAATGAGGCCTGGGAGGGTCTGGGCTTTTGTGGCTTCTCTAGTAATCCTTTTAGAGCCACAGGTTTGGGGTTGTGCACCGTGGCTGCCCACCTAGAACACGGTAGTCTTCTGAAAGCCAGGCTACGGCTTTGTTGAGAGATTGCCCCCAGTTCTCCGTCAGTCAGACAGACTCCGTGTTCCTGCTTCTCAGGCACCACTCCAGCCGTAAGGACAGAGCAACCCTGGCTCTGCAGGAAGGTCGGAAGCCAGCCAAACGATGGGACTGACCGCATTCCTGAGTTAGTTCTGCTCCTAAAAGATGATGACTGCTTTCCCACCTGTCACAAAAGCCAGGGGAGGCCTGCGAGAGGGCTTGTGGCCAAAGTGCATTCGCACAAGCTTGGGTTTGATTCCCAGGACCCAGGTGAAGGAGGAAGGAAGGAGGAAGGAGGAAGGAGGGAACCACTCTGAAGAAGAGAAAATGGTCAAAGTGGCAGAGCCGTGAGGTACGATTCTGAGTGGGGTTGCTTTCCTCACCAGTCTTGCCCTCTACAGAAGGCCTCGGGCTCTGCCCGGCTCCTTTCAACCCTTGCCACTCCACAAGCCATCTAAGACAGCAAATAAATGCCCGCTTTGTGCCTGTGCATTTGGTGTGGCTGATTCACAGCCTTGCCACCATGGCTGCTGTGTGCGCACGGCCAGCCGGGGCAGGGTCTTGTCAGAGACTCCCCAGTGTGCTCTCAGTGTCTAGCAGCTGCCAGTGTGGCCTTGACTTTCCCTCGTGAGCACTGGAGTTTCCTGCCTGATGGCCTCTCCAGCCATCCCACAAACCCCACATCCCCGCCCTGAGTATTCCCACAACCCTCTCACATCCCACCTCACAGACCTCAGGCAGGGGCTGGCACACGGAACCACTGACTGAATACAGAATGAGTGGATTGGTCCACCTGCTGTCAAACCTTTAATGGCTTCCCTGTGCCTTTAAGGAAGGCTGCAGCTTGACCTTCGAATCTCTTTGCTCGTGAGCATCAGTGTCTTCCGTGTCTTCCTTTTGTACATCTTGCTTGGCAACCAATGACTCTGGGGCATCCTGGGGTCTGCTGCTCCCTTCATAGTGCTCCCTCCCGCCTCCCTCCCTTAATAGTGTGCTAGTCCCCAGCCTCTCCCCAAAAGAGGAGTGCCTCAGCTATGCCTGGAGCCTGTTTCCTCAGCTACAAAATAAGAATGGCACGATGACAACAGGAAACTAGGGACAAGAAACCAACTAACTAGGGTGGTTGTAATATATACCTAAAGACCTGGTTTGTTTACTTTCCAAAAATTGTGTGTGTGTGTGTGTGTGTGTGTGTACAAATGACCATGTGTATGTGCACATGCTCACAAGCACATTTGTGTACACATGTGGAGGTCAGAGAACAGTTTGTTGGTTCTCTCCTTCCATGATGTGGTCCTAGAGAATAAACTCAGGTTGTCAGGCTTAGCAGCAGCTGCCTTTACCTCCTGAGCCACCCTTCCCAGCCCTAAACATCATCTTAAAACATGAAATAGTCCAGGCAGGCAAGATGGCCCAGAGGGCAAAAGCATTTGCAGGCCTGATGACCTGACTTTGAGTCCAAAGTGGAAGGAGAGAACTGACTCCCAGACACACACATACACACACACACACACACACACACACACACAGTATGTACATTTTACAGTACATTCCAACTGTGAGAATTCAGCTTTTCAATACAGTAAAAGGTAGATCCTAACCTTTGCTCCACAGTCCTCCACCTACCAGCCCATATGTGGTAACCCTCCTGTCTCAGTCAGTATTCTGTTTCTGTGAAGAGGCACCATGACCACATTCTCAGGAAGGAAAGCATTTAACTGGGGCTGACTTACAGGTTCGGTTTGTTGTTGATCATCACGGCGGGAAGCATGGCGGCAGTAGGCAGACATGGCGCTGGAGAAGGAGCGGAGAGCTACATCCAGATCCACAGGCTGGAGGAAGAGAGACACTAGGCTCCGCTCGCTAGGGCTTTTGAAACCTCAAATCCCGCCCCCAGTGACACACTTCCTCCAACAAGGCCACGCCTCCTGATCCTTCCCAATAGCACCACTCCAGGGATCAAGTATTCAAATCTATGAGCCAATGGGGGCCATTCTTATTCAAAGCACCCAGCCTGTTGGTGACTTGATTATCTGGCCAGTTCTTACCTACTTGTTAATCCTCTGGGCACGTTGTTATTATTGTTACTTTATTTTTTACTTTAAAAGTGTTACTACCTTCTTTTGTTTGTTTGTTTCTTTGTTGTTTTGTTTTTTGGATTTGGTTTTTTTCAAGTCAGGGTTTCTTTGTATAGCCCTGGCTGTCCTGGAGCTCACTGTAGACCAGGCTGGCCTCGAACTCAGAAATCCACCTGCCTCTGCCTCCCAGAGTACTGGGATTACAGGCGTGGGCCACCACCGCCCAGCCCTGTTACTGCTTTTAATTCTCCCAGGATATCTGCTCTTCCCTGATTTAGCCTGTGCTGCCCCTCCCCCACAACTAAATAAATTCCATCATTTTCAAAGCTTTTCTAGTTGCCCAAGTAAAGGACACTTTTATTTTCTCAATGCTAGTATGGTGATTACTATGCTTATCACTTTTGTATCTATTGTTTATGCTCTATTTTACTTTATTGATATTTTTATTGGTAAGGGGTTTCATCTCTTAGCGTGGCACACGGGTAGGGAATTCTAAGGGGAACTAAGTTAGCCAGGTGAGGACATGTTTCCTTCGTATCTGAAGTCTATCCCCGTGTGACAGCCAAACCCATCCTTCACAGCTTTACCTCAGCACCTCTGAAGGCTGCCTCGGAAGACACCAGGCTTCTAGGCGCAAGGACAGCTCTCACTTACACAGTGAGTAGAGGGTCCAGGACTGAGTAGCACTGCCAGCTGCCCGACCACCAACCGACTTCACTTCTGAACCCCTTTGGTGTCTGTTCTGCAGGAAGAGCCTTTGTACCACTGGACAGAAGCACTTCCTGTCTGCTTTTTCCTGCGTCTATGTGCCTGGACTTATCTGCTGTTCTATGGATCCTTTTCCCTTTTTTAAGGGTGTATTTGTTCTTATTTTACGCGTATGCATGCATGCTTGCCCACGTGTATCTGCATACACCACAGCCACACCGTGTACTGGGTGAAGCCAGAATGGGGTGTTGGATTTCCTGAAACTGTGAGCCGCCCCTTGGTTCCCTTCTAGGAACCGAACCCAGGTCTTCTGCAAGAGCAGCCAGTGCTCTTAACTGTTGAGCTATGTCTCCTTCCTCCTCTGTTTTTAATAAATCTTTATAGGGCAAGTGAGAAGAGTAGAGGTACTTTCTGTCAAATGTGACCTTCTGAACTCATTCCCCAGGACAGATATAAAGGATGTAGAGAATTGACTCCCGAACGATGTTCTCTGATTTCAGTGATGATGCACACATACCTAAAACCCTTCCAACTAATAAAGAAATAGAATAAAAATATTAAAAGACCAGGTTCGAGAGATGTTTCAGTGGTTAAGAGCAACTTGTTCTTCCAGAAGACCTGAGTTCTATTCCCTGTACTTACATTCAGTAGCACACAACTACCTGTGATTCCACTTCCAGAGGATCAGCGCCCTCTTCTGGCATCATCAGGCACCTGCACACATGTGCACATACACACATAAATACAACTCAGTCTTTTTTTTTTTTTTTTTTTTGAGCAAAGGTAATAATTTTCAACTGTCTTTTTTAAAACTTAAAAACAAAGGGCTAGAGAGATGGCTCAGCAGTTAAGAGTGGTGTCTACTCTTCCAGAGGTCCTGAGTTTCAATTCCCAGCAACCACATGGTGGCTCACAACCATCTGTAATGAGATCTGATGCTCTGTTGTTGTGTGTCTGAAGACAGCTACAGTGTACTCATATATGTGAAATAAATAAATCTTTAAAAAATAAAAATAAAACCTTTTTGTTTGGGGATAATTTTATATTCACAAGAAGTTGCAAAAATAGAGCAGAGTTCTGGTGTGCCCTTCCTCCCATGTTCCCCCTCCTTGTTCGTATTTTACAGAACTATGGTAGTTATTTAGTGTATTTCCTCCACTTCTCTGATGCTCTGTAAAGCTTGGCACACTGTATATACTCACTAAATGTATTGCCTGATTGATAGAATTTTGTTTTGTTTTGTTTTGTTTTGTTTTTTGGAGACAGGGTTTCTCTGTATAGCCTTGTCTGTCCTAGAACTCACTCTGTAGACCAGGCTGGCCTCTAACTCAGAAATCCGCCTGCCTCTGCATCCCAGAGTGCTGGGATTACAGGCGTGCGCCACCACCACCCAGCAGATTAATAGAAATAATGTGTTCTGTGGGCTTGAAACTATATCCAAGTTAGTAGATTGTCATCCGTCTCCACTCTTGGACATTTCGTCTCCCCCCATCCCCCAATATACCTGGCCCCGTCTCAGGAGACTAAACTGTGTGCATTTCCTTTGTGAATGCTTGATTAGCCTACTAGGCCCAGAGAGTGAGGAAAGATGCTGGTATAATTGCACAATGCTACAGTTTGAATCTCAACTGCCCATCCCCCAAAGACTCACGTGTTGAGGGTGTGGCCATTAGACTGCAGTGCTATGAGACAGTATAGACACAAGTCCCCGACCCGGTGGAAGGAGATTAGGTCGTTGGAACATGATCTTGAAGGAGACTCTGAGCTTCTCTGTATTTCTTTGCTTTGGGGGGAGGGGTGGGGGTTCCTATCTTTGTGAGGTAGAAAGGCCTTCTCTCCCACATATTCATGCAAATGCTCCCATAGAATAAAAATGTTCTCACAGGCAGGGGTTTACGAAGAGGGAAACGAGTGGAGTGGACAGAGCAAAATTGGATATAGTCTAGGGTGATTGGGGATTGGTATTTGGAGGGTCATGTTACCATTCTTCCTTTTGGTTGTGTGGGGCTGGCTTACAGGCACAGAGGTTCAGTCCAGTATCATCAAGGTGCGAGTGTGGCAGCATCCAGGCAGGCATGGCGCTGGAGGAGCCGAGAGTTCTACATCTTCATCTGGAGGCTGCTAGTAGAATACTGACTTCCAGGCAGCTAGGATGAGGGTCTTAAAGCCCACACCCACAGTGACACACCTACTCCAGCAGGACCACACCTTCTAATAGTGCCTAATAGTGCCATTCCCTGGGCTGAGTATTTTCAAACCATCACAGATGGGTATCCCTAGCCTGGGAAGGCAGCAGCTGGAGTCTTTGGGAATCCAGGCAGGAACTCAACTGTTCCTTTGCAGAGGGCCATCAGTCCCTGTCTGCCAGCAGTGAGCGTGAGTCGCAAGTTTATGTTGTCAAAAGACAGGACAGAGGAGGCCTAGGGGAATCTGCATCTGGGAGCTAGAACCTAGCTTCCCAGGGAGATGGCAGAGCCTTTCTGTGTAAGGAGACAAGGACAGCCATTGGAGGTGGATATGAGAAGGAAGAGGTTCAGCCCCTTAAGGTTTGGCACAAGGAGCCCCATTGCCACGGCCAGTCCCCCTGGCGTTGGAAGTGTAGCCTTTAAATTGACACCTCCCTACCCCTGCCACGGATCCTCAGAACTGCCCGTCTACCCACAGTGCTCTGGTTACTGTTACTGTTAAAGCTTTGGTCCCAGCGTGGGAGGTGGTAGGAACTTTAAAATCAGATAGAGGGTGGAGGTCTTCAGGGCCTGTGAAGACCTGCCCTTGGATGGGATCATAGGGCATGTCCTTTCTGTTTCTTTTTTAAAATTCCTAGCTCTGAAGTGAACAGCTTTGATCGTTGGTGAGGACCTTGCCCTGGTAGTGGACAGTCTCATTTTAGGCTCAGAAATAATAGAGCCAGACAGCTAGGGGGGCCAACGCCTCCAAACAAACAAACAAACAAACAAACAAACAAAAAACCAAACAGAGACAAAATAAACCTTTTGTCTTTGTAAATTGGGTAGTATTTGTTACAGTAACCAAATGTCTTTGTAAACAGGATGGTATTTGTTACAGTAACCAAATGTCTTTGTAAACAGGGTGGTATTTGTTACAGTAACCAAATGTCTTTGTAAACTGGGTGTAAAATTTGTTGTAGTAACCAACGGCCAACTAGCAGAAGTCATGAATAAACAAATAATCTTAAGCAATAGACATAAAATCACAAGTATACACCAGCTCTAGCTATGAGAGAATGGACTGCTGCCCAGCAGTTAGGAACACTGGCTGCTCTGAGAGGACCTAGGTTGGATTTCCAGCACCCATACGGCAGCTCACAACCATCTCTAAGTCCAGTTGCAGGGAATCCTACATCCTCCTCTGAACTCAGAGGGTACCAGGTACACAGACATACACGCAGACCATCCACTCGTACACATAAAATAAAATAAATGTACCTGAAAAAGTAACAAAAAAGAAAGCACAGGTCCCCACCAGGCTGCAGTCCGAGACCCCTGGATGAGGCCGCGGGGATCTGTGTGGCAGGGAGGAATGGCTTCCCCGGCTTGAGTTTTCTCATCTCTGGGGATGAAAAGGAAAGCTGCCGTGTACATTTGCTGTCAGAACAAAATGAAATATTACACACACACTTAGAGAAAGGTCGCTTGCCTTTAGGGAAGCGATCAACATCTCTTTCCCCATATTCCCACCAGCATGGGTCCAGAGATAACTGATACAGATGTTTGATTTGGTTTTTTCTTTCATCCTCACTTAACTGATTGTGACAGAGGAAACACAAAGACATAGGAAAGATACTAGGCAATATGGCAGATACTGGGGAGGTGTTGGCTAGAAAATTTTATTACACTGTTATTACACTACATCTGCCTATTAAAAATCTGACTGGAAGCCAAGTGGTGATGGTAGCAGCGCTCGGGAGACAGAGGCAAGTGGACCTCTGAGTTCAGAGCCAGCCTGGTGTACAGAGTGAGTGCCAGGACAGCTAGGGCTACACAGAATAAAACAAAACAAACACTGTCTGCCTTGAAAAACTACAGAGAGGGGGGGAGAGAGAGAAACAGAGAGACAGAGAGACACAGAGACAGAGAGATTGGAAATACCTCATGTTATTTAGAGCTGGGGATGGGTGGGGAACAACCGTCTCTTTTGTGGCTCTCCTAGGGTTGTCTGAGTTGATTCAACCTGCTGATAACTCGATTGTGATGGTTGCTTTTCTATTTTGCTGTGATTTTTATTTTTGAAAGTGTTTTTAAATTGGAAAAATAATGTGTGTACCTGGTTAAGCATTTGATGGTACAAAGAAGAATAGAGCAAAATGTAGTTTCCACCGTGGTGCCTCGCGCTTGATGGTTGACGGTTGTCCTTTGCGGACACTGTTGTTAACAATTTTCTCTCCCTCTTCCCCTCCCTCTCTCCCTCCCTCTCTCCGAGGCTGGGTCTTACTGTACAGTCTAGGCTGGTCTCAAAGTCACCATCCTCCTGCTTCAGTCCTCCAGAGTGCTTGGATTAAGGCATGTGCTAGCATGCCTGGCTTTTGAGCATGTCTCCAGTGCACACCCATGCACACACATGTGTAGCGTGTTATTTGTGCTGTTCTATGCCTTACATAACTGCGCCTTGAAGAATATCCTCTGTCAGCATACAGTGGCGGATCTTTCTCCTTCTTGTGAATACACAGTGTAAGGCAAGGACCTACTCATAGCTGTGTGATATAAAACTGGATATTTGTTTGATAATTTCACACAGTTTGAGCCAATAATAACTTTCAGAAATGTACTTACATAATCTGTCTCCTGCAGGTAGACATTTCTATATTCTTTATCCTCGGGTGTTGTAAGTGATGGCTCTCATCATACATGTTCTTGGAAGTGCGTGGGTGCGTGAGTAGGATGAGTCTCTGCATGGGCGGCTGGTGCTCCTGTGCAGTGCTCAGCTGGAGAGAGCTTGCCAACTGCTCCTGTAAGTCGTTTGAGCAATTTATGCTGCGACTATCAGTGTGTAAGAATATTTGCCAACGCCTTCAAAGAATTCTGTCTTAGTCTGCTCTGTGCTGCTGGTGTAGGAGGCCATGGGCTAGGCAATTAATAATGAACAAAAGCATAGTAGCTTCCAATTCTGGAGCCTCAAGTCCAGACTGGGGGGTCCGAGTGTAGTCGGGGCTTTGGTTCATACTGCATTTTCCCACCAGGCATTGCGAGGCAGAAGGGCAGAGAGAAAAGAACAGGGCACACTTCCGAAGAGCCAGGCCCACTCTTGTGTGGTCACTTTTCAGCTTTGTGTGTGCTTGAAGAGGTGTGTGTGTGTGTGTGTGTGTGCAGGTGTGCACCCCTCCACATACATGTACAGGCTGGAGGCTGACAGCAGTGTGTACATGAGGAAATGTGTGTTTGTGTGTGTGTGTGTCTGTGTAGGTGTACACTTCTCCACATACATGTAGAGAGGCTGGAGGCTGACAGCAGTGTGTGCATGAGGAAATGTGTGTCTGTGTGTGTGTGTATGTGTGTGTGTGTATGTGTGTGTGCATGTGTGTAGGTGTGCACCCCTCCACATACATGTAGAGGCCAGAGGCTGACAGCAGTGTTTACATGAGGAAATGTGTATCTGTGTGTGTCTGTGTGTGTGTGCAGGTGTGCACCTCTCCACGTACATGTACAGGCTGGAGGCTGACAGCAGTGTGTGCATGAGGAAATGTGTGTTTGTGTGTGTATGTGTGTGTGTGTATGTATGTAGGTGTGCACCCCTCCACATACATGTAGAGAGGCTGGAGGCTGACAGCAGTGTGTGCATGCAGAAATGTGTGTCTGTGTGTATGTCTCTCTCTGTGTGTATGTCTGTGTGTGTGTGTGTGTGTGTGCAGGTATGTAGGTGTGCCCCCCTCCACATACATGTAGAGGCTGGAGGCTGACAGCAGTGTGTGCATGAGGAAATGTGTGTCTGTGTGTGTGTGTGCAGGTGTGTACATGTACATGTAGAGGCCAGAGGCTGACAGCAGTGTGTGCATGAGGAAATGTGGGTCTCTGTATGTGTAGGTGTGCACTCCTCTACATGCGTGTAGAGTCCAGAGATTTTTCTTCTGTTATTTTCCACTTTCTCCTGCCTCTGTTGGTATTAATCCATTTACAAAGGCAGAGCCCTAATGATATCCCTCCTAAAGGACCATCTCCTGAGACCGTAGCAGTGACAGTTCAGGTTCAGGTGAATTTCTGGCAGGAAGCTGTGGCCCCTTCTCTTTGCACTCAGGAAAACATTAAAATGATCTCCTTTTGTGAGTGAAGAGACAACTGTGAATGGCCAACGGACAATGATAGTAGGAGTTGTAAGAACGAGTCTGTGATACACAGTTTATTGAGCATCTAGTATGTACCAAGGCATGCTCTTATTTTCCAGGCTTCTTGTCCTGTGTGTGTTAGGAAGAACTCACCGCTGAGCCACGTCCCCACCTGGTTGTCCACCTTTTCTAGGTGCCTTTGTCATACTGAGTTTTATTTGGGTTCTGCTTCTTGTATACACAAAACCCCCACTGTTTTTGAGGTGACATAATATAAACTAATGGCAAGCTAACCACCGTTTTGTGTCTCACTCTGGAAGGTGGCGTGGCTCTGCAGTAAGGCGCCAGGTTAAGGCTCCAGGTTAAGTGGCGGTATGGACTGGAATCCCATTACTGCCCATATATTTCTTTTAATTGTGGTTTTAAAAGCCCACATATCAAATTTTACTTTTTAAAAGACATTTTTAGGTGTACAGTTGAGTGGTGCTAAGTAGTCTCATTGTTATAAAATAGACTTTCAGTACTTTATTAGCCTGTAAATCTGAAACTATATACCTATCAAACAATTCCCCAGCCCCTGCTACCCACAATTCCTCTTTCTGTTTTAAATTAACTATTTAGATTCCTCATACCAACAGACTCACATAGCATTTACCTTTGTGGGTATCTTAGTTAAGGTTTTATTGCTGTGAAAAGACAGCATGACCGTGGCAACAGCTATAAAGGCAAACATTTCATTGGAAGCTCTGTCCATTATCGTCATCATGGTGGGGAGTGTGACAGTGTGCAGGCAGACTCGCCGAGAGTTATACGTCTTGATCCAAAAGCAGCCAGAAAGAGATTGGACTGCCACACTTAAGAGCTTACGACGCACAGGAACCCTCAAAACCTGCCCACATGGTGACCCATCTCCTCCAGCACGGCCACACCTATTCCAACAAGGCCACACCTCCTAATAGTGCCACACCTCCTGGGCCAAGCATATTCAACCCACCACAGTGGGCTTGTCTTATTCTTACTTAGCTTAAAGTGCTAAGGTAGAGCTACCATGGAATAGACTTCTCTTTCCCTTTAAAAGCGGGACAAGGCTGGAGAGGTGACTCCACAGACTTGCCGTAGAAGCCTGGGAATTTGAATCCAGATCTCTAGTACCCACGTCAGAGCTGAGCACAGCACTGAGTTATCTTTAACCCTAGCACTTGCTATTTTGCTGGGACAGGCAGACCCTGGGGCTCTCTGGTCAGTCGTTGTAGACGGAATGGCAAGCTCTAGGTTCACGGTGAATAGTGACATAGGAAGACCTGACGCTGAACTCTGGCTTCTACACGCATGCGCACAGGGCTGAGAATGCCTGCTCACACAAAACTGAATGACATTCCTGGGTGCAGTCTGAGTATCGCCCTTTCTTTATCCTTCCATAGAGGTAAAGCTGACACTTCTTTTACTTTTTCACATAGTAGATGCCTGTTTTACAGTCCCATCCCCGCTGTGGGGGAGCCAGACCTTCATGTCCATCAGAGTCACTTCTTCTGTGCTGGACAAGCACCTGCTGGGTGCTCGCCGTGTGTGTGTGTGTGTGTGTGTGTGTGTGTGTGTGTGTGTGTGTGTGTGTGTGTGATGGATGTGGGAGATGAAGGCAGGAAAGACTCAAGCAGAGAGCTCCGGGCGACATGAGAGCTCTGACTCAATGGGGGTTTAGGTTGACCGTTTGTCAGAACTCAGCGGATATAGCTTAAGGTGAGAACATTTCACTGTCTGAAATTTATATTAAAAGAAAAAGAAATTAAATACTAACTCCAGTACAGTCTGAGTTTTGGGGGTTGGGGGAGTGAATTGATGTCTGCAATTGAACTGCATTAAAAATGAGATTACTGTCAACTAACCCTGACTCCTCAGAGCTCCCAGAGACTGAGCCACCAACCAAGGAGCATCTGTGGGCTCGTCCATGGCCCGGGCACTCGTGTAGCCGAGGACTGCTTTGTCTGGCCTCGGTGGGAGAGGATGCACCTAATCCTGTGGAAACTTGGTGCCCCAGAGAGGAGGGATGCTGGTGCAGGTGGGTGGGCTGGTCGGGGAGTACCCTGTCCGAGGCAGGGGCCCACAAGGAGGTGACGAACTCAGGGAGGGGGATCGGGAAGGGTGCAACATTTGAAATGTAAATAAATAAAATAATTTAATTTAAAAAATGTGGAAAAATTTAAGAATGAGCTGGAGAGATGATGACTCAGTCATGAGAGACTAGGCTCACAACCAACGCTATAAGAGATTAATGACTAGTTAGAGAATTGGCCGTAAGCAACCTCAGTATATTTACGGTAGTCACTGAACTTTGAGCTTAGCGTTAGAACGCTTGCCTAGCATGTGCAAGACATTGCACTGCCAAAATCAACACACAGATAACCAAGGAAAACACCGAGAATCTGCTTGAATCTTGTATATTTGAAAGGTTTTGGTAATAAAATGTTGCGGGGAGGAGATGAGGAGAGGACCATAGGCCTTGACCTTCCACCTGACTGGTCTAGGCAGTGGTCTTTGTTCCCTTATAGGATGGAGACAGCGTCTGGTTAACACACAGGAGTGTTATTTCTTTCCTTAAGAGAGTCTTCTGTCATGAAAGATGGACCAGCAGCTAGTAATGGCTGGTGTTTGCAGGTAGTGATTCAGGCCCTCCAAGACCAGAGGGAAGAAGACATTACATTGTAGCTGTGGCTGTTCGTTTTCTAATACTGTTACAGAGGATCAGACAGATGTTTACTTGGTTCATGAGTTTTTTCAGCAGGGAATTCCAAAAACATAGGACCAGTGTATCAGAGGCCGTCGTTTCCTCTCAACGACATAGAGACAGATGGAGACAGAAAATTGGCCCATTCTCCTCTCTTCAGGGCCCCACTCTTGAGGTAACAAACTGCTAAGTGAGCTGAGAAGCCTTGTCTGGCTTGGTTTTGTGTGTCAGCTTGATACAACTTACAGTCATCAGAGAGAAAGGAGCCTCAGTTGGGGAAGTGGCTCCAAGAGATCCAGCTGTAGGGATCTAATCTGTAGAAAACTAATTGTTTTCTCAATTAGTCATCAATGTGGGAGGGCCAGTCCATGTGGGCGGGGCCACCCTGGGCTGGTAGTCCAGGGTTCTATAAGAAAGCAGGCTGAGCAAGCCATGGGGAGCCAGTCAGTGAGCAATACTCCAGAGTCTCTGCGTCAGCTCCTGCCTCCAGGTTCCTGTCCTGACTTCCTTTGTTGATGAACAGCAATGTGGAAGTATAAGTCAGATAAACCCTTTCCTTCCAACTTACTTTTTGGTCCTGGTGTAGCTATAGACAATATGGTTTGATTTTAGGCAATAGAAACTCGAACTAAGACACTGTAGAAATGAAGATATAGAAACCATTCCATGCCAGGCAGTGGTGGCGCACACTTGTAATCCCTGCACTTGGGAGGCAGAGGCAGGCGGATTTCTGAGTTCGAGGCCAGCCTAGTCTACAGAGTGAGTTCCAGGACAGCCAGGGCTATATAGAGAAACCCTTCTCGAAAAAACCAAGTTCAAAAAACCAAAAAAGAGGAGAAGGAGGAGGAGGGGGGGAGGAGGAGGGGGGGGAGGAGGAGGAGGAAGAAGAGGAAGAGGAAGAAGAAAAAGAGAAGAAGAAGAAGAAGAAGAAGAAGAAGAAGAAGAAGAAGAAGAAGAAGAAGAAGAAGAAGAAGAAGAAGAAGAAGAAACCATTCCATATTAACAGTGGACACTGTTGTAAAAATCATTAGTGTCATCAGATGTTCATACAGCTCTAAAGGCCTGTAGGACTATGCCTGTGCCACTGCAGTCCCTGATGGTGGGATGTTGAAAGACATGATTAACCAGCCCATTTTGGTTTTGTCATCCCTAACAGGGATATAGGGAAAATAAACCTAGACTTCTGGAAAGAATTACTCAAGATGTCTGTACAGTGCTTAGACCAGTACCCAGCTGAAGGGCCTCAGTAAGCTGGAAATGATTTTTATTAGCAACGCAGTTAGAACAGGCTTCCAAGGCACACACTTCCCCAGTAGCATCTCAGTTCTGTTTGCATTTGATAGACGTAGCCTTCAGAAGTGCGTCATTGTTTGCCACCATGCTCAGCAAACTGTGCCGACTTTCCCCGCAGTTGGTGTGTTGGTGAGAGCCGTTTGGGAGCTGGGGGATTTTGGCAGGCTTCAGGTGTTTGTTGGTGGAGGTTGCCTTGGCATAGTCTTAGGAACTTGGGATTCCTAGCTGATTCATCCCTTCAGAGTGAATCTCGAGAGATTTCATCTGACTTGGGGGGCACACGGTGAAGCCCCCAGGACCTCATTACAGACAAGCTTGCCTCTTTGAATTCCCCTACCGAGAGATTATTCCACAGCATTTGAATTTCCTCCATTTTAATCTAAGCAACTCTGGCTGCTGGTGGAAATAATTAGTCAGAAAATGTTCTGGTTCTTTGGGCACAATTAAGAATTTTGCTCTTCTGAAAGTAATAGATCTTAGGATTTTAGAGCTGACAGGGCCCCAGGACTATCCACACACTGGTACTTGGTGGGTGGGGTTCACCCATCAAAGGAGAAGAACATGGACTTCTTGCTGTCAAGGACAGCGTCCTGCTCATAGCTGGCAGGAGGCAACACAGTCCATTAGTTTATCCCTTATCTGAAATGTTCAAGACCGGATATGGTTGGAGTTTCAGATTTTGGGATATTTCCCTACATGTAATACGTTACCCAGAGGTAAACCTAAAACTCACTTATGTTTCCAATATATCGTATGCACGTAGCCTGAGGCAATCTTATGAAGTACTTTTAGTGTTCCTGTGTTTTAACTATGACCTGTCACATGAGGTCAGGTACGGGGATTTTCCATGTTGAGCATCATGTCAACGATCCAAAAATGTCAGATTCATGAGCATTTCTGGCTTCTGGTTCTTCAGATACAGATGGTTATCTGTTACTACAGTGTCTTCCTGCAGTTCCTTCTGAGTGCACAGGTTACCAGAGTCACTGATTTATTGCTGACCTAGGATAGCAAGCAAGGTTGAGGTCCTAGAGGCTCGGCATGATGAAGGTTTATTAGTAATTGATCACATGCAGTGTCCAGTCTGGGTCAGGTGACAAGTGCCTATGCTCTGGAGTGCACTGAGAGTCAGAGAGGAGAGCGGTAGGGTCCCCTGCCTGCACTGGACCCTTCAGAGTCCGTGGCTCCCAGGCTACCACAGCAGGGCAAGAATGTACCCACAGCACACCACTGGTCCTCATTGTCTGCGGTTAGAACAGATCGCACAGCCTTGCCCCACCTCAAGGAGTCTAGAAATACCGGGAACGTGTGGGATATTTTACAACTCTAACCAGGTAGACATAATGTTATGTTGTTCAAACAGATTCTTTGAAAACTCTACTTTGGGATTCTCATCTCTTTCAAGATTTACAACCTGCCCAGTTTTGTAAGCCCCCAGATTTGCCGAAGCTGCTTCCTTTAGTCTGGTGAGGACAAGAATGCTTCCGCCAATCAAAGCCCATGAGTCCAACAGACAGATCCACAGGAGAGAAATGTCAGGCCCTGCTATGACGTCATCTGCCTTGCTCCCTCGCCGGAACATCAGGTTCCTTACCCTGTTCTGGTGACAGTGTGTGGTGGTCTGAAAACCCTGTCCTCTACCCCCAAAGAGACCATTAAGATCCTGATGCCCAGGCTGGGGCCTTCCAGAGCCGGCTTGATTCTGTCACAGCCACTCTGCCTGGCCTGTGTATGTGTAGCATGAAAAAAGCAGAAGCTGGTGGAAACTGGTTTGTCTGTGTCCATGAGACTGTGGCCACAGAAATCACGGTCTCCGATGTCAGCGCGGCAAGGGATTAAATTCTTTTTCTTTTGTTTTTTTTTTTCCCTCCAACCATTCAAAAATGTCATCCCCCCACCCCCACCCCAGAAAAGACTGCCGGAAGTATTTAAACCACAGGCCACAGAGCTTATTGTTTCCTTCGTCAGGTTTATAGGCAAAGCCCGTGGACACTTTTCTAAGACTGTGAACTGAACAGACTTGATCTGACAGTCACTGTGCCCTGAGGTATCTCTATCACGTATGCAAATAGATTAAAGGCCTGGAGCGAGTGGCATAGGTCATGGAGCAGGCTGTTAGCACATGAAAATAGTCTCAGCGTCCTTTCAGACAAGGCCATGGCGTCTGTGTGAGCACGGCAGGGATCTCGGGTTCCGGGCTGTTTCACTCTGGGGTGCTGGGGGCACTGTCCGTGTGGCTGGTGCTAGGAGAGATTAGTATAACTCTGTGGGAAGAGTTGGGCAAAGTCTAGCAAAATTTTCTCCCAAGTCTAGGATTTAACCTATAGTTATATTTGCAAAACTGTGAACTGATGTAGAAGCAGAGATATTTAGCAGGTCCTAGTCGCCTCTACTTGCAATCCCAGGACAAAGGAAGCTGAGACAGGGTTACTGTGCATTTAAAGCCAGTCTGTCGGAGCTTGTGGTGTGGTGACCCCCAACCATAAAATCACTCTGTCGATCATAACTTTGCTACTGTAATGAGTCGTGTGTAGATATCTGATATGTAGGGTATCTGAGAGGGGCCTTGTCTCACAGGTTGAGAACCACCTACTGGGTTAGTGGGTAAGCTCATTGGCTGTGAAAGTGTGGGGACCCGAGTTCAAATGTAAAAAGGTGATTGTAGCTGTGGATGTGAACACACGTAATTCTAGTGCTGCAGGGTGGGCAGAAACAGAAGGATTAAGGGGCTTGCTGGCCTCTGGCTTCGATCAGGATCATAAAGAGATGGTGTCGCAAAGGACTATAGGTAGAGAGTAATATATGTAAATACACACACCAAATTATCTGTGAATGCATCTCCCCATGTGAATGGACCCCCCATGTGTACCTATGCCCTGCCTATCCCCCCATTGGGAAAACTTTTTATTCACAGAGTGACAAGAAATGATCCCCAAGAGATGCTTGGGGCGCACATACTACAGAGATTATTGGTTTATATTGTACATAAAATAACTGTAATGATTCATAAGAAACTACTTCATTTCTTGCCTCCAGGGAGGGTAACTGCGTGGCCTGGAAATAGGATGAGACTGAGACCCTGGTTTTAGTCTTCCTGTGGCTGGTCCCGAACTTGTGATCTATAGTGATTCTCCTTCAGCCTACACACTGCGGGGTCTACAGGCACACATCACCATGGCTGCAGGGTCTACAGGCACACATCACCATGGCTGCAGAGTCTACAGGCACCCGTCACCATGGCTGCGGAGTCTACAGGCACACATCACAATGGCTGCAGAGTCTACAGGCACCCGTCACCATGGCTGCAGGGTCTACAGGCACATATCACCATGGCTGCAGGGTCTATAGTCACACACCACCATGGCCGTGGGGTCTACAGGCACACATCACCATGGCTGCAGGGTCTACAGGCACACATCACAATGGCTGCAGGGTCTACAGATACACATCACCATGGCCGTGGGGTCTACAGTCACACATCACCATGGCCGTGGGGTCTACAGGAACACATCACCATGGCTGCGGGGTCCACAGGCACATATCAACAGGGCCGTGAGGTCCACAGTCACACATCACCATGGCCATGGGGTCTACAGGCACACGTCACCATGGCCTTGGGGTACATATCACCATGGCTGCAGGGTCTACAGGCACATATCACCATGGCCGTGGGGTCTACAGTCACATATCACCATGGCCGTGGGGTCTACAGTCACACATCACCATGGCCGTGGGGTCTACAGGCACACATCATCATGGCTGCAGGGCCCACTGGCACAGATCACCATGACAACAGAGTCTATAGGCACACATCACCATTCTTAGCTGAGATTTTTCTTTCTGTAGTCTTTTGTTTTGCGTTTTTGATTTTGGGGGTATAGTTCTAACTTATGTGGCAGAGGCTAGTCCTGAACTCCCGATCTTCTTGTGTCCACCCCACAAATGCTGAGACTACAGTCATGTGCCAGCACGCTTGGCCAGATTTGTAGATTTGAACCATGTGAATATGAATACTTATTCAAAAAAATAAAGATTAACAAAGTTGGTGTTTATGACCCCGGAAAGCCTCATAATAAGGAAGAAACGTGGTTAGTCATATTTACATATTTTCAGGTGCCACCCAGGACGGCTTGGGCTCTGTGGATTGTCTTAGAGTGATTCCTTTTACAGTGGTGTCTGTCTGCTCCAGCCACTGCCTTGATTATGCGAGGGATGGAATACCAATGATAACTTTAACTTGGAATTAGAACGTTTAAGTCATTCTACAGTTGTGTCTGGATTCGCTGCCCTTCCAAGTCAGGCTTCCTAACCAGAATGCTAAGATTGGATTTCTTCAACCTTAGAGTGCAAATGGACTAGGTGTGGATGTGGCCAGAGCCTTCAGGTGGCAGCCTCTTCTAAGGAGCCTGCCCTTAGCTCTGGGATGTTCTGCAAATACTGTTTTCAACACAGGGGCAGTGGTATAGGACACTTGAGAAATAATGGCTCTGCGCAGAACTGTTTGCGTTTTAAATCTGTACCCCAGAGGCTAGGTGCCAAGAACACTGGCTGCTCTTCCAGAGGACTCAGGTTGGATTCCCAGTACCCACATGGCAGCTCATAACTGTCTATAACTCCAGTTCCAGGGGGTCTGACACCCTCTTCAGGACTATGTAGGTACTGCACACATGTGGTGCACATGTATACATGCAGGCAAACACTACACTTAGGGTTAGGGTTAGGGTTACATGCAAGATAAAAATAAACACATCTTAAAATAAACTATATGCTACATAAAGGTCATTGTGAAAGTAACAAACCAAGTAGTTGTAGTCTTTGGCAAAGATGGCAGTAATGGCTTGGTCCGGCCCAGGAGTCCTTATCCTGGTTTCCAGACTGAGGACAGTGGACCTGGTGCTCCCCTGCAGTGAGCATCCATGCAGTTCCTAAAAGCCACAGTGTCTCCCACACAAGCCTACTGCAGGGTAGAGACGAGACACATTTTAGGACATGTTTCACTTTGTGGGAACAAAACGCTTCTGTCCCACTCTCCACTGTAAACCATGGTTGGGAACCACTGTCCTCAAAGAATATGTGAAATCTTACTTTGTGGTTAGATCAGCCTGAGCTGAATTCACACCACCAAATAGGACAGGTTGTTGTTTTTTCAAGAGCTACTGGGGCGGGGACGTACGCATTTTTAACAGTATTTCATATGGGCTAAGGTATAAAAACCTTCTGGAATTCAGTTATCACCTAAACTTGAGTCTTTATTGTCTCGTTGCGTCCTGGTGGCTCCGATGATGTTGACACTGTCTGTTCTTCATGTTTTCTGGAACTGTGACTGAATTAATATGTCAGTGTAGTACTATCTGAAGAATCTGAAGAGCTATTAAAATGCTTAAAAATAAAATGATCAATCCTCCCTTTGTTCTCTTGACAGGATAATTGAAGCTATCTGCATAGGCTGGTTCACTGCGGAGTGCATCGTGCGGTTCATCGTCTCCAAAAACAAGTGTGAGTTTGTCAAGAGACCCCTGAACATCATTGACTTACTGGCAATCACGCCCTATTACATCTCTGTGCTAATGACAGTATTTACAGGAGAGAACTCTCAACTCCAGAGGGCCGGGGTCACCTTGCGGGTCCTCCGAATGATGCGGATCTTCTGGGTGATTAAGCTTGCCCGGCACTTCATCGGTCTGCAGACACTGGGCTTGACTCTCAAGCGATGCTACCGAGAGATGGTTATGTTACTTGTCTTCATCTGTGTTGCCATGGCAATCTTCAGTGCACTCTCTCAGCTCCTTGAACATGGGTTGGACCTGGAAACATCCAACAAGGACTTCGCCAGCATCCCCGCTGCCTGCTGGTGGGTGATAATCTCTATGACTACAGTTGGCTATGGAGATATGTATCCTATCACAGTGCCTGGAAGAATCCTTGGAGGAGTTTGTGTTGTCAGTGGGATTGTTCTGTTGGCATTACCTATCACTTTCATCTACCATAGCTTTGTGCAATGCTACCACGAGCTCAAGTTTAGATCAGCTAGATATAGTAGGAGCCTCTCGGCTGAGTTCCTGAATTAATGTGCTGCAAATCAGTCCTTGTGCACACTTCATCTGGTAGAGTTGACACTACTTCTTATTCATGTGTTTCTCCCTGGGTGAGCGCTGAAACGGCATTGTCCTCCTATTGGAAGGGTGACATTATTGTTCCCAGCCGAAGGGATAAAGCGGTTTACTTACAGAGTAGTTAGGACTGGGACCACACACACGGGACAGTGGCACAAGAGAAGGCGCTAGGAGCCGGTTTTATTTCCTCTCATCTCCCTCCACCTTGCCTCGCACAGTTACAATGTAGTAGGCTGTTCTTAAGAGCATTATTTGAACGCTTCAAAGCAGAAAGGCACTATTTTCCAAATGCTTTTCTGTCTTAACGAATTCAGAAGAAGCTTGGAACTTAACAGTGTTATTTTTGAGACTAACATTTTCGTTTCTAAATGTTTTATAATTTCTCATATCAATGTCAGAAGTATCCTGGAAACATATGTCACATGTGGGAACTGTTTAACAAATACTTTAAAAAGTTGGCCCAAATTTAAACTGTATTGCGGAACTAGAGGCAAGCAAAAATATTATTTGAAAAACTTTGCACATTTACCTAGCCTGTCCTGGGCTTAATTTTTGCGCCTGTCACTTCTCTTGTCTTACAACTTCATGGAACCTTAAGTGAATTTTCTCTTCCTGGTTAGGCCCCCACTTTACTGAAATAACTTCCAAAGAGTATGTGATAACGGAAAGAGACCGTGTGTTGTTTAGCGTTTTGTTGGGTGATGTTAGAGTCAGTTGCCGTGACTCCCCAGAGTCCTAGCATTCAGATTGCCAAGAGCATTTCTACCCTAAAATGATGAGAGAAATGCTGTGATAGTTCAGGGTTCCAACTGGATTTCTCTGTTGCAGCTCTTCCTCCTCAGTGCCACAAGGCTTATAAAGAAGAAAAGCTACTTCTTGAGCTTTTAGGCACAACAGCCATACTTACGTGCTGTTGCTAGGTTGTCATGAAAGGAGAAATGTTGTCATAGTCCAGTGTTGCTAAGTCAGTTCTCAGCAGGGCAGACACTCTCTGGCCTGACTCCTCGCCACTGTGAAGCAAGCAGTCACACTGGATCTCTTCTTGTACAGGTATCAGACACTGGGCCATCTTACTCCGTCCAGAGTGCTGGTATGCACTGCTAAGTTTCTATAGTATGAATTAGAATATTGTTTTTTCAGTAAATTGTAGTAAAGAAATCCCTTGAACACACATATACACACCCATCAGAGTTATTGATTCATGAACTCTTTAGTTTGCGCACTATGGTTATCAGGGTTGAAGGAAACGGATTACGGACTGGGATATACTTTTCAAAGAAAGATTTGCCAGAAGTGTCCATTAGAGGAATCTTAGCCATCAGTCCAGCTTTTACCATTCCGGGTAGAAAAGCGAAGGCACGAGAGTGGGTGGTGACTACAGAGTTGGAACTGGAGCCTTAGCCTCCTGTAAGCAGGCCTAGCAGTTTGCTCTTCACACGCCCCTAGCTTTGACACGTTCTATTCTCGTTGTCATGATCAGGCAATAATAGCAAAACCTTTTACCCCAGTTCCCTTCTTTAAGTTCATGCGATACTGCCCATTAAAAACCCAAAACCAAAACCCCTCACTATTTCTTCCTTGTGCCTTCATTGGTACTAACTTTACACGCTAGATTGTTGTTATGTGCTTTTTGTTTCATTTTAACTGAACATATGGCGTAGTGTTATTTATTTTTAAGCTTTGTGATTTATGCAAATCGTATGCAGATGATAGCTCATCTATATTATTAGTATGAATATGGTAGCCTTTAATTTTACTGGCACTGAGATACTTCATGTGAATATGTATCCTATCTCTAAGCGACTTAGTACTCAGCTGAGCTGGGACTCTCACGGGCGCACACAGGTCAGCAGGTCCTCACAGTGCTGGGACTCTCACGGGCACACACAGGTCAGCAGGTCCTCACAGTGCCTATAACAGATGGGCTGATGTACAGCAGAAACTGGTGTGAAGAGACGAGGAGACAGACATGTATGGACATGCATGTGGGAAGCTACTCGAGCTCTGAGTTGCTTTTAGGTAGCAGTTGATGATGCTGGACTGTTTGTGGGGCCTGGCTTTCATTAAGAAGCATCTTGGATGTTGCTAACATTGGTCGAGCTACCGTTTGTAAACAAGGGGATGAGACATGATAAACTGGTCTATTTGTAAATGAGAAAATACAACAGAGTCGTTTTGTTCTTTAGGATGCTGGAGCTTCTTAGGAACTGACTTTTTTTGCAGCTTTCTCTGAATGTTACTAATTCTGTTTCATTTAATGTATTTTCTTATTTTGGTGTTGTGTTGTGTTGTGTTGTTTGCTTGTTTAGCGACAAGGGTCTCTGCTGTGTAAAGCTGACCGTAAACTCGTGACACTCCTCCTGCCTCTGCCTCCCAAGTGCTAGAATTACAGATATGTGTTACAGCATCCAGCTGCTTTAGAAAAAAACAAAACCCTAGGACGTGCTTAAGAGCACTTCCTGTTCTTGCAGAAGACTGGAGTTAGTTCCCAGCACCCACATGTTGGCACCCAACTGTCTAAAACTCCAGACCCTGGCATCTGATGCCCTCTTCTGGTCTCTGTGAGCTTCTGCACACCACTTTTACACTCTCTCTCCCTCCCTCCCTCCCTCCCTCTCTCTCTCTCTCTCTCTCTCTCTCTCTCTCTCTCTCTCTCTCTCTCTCTCACACACACACACACACACACACACACACACACGCACAACAGAAATTTTAAAAATAAATAAATGGCAATTTGCAATTGCTTAGGTGGAGTCTCCTTCTGAGGTGTACTTCATCAGTCTTCACACTTGGGTCTTTGATAGTCTTCACACTTCTGAGGTGTACTTCATCAATCTTCACGCTTGGGTCTTTGTGGCAGAGATGCTCTCATGAGGCCCCACCCCAACCCCAGGAAGTTGGATATCCTCAGAACACTGAAGAGGGAAGGATCCTGGAGTCTTTATTTTGAACTTACTTTGTTTGAGCATATATGACCCCTTCCTCTTACACATAATTTGATTTGTATTCTCCGAAACAAGAGAGTAGGAAGATAGGGAAACAAAATTAGAGAGCATATGTAAAACTGAGCAGATAACTCAATAAATTCTCTATTTTTACTTGAGACAGGGTTTCTCAGTGTATCCCTGGCTATCCTGGAATTGCTCTGTAGACCAGGCTGGCCTTGAACTCAGAGATTCAACCCATCTCTGCCTCCCAAATGATGAGATTAAAGGCATGTGCCAACCATGCCCAGATATCCCCCAAGTTTCTTTCTTTCTTAATTTTTTTATTACTGTTGTTGAGTTGCTGGTTTACACACTTCTGTTTGTTCTTGGGGTTACATGTAATTGCACATTTGTGAATTCTTATTTTAAAATGTTAAAATCTATTCATTCATAGTGGTTGTCAGTATGTCAAAATAATCTTTTTTAAGTAACTTATTAATTTTATGTGTTTGTAATACACGTGTGCATGTGCATGCATGTGTGTATATGTCAGGGTCAGAGGACAACTTACCGGAGTCTGTTCTCTGCACCCACCAGGTGATTTCTGGGGATTGAACTCAGTCCACCTGGCTTGAAAACAATCGCCTTTACCTGCTGAGCCATCGTGCCAGCCCTTTTAAATCTTTGGGTGTGTGTCTTGCTTACATCCCTTGTGACCCTGCAGAGTGGAAATGGGATGGATCTGAATGTGGATGTGAGAAGAATTGTCTTAGTTTCTAGAAGATATCTTCTAGAAGAAGCTTGTTTCCCTTTATAGACATGAAAACAAAAACCTAACTGAAAACTTCTAGTTCTGTTATATAGCTTCAACTTAACACACAGTGGAAAAGCAGCCCCTCTGGTCTGACATAGGTATATGTTCCTTGTGTAACACAGCAGACAGATCTCCCAATCAAACCTGCAGTAAGTATCTACAGGATTACAGGAAATCAGGACAGATGTGGGCGGCCTTCTGGTCTACCTCACCCCAGGTTCTACACCATCTACCCTACCCAGACCCTAGGAACAGCTAAGTCTGCTCCACTGGGTTGTGAGTCAGGAATGGTTTTAATTCTATCAGGTTAGGATAGGCAACAAAAAGTTGATTCCAGAATGCTGATTCTTTTAGTGGCTAGAGAGATGGCTCATCAGTCAAGACCCCTGGCTGTTCTTATCAGTGACCTGGGTTCAGTTCCCTACCATCTCAAGTGGCCCATAAACCTTCCTAACTTTCACTTCAGGGGATCACTTCTGGCCTTCAAGGGTACTAGCCACACATACATATTGTGCACAGCATACATACATACATACATACATACATACATACATACTCTAAAACAGTTTTCTTCAATGCTTTAGAGATTCCTTCCTCACTTTTAGTTCTAAATAAAAACAGTTATTGTTTTTAGAGGCCTTAAAATTTTGAAATTGTGCAGTCCTTTAGGGAACTCAGATTTTTATTTTGTTTTGTTTGTAATTTATAAAATAGGATTCTGCATATCGTAGTCATCTTGTGTTCTCTCTCTTCCCCCAGTCCTCCTCCTCTCTCTCTCCTCATTATATAGACCTGGCTATCCTGGAACTCATTGTGTAGACCAGGCTGGCTTTGAATTCACAAAGATCTCTCTGTCTTTGCCTCCCGGGCCCAAGCTGGTCTTGAACTAGTGATTTTCAGGTCTCTACCTCCCAAATGCTCAGATCACAGGCATGTGCCACAATGTACACAGGAAGGAAGTTGTATGGGCTGATTTTTGTGTGTCAACTTGATACACGCTGGAGTTATCACAGTGAAAGGAGCTTCAGGTGGGGAAGTGCCTCCATGAGATCCAGCTGTGGGGCAGTTTCTCAGTTAGTGATCAAGGGGAGGAGGGCCCCTTGTGGGTGGTACCATCTCTGGGGTGGTAGTTTTGGGCTCTATAAGAGAGCAGGATGAGCAAGCCAGGGGAAACAAGCCAGTAAGAAACATCCCTCCATGGCTTCTGTATCAGCTCCTGCTTCCTGACTTGCTTGGTTTTAGTCCTGACTTCCTTTGATGATGAACAGCAGCATGGAAGTGTAAGCTCAATAAACCCTTTCCTCCCCATCTTGCTTCTTGATCATGATGTTTGTACAGGAATAGAAACCCTGACTAAGACAGAAGTCATACTTTTAAAAGATGTTTTGTTGGAAGATTTTTGTTTCCTTAGATTAGTAAATTATCATACAAAGTTTTTTAAAAGAGAGAGAGATGTTTTGTTTTTTTTCTGTCTTGTGATCTCTTATCCCACTGTCACCCCCAGTGTTGGAAAATGACCTTATGCATGCTAAGCAGACACTCTCAGCACAGAGCCACCCTTCTAGCCTTTCAGTAGAATTTTCAAAAAAAAAAATGCATGCCTGTGTGGTGTGTGTGTACATGTGTGCTACAGGCAGTAGGTTACCTCATTGCATTGCTTAGGAGAGCCTCGGCTGAGCAGGAAGCTTTAACCAAGAACTCTGGACAGGCTCCATTTGGTCACGGAAAGGTGCATACACTGCTCCGTTTGTTCAGCAAGCATTCAGATGGTGTTTGCTTCCTGCCTTTCAAGAACCCATCTGCACCCATGGGAACGGGCACAACGTTTTTTGGGTTTTTTGTTTTGTTTTGTTTTTTCCAGAAAGAAAATTAGTGCTTTACTGTTCCTGTATGTTGTGGAACCTTCCTTGAGTATGACACTTCACAGTATGTCACCACTAGGTGACAACTCCTTATACTTTTAGATTTTCCAGTTCTCTCAGCCATTCCTAGGGAACACTTTAACCCCTGTTTCTCCTACTGGGGATTGAACCTAGGACCTCAAGCATGTTGGTCAAGAGCACTTCTGCTAAACTACATTTCCCAGAAGTACACTTTAGCTTTTGGCCTTTTGTGTAGGCTTAATGGCCTGTTTAGGGAATGGAATGTGATAATCTGTGTTTATAGTGCACTTTATTTTATTGTGTTTTTGTTTTCAAGACAGAGTCTTGAGTGTAACCCAGGCTAGCCTTAACTGTAGAGCAATGCTCCTGATGGTGGGATTTATAGACACACACCACCACACCAGTTCTTATGCTCAAATTTTATTTAGTAGCTCTGGTGGGTATTTAAAAATATCACCATGAATCCAGGTCAAAGAATAAGCAACATTTAGTGGGTAAAAGCCATGGAGAATGCTATTTTAAGGTCACCTACAAGCAATGACTACATGTCCTCTCATGCGGGCTTCATTAAAACTACAACTCCCCATAATGTTGCCATATAGAGAGATTTCTTTTGTATAGACTTCAATTTTTGGTATTGTTTTCAGTGCCTACAATTCTACCCATAACCGAATAGAGGCATTTGCAGGGTATGAATGTCAAAGTGCTTATCTGTTTTGTAAGAAAGGAAATGTTAAGAGTTTCTGTTGCTATGGTTAGAACACCAGGATCAAAAAGCAAGCTGGAGAGGAAAGGGTATTTATTGGGCTAACACTGCCACAGCACTGTTTATCATCAAAGTCGGGACAGGGCAGGAACCTGGAGGCAGGAGCTGATGCAGGGGCGGTGGAGGATGCTGCTTACTGGCTTGCTCACCAAGCTTGTTTGGCCTGCTTTCCTTTGGAACCCAGGCCCTCCAGCCCAGGGACGGCC
Source organism: Apodemus sylvaticus (assembly GCF_947179515.1). NCBI lineage: Eukaryota > Metazoa > Chordata > Mammalia > Rodentia > Muridae > Apodemus > Apodemus sylvaticus. The sequence continues at coordinate 131,602,229 of NC_067477.1, read as the reverse complement.
CTGCCCACAATGGGTGGGCCCTCCCCTATTGATCACTGATTGAGAAAATGCCTTATAGCTGGATCTCATGGAGGGAATCTCATCAATTGAGGTTCCTTCCTTTCTGATGACTCTAGCTTGTGTCAAGTTGACAAAACCAGCCAGTGCTGGAAACATAGTGACAGATTGATTTCTTTATACTAATATACAATGAGTGAGAAAATACACACTTTTGTCTATGTCTTGCTTGTCATTCCTGTGGGAGTCTGCTTTCCTCTTGTGTGAGCCAGTTGCCCGGATAATTTCACTTCCATTGGGAAAAGTAATATTCCCAGTTTCAAATTCAAAATTCAGATCCAAGCCAAGTGTTTCTTTTACGGTTGTTGAAATACATCCTTCCCAGTTACTACTACAACAGAAACATACAGAAGATAACAACTTTTAAAAAGTTTAGAAGTCAAGAAATAAGTATCTTTTCAAGGGGCTGGAGAGGTGGCGCAGTGGTTAGAACACTGCTCTTCCAGAGGTCCTGAGTTCGATCCCCAGCAACCACATGGTGGCTCACCACCACCTGTAGTGTGGTCTGACGTCCCCTCTAGCATGTAGGTATATATGCAGATAGAGCACTCATTTACATAAAATAATCCTTTAAAAAAGAGAGAATCTTTTCAAGAATTTTGGCTGTTCTTGGTCTCTTGCATTTCTCTATAAACTTTAGAGTTGCGCCCTTTTGTGTTTTAAATTTAGTTTGTTGATGTTGTGCATGAGAGGGATACATGTGTGCGAGTGTGGGTGACCCTCAGGACACAGTTCTCTTTCTGCTGTGGGATCTTGGCGTGGAACACAGGCTGTCCTGTACCCACCGAGCAGCCTCACCGGCTCTCTGTATCATTTTCTCTTCTTGAAAGACAATTAGGATTTTTCTTTGTGAAAAACCAACTAGCCTAGGATGGACTTGAACTTCCTGTGTAGCCCAGGCTAGCTTTGAACTTAGTCCTCTCTCCCTTGACTCAGCGTCAGGAGCCATGAGAGTACTCAGGAGCACTCCACCACATGCAGGGGCTGGTAGGTAAAAGTTTGGCCCAGTATTGATCTCATCAAATCTCTAAATCAATGAAGATGGCGTTACTGTGTTAACAGCACTAAATGTTCCAATCTATAAACATGGGCTACCACCAGTCTATTTGTTTCTTTTTCCTTTTTTTTTTCTCTGTGTAGTCCTGGCTGTCCTGGAACTCACTCTGTAGATCAGGCTGGCCTCAAACTCAGAAATCTGCCTGCCTCTGCCTCCCAAGTGCTGGGATTAAAGGTGTGCACCACCACTGCTCTGCTCCATTTATTTCTTAGAACAGAGATTTCTACCTTTCTGTGTGCACTTTCCTTGGTTTAATTCATTCCTAGTATGTTGTTACTTTTGATGCTTTCTTAAATGGAATACCCACCCCCTCTTTTTTTTTTTTTTTTTTTGTTTGTTTTTGTTTTAAGACAGAGTATCACTATGTGGCTATAGCTGGCCTGGACTTCACTGTGTAGACCAAGCCGGCTTTGAACTCATAGAGATCCACCTGCCTCTGCTCTCAAGTGCCAGGCTTAAAGTTGTGTTCCATCACACCCAGCTGGTATTGATTTCATCCTGAGAGTGCCATTGCTAGGGTGTGGTAATCCTGATTGCTTTATATTGATCTTATATCCTCTAGCCTAGCTGAATTTCCATGTTGGTTCTCACAGCTTCCAAAGGGTTCTTGGGTTTTTCTCTGCTATTGTATTCATGACATCCTCAGCAAGGTAGTTTTATTTCTTTCTTTGCAATCTAGACACTTCCTGAATCTTTCTCTTGCCTAATTGCCTCTGTTGGGACTTCCAGTACAATGTCAACTATAAGTGGCTAGTGCGACATCCTGTTCTTACTCCGAGTTGCAGAGGGAAGTTTCCACTCTTTGCCCTTGGTGTAATACTGACATTGGAGTGCTTCAGACTGGGGAATTTTCTTTGTATTCCTAGATATATGGTGCTTTTATTGTGACAGGATATTAGTTCCTAGCAGTGTGTTTTCATGAACAGATGGGAAGGCTTTATGGGGAGTTGAGCTGTGCTGCCTGTGTCAGGAGATATTTTGATGATGAGTCTCTATGTCCCTTACAAGGTACTAATCAAGTAGAACTACGTAGATGTGCTTGCTAATCACATTAAACAGCTCTGCAATTGATACACATTGAATGCTTTTTGAGCCTGTTAAGCTGACTGTCTTCATTAACCCAAGCTAATTTGAGTTTGTGTTCACTTGCCTAAGGATACAGAGACACTAGAACGGAGATACAAGATGATTTGTTTCTATCGCCTGGTTCCTTTGAATACTTCTCTATTACCTGACCTTGGATTCTCAAAGATTCAGACAAGTGAAATACCTCGTGTCACCTTGGAAGTAGTGGTAGTGAGTGTTTCTCCTCTCTCTCTCTCTCTCTCTCTCTCTCTCTCTCTCTCTCTCTCTCTCTCTCTCTCTCCCTCCCTCCCTCCCTCCCTCCCTCCCTTTCTCCCTCTTTCTCTCCCTCCCTCCTTTCCTCCCTCCCTCGTTTCTTACCTCTCTCCTTCCCCCTCCCTCTTCCTTTCTCTATCTCTCTACATGATTTAGGGATGCCACCATAGAAAAGCTTGAAAATTGAGCTTCCTGGTAGAACTGAAGCCTGTATCTATCAGCAATAGATTTTTTGAAGATTTATTTATTTATTATTATATGTAAGGACACTGTAGCTGTCTTCAGACACACCATAAGAGGGCATCAGATCTTATAATAGATGGTTGTGAGCCACCATGTGGTTGCTGGGATTCGAACTCAGGACCTCTAGAAGAACAGTCAGTGCTCTTAACCGCTGAGCAATCTTTCCAGCCCAGCAATAGATTTTTTCAAAAGAAACATGTTGCTGAGTTCTAAGGGACGTGTCTCAAAAATAAGATTTAATAGTTAATCTGCCTTAGAAAAAAATTAAGCTAAATGTGTTCGTAGGTATCTGGCTATTTTTTTTTCTTTAACTCATATAATTGTGTGTTCATCGTACGAGTCTTTACTTAATGAGTGTTGTTTCCACATGCAGCCATTCTATGCTATAATCCCAGTGACTAAGGCAGGAGGAATTCAAATTTGAGAGCAGCGTGGTCTGCATAGACAGTCTTTATCTCAAGCCATGAAAAGTGTAGCCACTCTGCACAAAGCTGACTCCAGCTCACACTAGCGGTGTGTCTGAGAAAGCCTTGCACCTCGAAAAGCCTGCCTCCTGCTTTAGTCTAAAGATCCTCTCTGGGGCTTGGAGAGATGGCTCAGTGGTTAAGATTATGTAGTGTTTTTACAGAGGACCCAAGTTAGACTTCCAGCACCTAGACCAGGAGGGTTACAACCACTGTAACTTCAGCTCCAGAGGATCTGATGCCCTCGTCTGGTCTCTGCAGAACCCTTCACTCACGTATACAGCCCACCCCATAATTATTTTCTTTATCTTAAAAATTGTATAATGATCTGTTCATTGGTTTAAAGCTTTTTAAAATGTAAGTACTAAGTCTAAGCTTTTAAAATTATGATCATTCATCATGAATTCAATCATCCTGAAATTCCTTCAGTAAAGATAAAAAGGAAAATTTTCTATTATCTGCAAATAACAGATATTCAAATATTCGAAGACCACTTGTAGTTGTTTTAGCCTGACAGACTCCTAATGAATCCCTGCTGACATTCTTTGTTGTGGTTAGTTTTGTCTACACTGCTTTGAGCTCCTGGAGAGTCGCATGAGCACACCCGCCCAGGATCCCAGATCCGAGGATGAAATGCACATACACTAACTTATTTTTAATATGCTTTTTAGCTCAATGGTTGGGCACTTCTAAGCCTCCCGAGGCTAACATGCCCTTACCTTCACTCCAGCTCAACACCTCTAAATCAGCTCAGTTGCTATGGTACCTTCAGGGAAATTCATTGATCTCATTGCTCAAGATGCTGTTGGCCCGCTTTTCCTTTCCACCTGCATTTTGAAAGTTCTCCCCTGTAGGTCCAAGTCTGTCCGTCTTTCTCTCCCAGGTTTGTCCATTCTCTTCTTCTCTCCTAGCCTGCGGGAACCTGGAAGTCCCACCTCTTTCTTTCCACCCAGCCATTGGCCTCTGGCATCTTTATTGATAGATCAAAAACTAGGTGAGGGGGTGAGGACATTCAGGTTCAATAAACAGATTCCCGATCCAAGCATCAGAACCACCCCCTGCAGTTCTTCATGGGTAACATGGCTAATGTAGTATTTGACTGAGCACCACATTTCTCTGATTTCATACATATATCCTGAAGGGCTTTGGATAATGGCTATATTTTTAATAAATCTTATGAATATGCTGAGCAAATATTACTGATCTTCAGTGCAAACATGGATAGCAAACCTAGTGGGGTCTTAAATCTAGATTTGGGTTACACTGACAGGCAATATATTTATAAAACAGATTTTGCGGAAAAAGCTTTCAAGGAGATATACTTTGCTGTTAGTGCAGGATAACTGTATTCAGTACTATTTATAACAATTATTTGTGAAATCAATAGGAGCCCCAATTCTTAGTTATCAAATACTTGATTAATGGCTATAATTCCTAGCATTTAGAGAGTAATGAAAATTATAGCAACTTTTTAAAATAAAAAATAATGTACTGATGTTTTATTATTTTTGTTTAATATTCATAAGTATTCTGAAAACAAATCTCTGACCCTACTTATTGTTCTAATAAAATTTGCCTAGAGCGAAGATTATTCTAGCCAACAGTCTTAGAGGTACAGTCTCCTGGGGCTGGACGGATAGCTGCAGTTAAGAACTCTGGCTGTGCTTCCAGAGGATCAGGCTTTGATTCTTAGCATCCACAGGACTACTCACAGCCTCCCGTCACTCCAGCCTGAGGGGATCTAACACCTTCTTCTGGGGACTGCACACATGTAGTACACAGACACACATGAAGGCAGAACACCCACACACATAAGAAACAAACCAACAAGCAAGTAAATAAAAACAAATAATATTAGCCAGTATCTTTTGTGTTGGGACTTAGCTCTGTTGTAGAATCCAGCCCAGCTCCTTGGTTAGGTCTGTCTCCGTGGTTTTGTTTTGGAGAAAGTCTCAAATCTGAGATTAGATAGCCCAGTCTGACCTCGAGCTTGAAATCCTCTTGCCTTCCATATGACGAGGTCTCAGAGAAAGGCTACTTGTGCTGTGTGTGTGCACACGCTGGCATGCGGATGCGTGGGTGTGTGCACATGTGTATAGTGACAATATCTGTAACACTGTATTTACAAACTCATTTGTTCCAGGGACACAGATGTTACTGTAAGAACTTAGAGCACCCACCTGGCTGAGCGTGTCCCCTCCTTCCCTCGGGGACAGGGGTCTGGGCTGCCATGGTCCTGCCCTACTTGGTATCTTAGCTTTCCTTTCCCCCTTTGGATTCTCCTGGACGGTTGCCTTGGCCTGTCACCGTCCTGACAGTGGCGTCAGTTTGGCCTTACCATTACCTCTGTTAGGGAAGAGGTCTTCCACAGCCAGCCAGTTTCAGGGGGATGAGAAAGGCACCATGGCTGGTCTCCGTTACAAGAATGTGGCCCCAGAGGCACTGCGCAAGCCTGAAACCTGGCCTTCGCGCTGAGAGCGCCTGGCCGGGCACGGGGAGCTGGAAGTAGCAAGTTCCTTAGCTGTCACAACAGCTGACCTGCCCGCCATATCCCAGAGTAGGAAGTGGGTTCTAGTCAAGTCTCTTCATAACTCTCCTTACGCGGTTACAAGAAGAATGAGTCACGCCACGGGCAGAAGGTGTGGCTGGTTGGTGTCTGTATCTGGAAGTGTAAGTGTGCTTGAACTGAAGTGGAGGCTGTTTATTTAATTACTAAATGAGCAGACTTCAGAGCCTTCCAGCTAGAGGAGCATACGCTGTGATTGGCCTCGCCCACCTCACGGTTAGCACATTTCAGCCTGGCCACAGCTCTGGGATGGGACTGGTACCGGCGGTACCTGAGGAAGCTTTTCTCTCTGCCTGCAGCAGGCTCGGCTGTGACAACTGGATGACAACTGGCGTCCTGGGCGAGGGGAGTTTGGGTTGTGAGTCTCTAGTTGTTCAGTGTGCAGCTTGATGAGAGCATCACAATCATCACTACCACCATCATCACCATCACCATCATCATTTTTATTTGTCCATTAGGTAGTCTTAATTTTTTTAATCCTGTTTTTTTTTTATTTTAATCTAATCTGGAAATGTAATAAGCAATTCCTGCCAAACCTACTCCTAAAACAATGTTTTTCCATCGTGTATGATTAAATTATTGGGCAAAAAATAATCAGAATTTTTCTCTCTTAATGTCAGTGAGAGTTTGGCCGAGGAAATGAGTGTGATAACTGTCCAACTTTTAAAAAAAGCTCTCCCTTATCATTAGTTTATTTATTTATTAGTTTATCTTTGTATTGGGAGCATTGTGGGACTGCTTCCATTTTTAAGGAAAAAGTTTTTGTTTTTGTTTTTTGAGACAGGGTTTCTCTGTGTAGCCCTGGCTGTCCTGGAACTCACTCTGTAGACCAGGCTGGCCTCGAACTCAGAAATCCACCTGCCTCTGTCCCCCAAGTGCTGGGATTAAAGGTGTGCACCACCACTGCCTAGCCACAAGGAAAACGTTTTGAATGTGACTAGTTGGTAATCAAATTTGTTTTTACTGACTAGCATTCCATCAGTCTGTTCAAGAATTAAAAACATACAGACTAAGTCTTGGGTTAGAGCAGAAATCTCACGGTTTTCCTTCTGCACTGTGTAGCATCCATCATTCTGAGGCTCCAAACTGAAGGTTCCCACGTGAACGCACCAGATGGCCTGTGACTCTGATCTGTGTTACTCTTTATCTTAGAAAGCCATCGCCTGGAAACGCCCAAAGAGAACCTGTCAGGCCTTTTCTAACTTGAAAGTAAAGACTAGATCTACTTCTGTAAAGTTTGCATTATACAGATTTTTTAAAATTTTGTAATCTACGTGCTGTGGACAATGTTCTAGTTGAATTATGTATGTAAACGTAAAGTGTGTGTCTGGTTTGCACTAACCAAAGTGCTTTTCATGTTTGGCCATCTGGGTCATGATAGTTCAGTTTTAAGCTTAAAAATAATCATTTAACTCTGTGTATTCCAATTTGATTTTAGAGTAAGTATAATTTCAATAAATTACCCTGCCACTCCTTATAAGACCAAGACCTCTCTCTTTAGTACAGAATAGCTTGAGTTTTGGTGCACATTTTTGCTATTTTCTAGAATTCTGTCAAAGTAACCTTATAGTAAAAGTAGCCTTATATGGAAAGCCTTATTGCAAAGATATTGGAGAATTTAAAGTACTTTTTCTAGAATTCAGACTTGGGTATTTGGGGTCATATACAAACGTTTAGTTATTGGAGGGATGTAGCCATGAATGTGTCTGCCGTTTGATGTCTGTATTTATGTTGAGTATGTTGTATCTCAGTTTCCTAGTTGGGACTGTCATATGATAAAGTCCATAGGTAGATGAATTGCATGAGAGAGAGAGAGAGAGAGAGAGAGAGAGAGAGAGAGAGAGAGGACTTGCCTTAAATAGCCTTGTATGGTCAAATAGGCTCGCCCATGACTCATCTTACCGTGTGCCTCATGAGTCAGGCCCAGCAGAATTCATGCCCACAGGAAAGACCCACTTGTCTTATCTAAACCTGGATTAAATACTTCACCATGTAAAGATTTTATGAAAGAGGCAGCCCGTGTGTGCTTTGGCTTTTATTGTTAAAGGTGGTCAAGCAGACTGTAGGCACTATTGGTTTTCACACTTTCAATTGATCCTTTTTTAACCGATCCTTTTCTTAACGGCAGTGGTGATGCAAAATGCACACATGCTCAATCTTGCTATTTCCACCGCTGACAATCACCATTAATGGTCACCAAATACATCACGAGATGGGTCAGGTGTACTGTGTCAACCTGTTTGGGAGATGACACAGAGGGTAAGGGGTATGTTATAATCTGTGGCTTATGGTAATTAAATTGTATGGTTAAGTCTTAGAGAAATGATGGTTTATGGTCATAGCTTTTGTCAAATAATAAAAGAGTCCTTAGATTAGTCTATGTGATGTAACCTTGTTTTCTACCTTAATACAGATGTAGTAAAGTGTGTGATCCTGTGGGTCACCGTTTTTCCTGGCTGTGTTGCATACGTATTTATGTCAGACTTTTGGCAGTACCTATAAATGTATATCTCATATTTAACTCATGGTTGAAGCTTTTTGGCCTCTTCAGTCCTTAAGGAGATAATATTTTATTAAACATCAACTTTGTTTTGGTGTAAACATGTTGTATGCACATCAGCAAAACAAAATTTGTACAGCTTGAACATTTGAGGAATTAATAAATGTTGACTTTGACACCCAGCTCTTGTTTGATATGCAATGGGCGTTACTCTGTTGAGCTGACACTTGCTGTGTCCCGTCTTGACTGACTTCGTCTTCTGAGCCAATGCTTCATTTTGCACTCAAGGACTGGTGGAGAAAACATACCCTCTCCCAGTACTGGGGATGGACCCACGGCCTTGTGCAGGCAAGATGGTGGCCACCCTGCAGTTGAGCCACGCCCTCGAGAGATGCCTCCTGGCTATGGTACCAGCTTTGTGGTCGGGTTGCCAGTGAGCCAATCATGTGGTTCCTCTGGCTCACGGTGCTCTCTTTCTTTTAACTACTACTTTATGGTAAGATCAATGTTAGATTCCAGTTAATGATAATGCATACACATAGGCATGAACTGTGTGAGAACTTCAATCAGAAGTCTTGCTAATTATACCCCGGCGCTGCTGGTGTTCAGTCAGTGGTCAGTGGCAGGAATGTCCTCCAGGCCCTTCCAGTTCTGACGAACAAGCTCTGTGACTCTGCCCCCTCTTCACCTCTATTCTCTGTGCACATTCATTACTAACAGTTTCCTTCCCAAGGTCCCACCAGTACAGCAGATACATCCATAAAAGACAAGAGAGCAGCAGAGGCAGGCAGTGTCACAGCATCACAGCGTCACTGCGGGTGCTGGCGCTGGGCTTTGTGGTGACTTCAGAGAAATGCCATCCCAAAACTCTGAGCTGACAGGGCCCAGCATCTGTCTGGAGGCTCCCTGCCTGAGGCGGGAGAGTCCGCCTGTATACCAGAAGAGCTTTCCCGGGGTTTATTGCTATTAAAGTGGCTGCTTCAAGAACTTGGCATAAAGTCGAAGAACAGCGGGGAAACACAAGGAAATTGTGCTAATTACATTTAAGATAGGCGCCCGTGAGGCAGGTGACACTCGTGTGCTGTTAATCACAGTGGCGACTGCTTAGCCACGAGCTCTGCCGCTTGTCTGAGCTTCTTTATTTCACCCTTCAAGTTTTATTTTTGGAACTAATCGGGTTTTTGTTTTTCTTTTAAGGAAAAAATAATAATGGATGTTCAAGTGAACACTCTGTATGACTGGATTATTTTTTTCATAAACTTCAAAGAAGTACAAAGCCCAGTGTGCATGATTGAAGATTATGACCGCAGAAGATCATCAAAGTTTTGGTAAACTGGGGGGAGGAGAGAATTTCCAAGGCTCACCCCTCCCTATCTTCTGCTCGGGTCTCAGGGAACATGGCACTAGATGGGGGGTGGGGGAGTGCTACCATTCCTATCTATAAATCTGACATAGGGTCTTTCAAAGTACATCTTCTTTTGTATTCATCCTGTGAATACAGGGAAGCCCTGGTTAATATTTGTTCAAAAATGTGTTTTGGCACTAGACTACAAGAACAGTGCAGCCTTTCTAAAGCCAAGGAATGTGTGCATGTGTGGGTGGTCCTCCTGTCTGCTGAAAACATTGGAGCAAGCCTTTCTGCTTTGCCCAGTCTTGAATTTGTGGACTTAAGTGTGGTCTTGAGGAGCCAGGGGGTTCCTGAAAGAGAAGAACTTGAGCTAGACCTTAGGCAGCAGGACTCTGTTGTTGTTGTTATTGTTGTTTTTGTTGTTGTTGTTGGAGACAAGGTTTATCTGTGTAGCCCTGGCTGTCCTGCAACTTCTTAGGCTAGGCTAGCCTCAAACTCACAGAGATCTGCCTGCCTCTGCCTCCCGAGTGCTGGGATTAAAGGCATGTGCCACTTTACTGGCCTTTGATTTTGAAATGTACAGAGATGGCATACTCTGTACAATAGACATTAAAGAGAACAGGGAAACAAGCCGTCAATAGGTGTTACCTCTGTTCTCACCTCACGGCCCTGGGGACCAGGCTCTCCCCTGAGCCTGAGATCAGTGCTGGGGAGTTAAGCAGCTGGTGTGAGATCCCAGAGGAATGTGCTGCACCATGGGTTCAGTGTGCTAAAACAAGAGTTTTGGAACTCGATTGGCAGGGTGGGAGGCACTGCGGTATCCACAGAAACCTGATTTGCAAACTCCTCCTGCCAGCCAAGGCTCAAGCCTGCAGACAGAGACACTGAAGGATGTCAGGCAGGCAGGGGCAGGCACGTCAGCGTTTGTATTGGGAAGCTCACTGCCTGCTAGACTCAGCAAATGCAGAGACTGGGGGCCAAGGGATGAATTAAGATACTTGTGGCTACAAAGGTGCTGAATGAGTCCAGTAGAAAGGGCAAGAGAGACAGTCCGAGAGCAGCTTTCTGTTTTAGATGGTGACTTGGGCAGAGTCCTAATGGAGACATCCCACAGTGGTGGCTCTGCCTGAAGTCCTCAGAAGAGACCTCACCCAGAGTCATCCATTAATGGGGAACTCCTTGGCTCAGCCACTGAAGTAGAAACTAGCCTGAAAAAGACTATTGGGAGTAAGGGGATCGATCACTCTTAATACTGAGGGAAGAGAGGAAGTTACCTATGTCTGGTCCCTAAAAACCACAGATGGGGCAATGGCACAAAGGGACTCGAGATGGGGTATTAACGTCTCCCCATGATCAGACAAGCTCCAGGACTAAGAGGGGTGTCCACTGAATTCAGTGACAAGGAGCCAGTGTGGTTTGGGGGAATGCCATTCTGGAGGGGTTGGGGTCAGTGAAGAATACTGGTGTGTTGATAAGCTGGGACATGAGGAGGAGGGTGGGCAGGGCAGCAGCAGCAGCAGCATTGCCTCTGACTGTGAAAACTCCCCAGCCAGCCATTCATTGCTCTGTGCGTGTGTGTGTATGTGTGTGTGTGTGCGCGCGCGTGCGCGCTGGTCATGTTTGTGTGCGTGTGATGCTGAGCATTTGGAGGTAAGTCAGCAGCTTTCAGAACTGATTTCTTTCTCCACCATGGGGTCTAGGGATGGCCCTTGAGTAATCAAGGTTGGGCGACAAGTGATTTACTCCCTTTGCTGGCCTGCCGTTGCTTTTGGACACCTTTATTTAGATGTCCTCGAAGTTATTTATTTGTTAAGATGGTGTCTTAGTCAGGGTTTCTATTCCTGCACAAACATCATGACCAAGAAGCAAGTTGGGGAGGAAAGGGTTTATTGAGCTTATACTTTCCACATTGCTGTTTATCACCAAAGGAAGTCAGGACTGGAACTCAAGCAGGTCAGAAGCAGGAGCTGATGTTTCTTACTGGGTTGCTTCCCCTGACTTGCTCCATCTGCTCTCTTATAGAACCCAAGAGCACCAGCCCAGGGATGGCACTACCCACAAGGGGTCCTCCCTCCTGATCACTAATTGAGAAAATGCCTTACGACTGGATCTCATGGAGGCATTTTCTCAAGGGAGGCTCCTTTGTGATAACTCCAGCTTGTGTGAAGGTGACACAAACAGCCAGTACAGATGGGATTTAAAAAAACAACCCCAAAAGTCTTAGTAGGCACCCATGTAAATGCAAGTGCATATATATGTCCCTGCTAAAAGCCCAAGATTAATGTCGTCGGATGTCTCCATTGTTGCTCTTCACTCTGTGCTTTGAGGCAGGGTCTCTCACTGATCCCAAGCTTGCCCTCCCTGCTAATCTGGAGAGCCATCTTGCTCCAGGAACCCCTGTCCCTCCATCCTGATGCCTGGGACTACAGTCTCCCCACCCACACACAGCACTGGTGTCGCTTCTCTGGATCTGAATGGCTAGCAGTCTATCCACTGAGCCATCTCCCCAGACCCGTCTCTGTAGGTTTGGAATGCTATCACACTGCCTCTCAGGAGAGGCGCCTGGAGTCATGGTGTCGTGTACACTGCCCGTGGTTGGTTCTACCACTGTCCAGCCAACATTGGATTTTGCCTCATTAAATTATTTTCCCCAATATAACTAGCAAACTATAGTTTCTTATATAGAATTATAAATTTTTGTTACCAATAGACATGTCTTATTTTTTGGTTCTGGCCAACCAGATCAAGGACCTTATATTGGACTGAAGGTTTTAGCATTGAAAGGAAAATAACTTGTCATTCTGTCTGAGCCTAGCTGTGGGGCTGACTGTTCCTGCTCTTGCCTAAGACGCTTAATTAATCTCTCTGGGTGTGGGCTTTAGCTAAGAGAATCTGCTGCTGTTCTTTCCCACTATTTCCTGCGGATTCTGGGCTCATTGGTTCTCCATTTGTTTCTCCCAGCCTGCATCTGGCTCCAGGTAAATACTGGAAGATTGGCTAAAACTTGTGTATGTGTTTGTGTGCGTGCTGCTTTTGTTGTTTTGGGTTTGTTTGTTTCGAGACAGCGTCTCAGTGTTTCCCAGACAGGCATCAAGCTCACCGTGTAGCTGAGGATGACCCTAGACTTCCATTCCTCCTGTTTTTGCCTCCAGAGTGCTGGGATTACAGATGGAGGCCACTATGCCAAGCTTTTGTGGGGATTTTTTTTTTCATTTATTTGTTTGTGTTTTACATGTAACCCAAGTTGGCTGAGCACTGATGTTCTGCCTCTGTCTCCTGTGTATTGGGATTTTAGATATGCGCCCATCCACCAGGACTCACTGAAATGCCTTTGCTATGACTAGAAAGGCCTTGCCAACAGAACACTTAGGCTGGTAGGTGTTATGTCCATTAAGAAAATATAAAACCAGTTGTGATGACGGAGACCTGCAATCCCACTGTGCAGGAGGCCAAGACAAGATTGCCATAAGTTTGGGGTTATCCTGAGCCAGAGAGACATAGCCAGACTCTCAAAAGAACAAACCAAGACAAACAAAATCCAAACATTTGGGAACATGGAGGCAGGAGTTTGAGATCGGCCTAGGCTGTGTAACCAGATCTTACATAAAAAGGAAAAATCAGAAGAGAGGGAGAAAGAGGGAAAGGGTTACAGACATCAATGAGCCAGATGCAGAGCCCTGTCGGCAATCCCAGGACTGCTGTCTTTAGATGGGGATCATTGTCTTTAGATGCCCCCACACTGGTCCTCCTTTATAGCTCAGGCGTGATAACAGGTCAATGTTTCACCAGAACAATGAATGACCTTCTGTTCTGATTAATTACTGTATTCTTAACACACAGCCCAGAGGCCAGCAGGCTATGGGACTCAATAAATGTGGACTATCATGTAAAGCTATACAATTATTTTTAGCATTCCGGTCTGTTTCTCCTCCTGGACCTTTTCTGAGTATGTGCCAAGGTGTTTTCCTTAGAATAAGGTCAGTTTTTGTACTCGTGTTTATTTTCCATTCTGGCTAAGTCACTTGGCGTGGTAGCCGAGCATTTCACAGCGATCGACGCGCACTTGAGAACAGCCTGTGTGAGCAATGTCAGGTCTGTGCAGGACTGCAGATCATGACCGAGAAGACCCAAAAAATCCACCAAGTCAGCTTTTTAAGAATTGTCTGTGGCCAGGTGTCTCAGTGCTCTATTCCTGTGAAGAAATACTATGACCGTGGCAACTCATAAAGAACATCATTTAATTGGACTAGTTTACAATTTCAGAGATTTAATTTACCATGGCGGGGAGCATGGCAGCACGCAGACAGACATGGTGCTGGAGAAGGAGCTGAGAGTTCTATATCCAGACCCTGCACTAGGAAGACAGGAATTCTGGGCTAAGAAAGGGCTTTGAAACCTCAAAGCCTACTCCCCGTGACAGGCTTCCTCCAACAAGGCCACACTTTCTAACCCTTTCAAATAGTGCCACTCCCAAAACAATTACACATGTGGGCCTTTAGGTTTTCATTCAAACCATCACTCCAAGGGAGATGGGTCACTTGGGAAAACACTTGCCTTGCAAATATGAGGACCTGGGTTTGATCCGCACAGCCTGTGTAAAAAGTCACATGCTTGTAATCTCAGCCACGTTGAGATGGAACACGGAGATTCGTGGATCCCTGGAGTGCCCTCATGGGATAGCCTAGTCTACTTGGCAAGTTCCAGGCAATTGAGGTCCGCTGCCTTAAACAAAAAGTGCAAAGCCTTCCCTAAGAAAGGTTCTCAAGATTATATGCAAGGGCGTGAGCTCACACGCACAGTTGGCAGGGGTTGCTTTCTTCTGTTTGTGTGATGCTGTAAGCCCAGAGCCCCGTGCCTGTCAGACAGCCCCGTAACCACTGCACTACATTCCCAACCTATTAACCCTCTCTTTGAAAATAGCTGGAGGTAGTAATCGGCCTTCCCAAGGTCACTAGCTCTCCAGGCTTCATGTCCATCTAGCCTAGAGCTTCTAACACTGGGTCCTCGGTTACATACCCCAGGCTAGCTCAGGAATCCCTGGCCACCATAGACCCAAAGTCTTCCTTCTCTGATGAGGAATGTCGGTTTTAAAAAAATAAAAGAAAGAAAGAAAGAAAAAAAAAGAACCAGTTCTGGGATTTAATCCCCGTGTACACAAAGTCTCATTCATTTCCTCTCTGCTGTTTGCTAACTTTATCTTGTTGAACATAAAATCTCACTTTTTAATCAGAGGGGTGGAAGTTCACGTTGTATTGGGCACTGAGGGCAAAGGCCAAACTCTTCATCCCTGACGAGGCAAGCCTTGCACTCAAGTGCCTGTCACTGTGGGGCTGGCCTTTGCGAGGATGTTAAGAAATCCTGTTTGACTCCTGTCTGACTGCCTGGGACACAGCAGCTCATAAGAGCTTCCAGGGGCCTATGAGGAACGACGGCACAAGCCACGTATGGACGGCTAAGACCAGGAGCCATCACACAGGGCGCATCCCACTGAAATCGGTGTAGTTCACTGGGCATGCCCTCAAAACCGTTTACACTCACGGGGTGGGCTCTGCTGCGAGGGGAATTATTCCTAATAGTCACCAGCCATAACGTGTGAGTCACTGGACAAGGAGAGTGGGCAGGGGTCTCGGCTAATCACACGCAGCTTCCTGTGATGTGGTTTTAATTTTTAAATAACTGTTCTTCATTAATAGAGATTGTATGTCTGGCAGATTACCAATGGCGCCACCCTAAGCTTTGTCTGATGATCTTAAAATGCGCATTTGCACGTGTACTTACAAATGGCTGAGATGGTGAAGGGTATAATACGTGTTTTAACTATAATTTTAAAACCCCACACATTTGCGGTGATTCATTATTGTGCCTCTCCAGATGAAAGGGAAGCATTTATTAAAACTCTCCTTATTAGATTTTAAAACTGAATAAAATTGTTGCATCGACTTAAATCATACAGGAATCTATCGAATTTAGAGTAAACATTTTCTTTCAAACTCACCCCAGCAGGCACCCACTGGTACTATTTTGTTGTGTAATAGTTCTGGCTCTTTTTTTATTATTATTTTCTTTAAGACAGAGTCTAATGTTACTCAGGATGACCTTGAATTTGTTGGGTAGCCAAGGATGGCCTTGAATTGCCATCTTCCTACCAGCATCTTGCAGGTGCTGGGAGCCACAGCGCTGGCTGTATGCTGTGCAGGGGACCAGACCCAGAGCTTCCAGCTCGCTAGGCGGTTTACCAACAGCGCCGCATCCTGAGATCTCGGGCGTCTGTTAATAAGAGTGTACATGTGGACACGTCTGGGTTAAAACAAAGAAGAAAGAGACCACGACAGTGGGAGCTGAAATGCCAAAGCGACCCAAGAGGCTGGATGAGCAGTGCGCGCCCAGAACATCAGCTTTAGCATAGAATGTAATTCCGATATACGCTAAGGTAGGTGAGCTTCAAAACATTATGCTAAGCCAAGTAAGCTGTGTGTAAAAAGACAAAGGCTGCAGTCTTCTGCTTACGGAGGAGGACAGAATGATTGTACACTGAGTAGAGTTTTTGCTCGATGAGAACGCCTCGCAAGATTTGTGCTGCAGAACGCCGAGAACGTACTGGTACAGGGACTTAGGATGTGAGCCCGATGACATGCATGCCGTCTGACTCTGCTAAGTTGTGCTAAGTTGTGACCTCACATGCACACTGTGGCATGCATGCCTCACATGCAACACACACACACACACACACACACACACACACGTCTTTAGATGGTTAATAGGGAGAATTTCTGATCCATATACTTTACAATGCTAGTAAAAACAGAACAAGTGTGTAACGATCTATTTTACTTGCACACTTACAAGCAGTAATGAATAGGCTCAGTGGCAGAGAACTCGCTTATTAGCAGGAATGAGGCCTGGAGTTTGATCCCTAGCCTTGTGAGGGGAGGAAGGAAGGAGGGGAGAAGAGGAGGTGGACTAGCGGGAACAGGAGATTGATAGATACATAGCATACAAAATATTTTTAAATGTAGGTATATCTGACAGCTGGAAGTTTGCATTAGTCACTTCGGGCTTAGTTGATCAGCGTAACCAGCACTCGCCGACCCTCGACGCACAGGAGAGCACGGAGGTCTATTTTCGACTCACATTGCGAGTGTTTCACTGGATGGCTGAGACTGACACATCCTTGTTGCTGGAAAGCTGCCTGTGTGTTGGAAGAAGTTGAAAAGGCAGTGGCAACATGGGCCTAAGCTGCTGCTTGGAGGCGTCAGGCATTTTCTCCCCTGAGGTACATGATCCAGCCGGCAGCAACTGGGATGAGAGAATACAGTCTTCCAGCAAAAATGCGTAATGGCTCCTGTGTAGCAATAATGGACTCACTATCCTGTTGTAACCAGAAATATGGCACTTGTCTGGTCGTGGAGGAAGAGAGACATCTGTGCATGTCAGACCTCACTATGAAGCCAGTGCAGGGTCTGGGTGGGGCATGAGTCCTGAGCCGGGATGTGAGGCTCAATTTCAGGACCAAAAAAAAAAAAAAAAAGAACTTAACTGGAAAGGCTCAGCAGGATAAAACCATGGTCTGTGAATTATAAAGACCATTGGGAGCAGGAAGGCTCGCTCCACTAGTGAGATCTAGCAAATAGCATATGTATTCTTTTATTTATTATTTTGAGACAAGGTACCATGTAATCCAGGTTGGCCTTAAATTTGCCTTTTTCCCCCTACCAGGCTCATCTTGAGCTCCTCCGCTTCCTGCCTTCACTTCCCAAGTGCCGAGATTAAAGGTACACGTAGCACCTGCCAGGCAGAGGCAGTGCCGCATATCTTTTCTTAATCCCACTACTCAGGCAGGCAGATCTCTAAGTTTGAGGCCAACCTGGTCTGTAGAGCAAGTTCCACGACAGCCAGAGCTATGCAAAGAAACCTTGTCTCAAGAAACAAAGACCTGTGTCACCATGTTCAGCTCTAAGTAGAGAATTTGAGAGGGTCACCTAAGAAATAAAAAACTTGGGAATGGAAAAATTTCAGTTTCCCAGGGAAACCAGCTGGGCTTCTCGGAGGGTCAGTGGGTGGTTAATCATTGACAGTTCTGACAAAGGGAGGATAAGCTCAGAGCGGAGTCGGTTTCTGGAATTCCTCAAGGCCTCACCAAATAACAGTGAAACTAACAAAGCAGCCAGTCAGAAGCTAACCCATGTAACTTCCCCAGCACCCACCAATGATGTTTTAAATTACCTACCCTTGGCTAAAATGCCCCTAGTTTCCTATAAAAGGCTTGCATGTGTCTGGGGTTGTCACTTTGATGAATGGTTGACCCCTGCGTGCTGCAGAATTTCTGCAGAATAAATGCTCTTTGTCTCTGCATACTGTTTGAGTCATGTGTCTTCTTTCAGCCATTCTTGTACCCTGACAAATTTTTAAAAGATACATTTATTTATTTCATGATGTAAGTACACCATGGCTGTCATCAGACACCAGAAGAGGGCATGGGATCCCATTACAGATGGTTGTGAGCCACCATGTGGTTGCTGGGAATTGAACTCAGGACCCCTGGAAAAGCAGTC
The DNA here is from genome assembly GCF_947179515.1 of Apodemus sylvaticus. Taxonomy (NCBI): domain Eukaryota; kingdom Metazoa; phylum Chordata; class Mammalia; order Rodentia; family Muridae; genus Apodemus; species Apodemus sylvaticus. The sequence goes on along the minus strand of NC_067477.1, from coordinate 131,584,104 downwards.
GGTGCTCTTAAACACTGAGCCATCTCTCTAGCCCTCTCCCTCCCTTCTTTTGGACCCCAGCAAATTTATATTTTAAAAAATGGAACTATCAGGTCAACATAAAAGATCTTAAGTATATAAAGTACGTTTAAACTGTAGAAAGATGTAACAAAGGGACTGGCATCTATGAAATAACATCAGGAGGCAATGGCATAAGAACAGGAAGATGTGAATGATAAAACTGAAATTGAAAACCATCGTAGTGGACGCCAATACAGAGAGAATTAGTAAACCGGAAGGCAGTGCTGAGGGAAATCAGTTGGCTGTCACGACCCCTGAGAAGAATTCAAGAGAGAATAAAGATGGCAATCACTGAAGATAAAATTGGAGATTTTCCAGTAAGGATACAATGAGCAGGCCAAGAAGTACTGAATGTGAGGTAAACCATCACAAGAAAAAGAAAAGAAAACTGTGTTTAGGACAGTACAGTGACAAAATATTAGGGATAGAGAGAACTGTCTCAAAGCCTTTGAAAAGCAGTATGGTAGGGCAAAGAGATCAAAATTCAAAATGCAGTCTCTACTAAACTCACAGCACTGTATCATTGTAGCTAAAAAGCTCCAAGCTAAGCTATCACCCAGTAGGCATGGTTTATACGAGAGAAGAGAATTTGAAATCCCACTTTGATAAGACTACACCAAGGGTGTGTGCAAGTCAGTCATGATGGCACACACCCGTAATCCCAGCACTCAGGAGGCTGAATCAGGAGGATTGCCCCGAGTCTCAGGCAACCCTGAGCATCAGACCTGCCAGACCTGTCCCAGATCCTCTGCTATCCCACAAAAGGTTAGTGTGTGTACAAGAGAAATATTTTCAGATATTTGAAGACTAAGTACTGACCAAGCAACAGATCTTTGCTGCAGGGACTTCTGAAAACTGCTTAGATGGAGAGAAACAAAAGGTACAGAGATGGAGGGAGGGAGGGAGGGAGGGAGGGAGGGAGGGAAGACAGCACAGAGAAGAAAAGACAGTGGTAAGTGGAGTTGATATCTTTGAATGCAATGATTACTGTAACAGTGTGTGTGTGTGTGTGTGTGTGTGTGTGTGTGTGTGTGTGTGTGTGTGTGTGTTTAAAGGCAAATTGACAGGTATAGTTTAGGCCACAAGAGGATGTGAGAGCAAACTGAAGGTACGATACTGGTTAGCTTTAGACATTGTTAAAGAACCATGATTACATAGTTTAAGTGCTATCACTGGAAATAGTATATAACACCACACTAGGAGAAAAATAGCATAAAGACCCCTTGCCACCAGGGACCCCAGAGCCACTGTGGTAAGGATCCTCATAGGACAAGGAACAACAACACGGCTTCATTAGAGACAGTATACCTGTGCATAGACTTATCACATTTCTGTGCTCAGTGTCGTGGCAACCTTATCGCTTCCTTGTCATAGTGTCAACATGGCTGGGGCATCTACAAGGCTACCCCACCCCTAGATGAAGAGCTATAGGCAGTTAATGATTGCTGAGTAAGGGGTAATCATTCCCAGGGATGAGCCATCTCACCATTAGACCATTATACCGAGAGGTGAGCCCTGGACACATTGAAGCCACACAAAATGGGCTCAGCCAGTATTTCTGCATTTATCAATATGGATACACGTGCTGGCTAGTTTTATGTCAACCTGACACAAGCTAGAGTCATCTGAAAGGAGGGAACCTCAAATGAGAAAATAAGATTTGACTGGAGGGCATTTTCTTAATTAGTGCTATGGGAAAGGGCCCGGCCCATTGTGGGTGGGGCCATCCCTGAACTGGTGGGCCTGGATTCTATAAGAAGGCAAGCTGAGCAAGTCATGAGGAGCAAGCCAGTAAGCAGCACCCCTCCATGGCCTCTGCACCAGCTCTGCCTCCAGCCTCCTGCCCTGCATGAGTCCCTGTCCTGACTTCCTTCAGTGATGAACAGGGATGTGGACGCATGAGCTGAATAAACCCTGTCCTCCCAGTTGCTTTGGGCATAGTGCTTCCTCACAGGTGTGATGACCCTAACTGGACACCCACAGCAATAATGAAGGAGAAGGAAGTGAGGGTGGATGTGGGAGGCATGGGGTAGGGTGAAGATGATCAAAATGCATTGTGGGAAATTCTTCAATTACATTTACATTAAACACAGGATATTACATTAATATCCTATTACATTACATTAATATTACATTAAACATAGGATAAGGAGAATGTTATCAGTCTTGCAGACGGAGGCAAGAATAAGGCTAGATTGGCCCCGCCTTTCTCCTTTTCTTCACTACTGTCTTGCTTCCAGGTGCTGGCCAGACTGCCTGGTTCTCAGGGCTTCCTTCCTCCCCTCTGACACCCGCACTCCCCTGCTCCATCCCCCGCCATCCTGTCCCCTGCAGAGCTGCCCTTTCACCTAACTCCACAGAGTTATTTTCTCTCACAGAGAGATTTTCTCTCTTCCTCTCCTTCCTCCTCCTCTGGGCAGGTACCAAGATTTACAGTTTGCTTGCTTTCTCTTTTAAACTCTGATAAAATAGTCCCTGAGATAATAAATACATTAAAAACAAGGGAGGAAAGAACAAATAGATAGAAGTTCTGCAAGTAGAGGGTAGGAGTAGCAGCTGGGCTTGCCCCACCAGCATGAGTCCCCGAGTTCAAGCCCCATAGCCCATGCTAAACAAACACACAAACAAAACCAGCCCAGATGGTGCCAGGCAGGTGCCATCCCAGCACGGGAAAGGTGGTAGGAGACGGGTACCCTGGTGTTCACTGGCCAGCAATACTACACACACTATGTGTAGAGCTGATAGAAGACCTTGTACCATTCAATCAAACAAGGTTGATGTCTTAGGAATGATACCAGGTGGCAATCTCTTTTAATTAATTAATTTGTTTGTTTGTTTGAGATAGAGTCTCACTCTAGCCCTGGCAATTCTGGAACTTACGATGTAAGCCGGGCTGGCCTTGAACTCATGGAGATCCACTTGCTTCTAATCCACTATGCTGGGATTGAAGATGTGCACTATCATGCCCTGCTTAAACTTTTTAATTTGTTTAGATTTATCTTAGCTCATATGTATAAATGTTACGACCACGTGTGTATGTGGGCACTGTGTATACATGCCTGGTATCCTCTGAAGTCTGAAGAAGGCATTGACTTCCTGGGAACTGGAGTTATGAATGGTTGTGAGCCACCACGTTGGTACTGGGAATTGAACCTGGGTCCTCTACAAGAACCTGAGAGCTCTTAGCTAATGAGCCAGCTTTCCAGCACCTCGAGGTTGGTCTCTTGCCTCCACACACACAGATGCATATATGTATATATACACATGCACATACACACACACACACACACCAGTAAACATGAACAACAAGGTGAATCTGGCGAGGCGGGTCAGCTGGTAGAATGTTTGGGGCACTTTTACATACATGCGTACATATTCTGGAGTGCCTGTGCTTAATCCTTGGATCAGACAGTAGAAGGAAAGAGCCGACTGCAGAAAGCGCTTCCCATGTGTACACTGTGACACATGCATGCATGCAGTCACAAATACACCATACAAAAACATGCACGCAGTAGTAGCTAATTTAAAGGTTTGTTTAATAAAAAGCAATGTAGCAATTTATATCTCTTAAATCTGGCCATATCGATGATCCATATAGATTAACACTCTGTATTAGAAGTGAGATTCTGGGTAGGCAGTGGTGGCGCACGCCTTTAATCCCAGCACTTGGGAGGCAGAGGCAGGTGGATTTCAGAGTTTGAGGCTAGCCTGGTCTACAGAGTGAGTTCCAGGACAGCCAGGGCTACACAGAGAAACCCTGTCTTGAAAAACCAAAACAAAGGGGAAAAAAATGAAGTGAGATTCTGGGAATAGAGTCCAGGTCGACTGTCCATAAATCTGCTGCCTGAGTTTCTCTGTATTTTAAAAGCTATTAAGGAGACAGCTTTTGGGAAAACAAAATGCATTTATTTGGTTTGCTAGCCTGTAAAGAACGGCTCCTACTTTCGCTCTGACTCTCCTGAAGCACTGTGATGGTTTTATAGAAAAGGTGACAGAAGCCAGGAGATAGACATGCATTGTTGTAATGGGGACAAGCTGTCACTGCTGTGTCCCATCTGTCCCTCTGAAGCTCATTCCTCCTCTGCCTGGCCTCTGGGACCAGGGCTATTTAGTCCCCTTCTTCCCCGAGCATAGGATTCCTGGAGACGTATAAATCCTCTAGGATCCTTTGTATCAGGGTCCCTGTTTCTATATTCTCATAGCAAAAAGGAGGGACGCAGCCTTCCCTGTTAGAATGTCTCATGAAGACTTGGCAGAGGCTTGTGGTTACAGCAGACTGCTTCCCCAGTGTGTGAGGAGGCCCTGGGTTTGGTCTCCAGCACTGAAAAATAGTAGAGACACCTACTAGATTTAAAAAAAAAAAAATGGCTAGTTACTATTTATAAAAACACATCCCAGGGCCAGGAATGTTTAAATGTAAGATTAGAAACAAACAAACAACTAACTCCAGGTCCTGCTGTGAGTGAGAATTGTGTCCCTGGAGCCAGGTTCTGTGAAACTCTATTAACATCTGAACCCTGTAGACCCATCGTTTTCAAAAAAGCTACATATACGGGGAAGGAACCAAGCCCAGATACTGCCTGACATCCGAGGCACCCCACACAGAAGCCAAACTCTAAAACCCTGTCCCTTCTGAGTCTCCTCAGCCTCAAGAGCATCTGGAAAGCAAGGTCACTTCCACCTGCACCTTCAGAATTCTCTTCAGACAAGGAAAAAGGATGCCTTAACTTCTTAACTGCAGAAGTAAGTCCGCTCTATTTATAAACCATGGTCACGGTAACCCTGCTGCACCCTGTCTTTCCCTTTGGCACAGATGGCTTAGCAAGTACCCAGCAATTACAGCCGCACACGTTTTCCTTTGAATCTGTCCCACCCTTGGAATCCTGGGAATTGGTTTGGCACATTCTTAATATACAATAATCAGAGTGTTTTGTTTGTTTTGCAGCCTGAAGACTCTCATGACTGAACTCAGTAGATAAAATAATGAGGTTGGCTGGGACCGATGGCCCCAGGGGGAGCCTGCCTGATGGTCAGAGAAATGCTTTCCTGTGCCTTCCAGAATATAGCACTCCAGACCGAACTCCGGTGTGATGAGAGATTCCAGCCAGCTCCTCCCCCAGGCGGTAGGTAGACTGGAAAGGCCCTTGATCCCCAACAACAGGAAGCAGTTATAAGATATTGGAGTAGCCCCCCTCCGCCTTCCAAAAGGTTCCAGGGACCAGCGACAGGCTCAGGGATTAGAGCATGGTGGGAAATGAGATCTAAACCGCCCCACCCAAGGGCTGCAAAATTAGCATGTGAGAAAAACCTGGTATAAAGAGGGACCTGCCTTCTCCTGCATCTGACTGGAGCCTCTGGCACAGCCGCAGAGGCACTCCAGAGTGTCTTCCGGTGACCTGCCACATGGCCCGCAGGAGAAAGGCCTTGTTAGGCACATGACCTCCGAGGCTTCCATATGTGACATAAAGACCCCCATCCTATGCAGAGCGCTAGCATTGAGCTTCTGAACAGTTTCTCTGCTTGGGCCGCTTCCTCCCTGGGAGCTATCTTCTTTCTTAATGTATTCTTCAATCTTGCTTGCTACTTTTCACATGTCTCTGTCCAATTCCTTGTTGCAGATACAGACACCCAGACATCTGGGGCGGGGTGGGGTGGGGTGGGGGCTGGAGAAGGGCATGGAAACCCAGCATCCGTAGGATCAGCACGGCTCAACAGCCAAGGTACAGAACCAGTCTAATGCTCATCAACAGACCAGAAGAGACTATATGTATATACACAGCAAAGTTTTATTTAGCTGTAAAGAATGGAACTATGGGCTGGGCAGTGGTGGCACATGCATTCAATCCCAACACTTGGGAGGTAGAGGCAGATGCATCTCTTTGAGTTTGAGGTCTATAGAGTGAGTTCAAGGACAGCCAGAGCCACATAGTGAGACCCTGTCTCGGAAAAAAACAAAAACAAAAAGGAAATAAAAATAAGAGTGAAATTATGTCCTGTTCAGGAAATGAGTGGGACTAGACACCACGTTAACCACAGTAAACTAAACTCATGAAGACAAGTCTTCTGTCCATGCGGTATTAGGGATGGGGGTAAAATTAGGAAGGACAGTGGTTTTTTGTTTTGTTTTTGTTTTTGTTTTTGTTTTACATTCAGTAAGAAACTATTCTGATATATAAAGCAAACCTATTAGAGTCTGACAAATATCATGGGAAATTTTAACATCTTCTGGAGAACTAGTATATCTTTGCTTTCACAGACAGAAGCCATGGCAGAAGTCATGCTATACAACACTCAAACAAAACAACTTGAACCAGACAGAGTTCCTTGTAGAGAACCAAAGTCACTCCAACCAAGCGCTTTCATTACAAAGGAATACAGGGGCTGCTTTCAAAATTATTGCCAAGACAAGGAACACTGAGGGTTCACAGACATAATTTAAAAAAGAAATGCATCTAACAGTTTCTGGCAGATAATATATATCATATAAGACTTTATTAGATAAAAATCTGAAAACCCTAAGTTGCAAGCATTCTGAGATTGAATGCTTCAGTCAGATCATCACAGCTATAATTCAGATGCTGGACAGCTGTTGCTGCTGGGACTGAAACAATTTGATGTCCAGCAAGAGGGCAACTGTACATTAAGCGTGGTTGGTCAGCCCAGCCCAGCCCTGCCTCCCGGGTACCACACAGCACGATGCTGGTCTCTGGTCACCTTCCCACGCCTGTATATTACTGTATAAGACTTCTTAATCCCAGATAAGTCATGCATAGAACACAAGTTGTCATATACTCTTAGAAATATTAGAGTTGGCTTTTCAGCACTTGTGATTCAGAGGGGACCAGTAAAGCAGGTGAAAATGAATGCCAAGCCCCAGTGAGTGAGTCTGGGTACAAATAACTGAGAACCAGCCTGTGGCTGATATGCTCGAATGCTTAGGCACTAGGGAGTGGCCCTATTTGAAAGGATTAGAAGGATCATGAGAAGTGGTCTTTCCCGAGTAGGTGTGGCCTTCTTGGGAATTTCCCTCTTGGGAAGATTTAATTACAAGAATTAATTTCTAAATTAATTCTTTTTCATAATGTGTCACAACTGAAGCCAGGCTGGCCTTGAACTCATGTAGCCCAATCTTCCTGCATCACTATTCTAATCCTGAAATTATAGGCATGAACCACCATGCTGGGCTCCTAGGCTAATTTTTTAATAGAATGCATAAGTAATAAAAATATCAGCTCATGGACTAGCAAGATGGCTCAACAGGTAATGTGGTTCCCATGAAAGCCTGAAGACCTGAATTCAGTCCCCGAAACACACAGTGAAGGAGAGAACTCATTCCTAAAACATGTCCTCTGACCTTCACAGGTACACCATGACATTTGCATGCCTCTACTCTCACACATACAACACACACACATTACAACACACACACACACACACAAGCTTTTAAAGTTCAGTTCTTGGTTCGAACAAAGGCTACTGATTCTGGTATGTGTGTATGGGAAAACAAAGAAGATTGGTTAGCAAACAACGATAAAAATGTAGTTTAATGAAGGGAATCTAGGCTTACCAGCCCTTAAACACACAAACTCTCAGCTATGAAGAGAGCGAACATGGAGAATTACTGGGGACAGATTACAATGACAGGGCCTGCCTGCAGTAGGCTGGGATGGAGACATCTCAGTAGCCCACAGCAGCTCTTTATAACAACAGTTGTTCCCATTTCTCCTAATGTCTAACTGTATAGATATCATTTGTAAGTGACTGCTTCTCAGTTGGCCTCGGTGTGCATAATTATTCTATTATATCTGACTTTCTTACTTCTTTCTCCTTCTGCTCTGGTGAGTTCTGTGAAACTAGATGTTCCTGATGTAATGATTCTTAAACAATTAAAACTTGAGGCATGGGGGCCAGCACAGCACAGTCCTAATGGCCCAGGTGCCTGCTGTGTGCTCTCATCTTGGAAACAATGCAATAACTGCACAGTGCTGGTTCCAGATTAATGCTTGACTTGCAAAGACAGTTTGAAGAAATTATAAAATGAATTAGAGCCACCATTGGGACCCCAAGAAAGGAAAAAAAAAACTATTGAAGTTATGAGACATTCTGTACAACATTTAAGAGTGGTTCCTGGGAAAGAAAGTGTAGAATACATAAAGTCTTATACTGGTTAAACTAAGTCAGAACACTGGGACTCTTAGTAGAGTCACTTTATACAATGTACAGAGGCAGAAAGCTAGCGGAACTGCTGAGGTAAGGGTTAGCCTGACTCTTCTGGCCACTGCCTGGCAGCTTTGCCCATGTCATTTATCGTTAGAGCTTCACAGGAAAATGCATGTAGCTGACCTCAGGGCTCTGAGCTCTGAAGTATAATAAGTCAAAAGTTAAAGTTTAAATAATGATAAGTTTGCAATTATTATTACCTTGGCTATAGGCCTGGGAATAGGGGAAGCTTTAAACTTTGGGGAACGATTGTAATTCTTGATTGTTTGTGGGATATAGTTATTCTCTTGAATTTGATTTGGCAATGATGAGACACTGTCTTTTTTTCTACCTGCTTTTGGAGTAACAGTTATAGACTGGGGCAGGAAGAAGGCGGGTGAGCATGAGAGGAGCTTGTGAAGAGAGAGAGGAGAGAGAATGAGGTGTGTGTGGAGAGTGTGTGAGAGAGAGTGAAAGGAGAGTGCATGTGGTGTGTGTGCGAGATGTGTGTGAGAGTGAAAGGGCATCACAGGTGTGCATGAGTGTGAGAGTGCAAGAAAAGCAGAGTGCATGAGAGAGAGGGGGGAGAGAGCAGAGAGAGAACAGAGTGTGTGCATGAGAGGGGGGGAGAGAGCAGAGAGAGAGCAGAGTGTGTGCATGAGAGAGAGGGGGGAGAGAGCAGAGAGAGAGCAGAGAGAGATGGAGGGAGGGAGAGAGAGAGGGAGGGAGAGGGAAGGAGAGGGAGGGAGAGAGACAGAGAGGAAGGGAGGGAGAGAGAGAGCAGAGAGAGAGAGAGGAAGAGAGCAGAGAGAGAGACAGAGGGAGAGACACGGAGGGAGGGAGACACGGAGGGAGGGAGAGAGAGAGCAAAGAAAGAGAGAGAGAGACTGAGGGAGGGAGAGAGAGAGAGAGAGAAAGAGAGAGAGAGAAACTTTAAGCCTTGAAAAATTGCCTGTCAGCTTGTACTCAAAAAGTAGTCTGATTATATTTATTATGTGCCTTCCAGATACCCCTGCTTCCAGTTGAGAACTCCGATCCTGTGTTGAGGCTGGACCCGTCAAAGAATGTAGAGACTCAAACTGCTAAAGATTAACTCCGTGGGAAATGCAGATGCTCACTTTTTTTTTAAACTGGTAAGTGTGGGGGTCAAGTCCTGGCTCACACATGTGCCCTCTACTAGTGAGCTACACCATCTTTTTTACAATCACACACACACACACACACACACACACACACACGAGCTCACGAACACACACAGTGCTAGAAGGATTAAAATCTATGGGGAAAAAGCTATTCAGTGAGTTGCCCAGAGACAATCAAAACTGTGTTGGAGGGAACAAATTGGCTCTGCCACAAAGCATATACCAGAAAAACTCCAAATAGTTAAAGGATGTGGATAAATATAAAACAAGACTTTTAAAGTACCAAAGGAATCACAGGAGAATTTCCTCATAACTAGAGTAAAGAGGCCTTTGCAACTCTACTACAAAGTTTTGCTCAACAAAAGACAAACATGCCTCCACAGTGCTTGGGCAAAGTCAAGAGACGAGTGAAACACCACAGGGAGAGCATCTGTGGGCTGTGGGGTAGCTCAGTTGGTAGAGAGAGCTTGTCAGCGTGAATAAAACTCTGAGTGTGGCCGAGTGTGGTGATGCACGCCTTCAATCCCAGCACTCCAGAGGAGAGGCAGGCAGGTCTCTGAAGTCAAGGCCAGCTGCCTAATCTAGAGTGAGTTCCAGGGAATCCAGGGTTATACTGAAAAACCCTGTCTTGAAAAAATAAAACAAACAACACACACAGAAAGAAAGAAAGAAAAAGAAAGAAAAAGAAACTCTTAGCTTAGTCCCAGCACTGTACACTGTCTGGCCTTGGGCGCACGGCTGTAATCCCGGGGAGAAGGCATCAGGAGGATATCAGGAGGATCAGTACAAGGTCGTACTGGTACAGAGAAGGCTCAGTGGATAGTGTTAGCTGTACAAGCATGAAGATCTGGGTTCAAATGCTCAGTACCCACGTAAGACCAACAAGTGTGGTTATGGTTGTATGTCTTTGTAAAGGTGGAGACAGTAGATCCCGGGGTTCACCAGTCAGCCACTCTCACAAAATAGTGAGAACTAGGTTCAGTGAGAGACCCTGTCACAAAAAAATAAGGTGGCGAGGGATAGAGGAAGACACCCAGTGTCAACTTCTGACCTCCACACACACTTCACACAAGGAGCAAGGAGACACCAGTGTATATGTAATACACAAAGATCTTCAGGGCCATCCACAGCTACACCAGTGTATACATAATACACAAAGATGTTCAGGGCTATCCTCAGCTACACCAGTGTATACATAATACACAAAGATGTTCAGGGCTATCCTCAGCTACATAGCTAGTTTGAGGTTAGTTTAGGCTACACAAGACTCTGTCTCCAAAAGAAAAAGAATCTCTCTCATATATAAGAATTCATAATCAATAGAAAGTAATTAATGAAATAATCAATAGAAAAAAAGAACTAGAGAGAAAAATGAACAAAGGATTTGAACAGACAGATCACATAAAAATATTAATTCACTTAAATATACAAAAAATATACTCAAAATCATTCCAAATAAAAGAAATATAAATTTAATGTAGACAGATATTATTTCTCTCCATCAAATTGTCAAATTTTCTAGAATTTAATAATATACTCCGCAGGCGAAGCTTTGGGGGAACAGTGGGTGTGAGCATAAATTGGTTGAATGTCTCTCAAATCCAGCTCATCGATTTACTAATTCATCAAATTACTAATGCATGTATTCCCTGACCAAGTGATGCCATTTTCTGAGACTTTACTCTTCCCTCACATGTGAACAACTTACATACAATAAGTTTATCTTTTATGACTGTGGACACTGCAGTAGGCATCAAAACATAATCAGATAAATTATTTGTGATACAGCCAACAATGAAATACCATGTCTATAACAAAAGAAGAAGGAAGCTCTCTTCCCAGGAGAGCAAAACACATTAATCTTAGAAAGCTAGGTATGTATCAGTGTATATGATACACCACCTTTCGTGTAGTAAACAGGTCAGAGATAAAGTCTAGTTTCATATACAACTGTATGGTAAAGTCTACCAAAGTTATGTCATGTTCTGTGACATTTCCTGTGGAGACATAAACAAATATCTATTCACCCCAGATGTAGGTATTTACAACAGACTAAAGAAATGATTGCTCTCAAGTCTCGCTAGGTGAACCAATGAATTTCTTAGGGTGACTTTCAGGAATATGGGTGAGAGGTTACTTACAATAATTTAAAGATATAAATTATATAGCAATCATTATACTGTTGCAGGTTTAATTAAATGGTTACAGTGAAGTTTGCAGTACCCATCCAGACCTGGAGGTCCAGACACCAACTGCTAGTCCTCATGTGAGCCATGGGTGGTCAGATAATCCATAGTGCCTGTCTCTTGCCATTAATCCTGAGCCCCAGGCAGTGGCATTAATGTTGGTGACAGCAGCAGCCAGTGTGGAAGAAGACACTGGGACATAGGGACAGTCGCTGTCCTGTGCAGTAGTACATTTGCAGAGGACAAGGGACAGCTAGCGAGAGTTGGTTCTTTCTATTCATAAGATTCTGGGGCTCAAAACCAAATCATCAGGTATGGTGGCACACGTCTTTTCTGGCTGAGCCAGTGATGGTGAACTTGATGGTTGACCTTGGGAGTCAACTTGATCGGATCTGGAGCCATCCAATAGACATGTATCAGGGCAGGTTGTTTGTTTCAGCAAGAATTAACAGAGGGTAAGACTGAACCCCATAAAGGCCAGTACCTTCCTATGGTGACTCCGATTGACAAAGGTCTAAGCAAAGGAAGTTCTCCATGCCTGCCTGCCCTTGCTTCTTGCTAATGAGCGAATCTGCTGTGGCAGATGCTGCCCCCAGCCTTTGAAGCCCCAGAGCCCAGCGTCTTTGTCCTTCCAGTATGCAGCGGGGACCAGTGGATCTCCAGGAGTCCTCCAGCCCTTCAGCACCAGATTGGACAACTAAGGCATCCACTCTTGTGAACTAAGCAGTCACTGCCTTCTGAGCCTCTGCGGTGGAAGACAGGCATGGTTGGCCCAGTTGGTCCATTGCATAAGCCACTCTGATCAGTTTTCTTGTGTCGTGTATATATATTGTTTCAATTGGTTCTGTCCCTCTAGTGAGCTCTAAGGAAATGTGGTGGACCACAGGTAAGAGGAAGCAGCAAGAAAAGCCTCAGCTGTAAACAGTGAGGTGGCCAGCCAGCCATGGTGTAGGTAGAGGTCTGATGGAAAGGGTTATGGAAATTGAGACTAGACTAATAGCAGTCAAATAAACTGAATCAGTAAACTCCATGTATAGGCATGGGAGTGGGCTATGTTATGGGCAAATTATCCAAGAAAATGATAAATCTTTTATAATGCAAATTGTCCCAGAGAAAAGGGAAACAGGAAGTTACTGAACTCATTTGTGAGACTAGTATAACCTTAGCCCCAAGACTGAGCAGGGAGCAGCCAAAGAAAAGCAGTGCCCAATGCTTTTCTCTGTGAAAAATAAATAAATAAATACAATTATAATAAGTTATAACATTAGTATATTAAATCTATTGTGTTAGCACAATCATCTTGAGCATGGGGCCTTATTTTAAGATAACTTTAGGAAATATATTAATTGAACACAGTACATTAACACATTGAAGGAAAAAAAAAACACCATGATTTAAATAGATAAAAAAAAAATACATTCAGCAAGATTCAGAATTCATTCCTGGTCAGAATTTTCTTGGCCAACTAGAACTTAAAGATCTTTTTAACCTGATTCCAAAAAGCCCACGACCAGCATCGTTCTCTGTGGTAAGATTCTGAGGCATCTTCAGAGCAGTCAGGAGCCAGAGACCCCTGTGACTGTTGCAGGATGTGTCACTATGCTGGGATTTCACCGCAGGAGAGATTGGGAAGGAAGGCGAGATGGTTAGGGTCAAACTCAACATAAAAGCAGTGTCTCTGTATGTGAGGACTCCCCAGTAAGGATATAACCCAGGAGAGAAATGAAGAGCACCTGCGTTAGCAAGAGAAATGTAGAAGAGCTTCTGTATGAGCAGAGCGTTCATGCTTACAAGTGAGATGCAAGCTCATATTTAAAAACCATAAAAACAGACTTGGGGGCTGAGCATGGTGGAGCACATGTTTATTCCTGGTACTTTAGGGGACAGGGACAGGCAGAGTTCTGTGAGATGGAGGCGAGGCTGCTCTGTAGTGTGAGTTCTTTGCTTACACAATGAGATCAATGAGATCGTGCTTGAATAAAAAAAAAAAAAGACTCAGGTCTTGCCTGGTGTGCATGAGACCCTTTCTTTCTGTCCCCAGGCAAACAAATGTAAATATATTTAAAAAGAAACACTTATGAAAAACTGAATAAACCATATTAATGAAGGGAAGACCTAATTATCTCTTATCTGTGATCTTGCACAGATTAACCTTTAAATTCAATGTTACTTTAACAAAAAGAAAAAAATCTCAATTAACTTTCAGTTGTCCCTGGACAAATATTTCTTAAATTTATATGGAATATAGTTATATGCCTACAACAGTTTAAACCCAACACCGAGAAAAAGAAGAGTAAGTTTCATAGGCCAAGGTACTGTAAGCCGGCAGTAATTGACGTGGTGAATGGACGAGAACAGCAAACCAGTGAGCAGAGGGTTCGGGCTTTAGGAGCTCGGCGCTCGTGACAGTGGCATTACCTCTCAAGTCAGTGGGACAAGGTGGATGCATAGTGAGCAGTCACAGGAAAATCTTCTTTTGTTGTTGTTAAAAAATTTTTTTCCTTTGGAAAGCCCTAATCCTATACTGTATACAAATGAAACTCTAGACCAATTTAAAAAATCTACACAGCTGGACATGGTGGCGCACACCTGTAATCCCAGGACTTGGGAGGCAGAGGCAGGCAGATTTCTGAGTTCGAGGCCAGCCTGGTCTACAGAGTGAGTTCCAGGACAGCCAGGGCTATACAGAGAAACCCTGATTCAAAACAACAACAAAGCAATAAAAAAAATCTATGAGCGGGGCTGTAGAGATGGCTTAGCAGCTAAAAGTACTTGCTGCTTCACAGAGGACCCAAGTTTGGTTCTCAGCACCCCCATGGCACCCGACTCAGCTCCCATGACTTATAACTCCAAGGGCTCCGACACCACCTCCTGGTCCAGCCTTTCTCAGCCTTTGTTATGACCCCTTTGGTGGTCCAATGGCCCTTTCACAGGTGTTACCTAAGACCATCAGAAAACACAGCTATATAATGGTTCATAAAAGTAGAAAGTTACAGTTACAAAGTAGCATCAAAAACAATTTTATGGTTCCACAACATGAGTCAGAGCATTAGGAAGGTGGTGAACCACTGTCCTGGTCACTGTGGGCACTAAACATGCATGTGATGCAATACATGCATGAAAGCATATGTATAATAAAGGCGAGCAAATCTTTAAACTGTGTCTGCACATCACAATTTGAATTAGCATGCGTGAGGTGAGTGAGTGTGTTCACCTTACTTGTCCAGTATAGGAATTGGCTCACATGACTGTGGAGGCCAAGAAGTTACAGATCTGCTGTCCATAGCCTGGGAGCCGGGAATTAAATTTTGACAGAGTAAGCCACACTTCCGAAGTTGAAACAATGTAGTGCAGGTCAGTGTCCTCAGCCTTCCTTCTCTTTCCTCTCCCTGTTGAGGTTTGAATGCAAAAAAAAAAAAAAAAAAAAAAAAAGTCTCCTCTAGGCTCGCGTGTTGGAACGCTTGGTCTCCAGCTGGTGGCGCTGTGTTTGAAGGTTGAAGAACCTTTAGGAGGTGGAGTGGTGCTGAAGGAAGTGGGCCACTGACAGCCTCACCATAAGCAACACTGCACGCAGTCAGCCCTCCCTGGGCACTGCCTGCAGCGGCCCTCTCCTTTCTTCTTGCTCTTTTTGTTAAAATTACTCAGAGTCCAGTTAGTGTTGCTGTTGGAATAGTGGCCGATCTTGAGACTTGGTCTTGTGCTGCTGTGAGTTCATGAGTGCAGAGACCAGGTCAGATCCCAAGATATGGCTTCCCCGCCCTCCTCCCAACCCTCCTCCCAGCCCTCTAGCTGGTACATTCTTTCTGCCCCTCTTCCATGATGTTCCCTGAGTCCTGTGGGTGGAGGGTTGGCAAAGATGCCTCCTTTAGGGTTAAGCACTCGATAGACACACTAATTCTTAGCACTCTGACTATTTATGAATCTCTGTATTCACTGGTACCCACTGTAGAGAAAAGCCTCTCTGGCCAAGGCAGCACTAAGCTATAGGGATAAGCATGTGTGTGTGTGTGTGTGTGTGTGTGTATGTGTGTGTGTGACACACACATACATATATGGCAGTTTGACAACATGATGTTTAACAGAACAATACTAGTCCTCCCTAGGACTTGTAACTTTGTAACTTCCTAGCTCATGGGTCTTTGGCCAGGTTTACAGTACCAGGCATGAACTAATTCCTATAAAGCAGGCCTCAAATCCAGGCCAAAAGCAGTTGGTTGCCCTTATAACCTTCATGTTGTCTTTATACCAGCGGGCACATCTTACCTGGTAATCCGGAATTCAAAATTACCATTGATGGCTTAGTTGTTGTCATTGTCTGTTTTGTTTTTTTTTTCCTTACATAGGGTCTATGTAATGCTGTCTGTCCTGGAGCCCTCTCTATAGACCATGCTGGCCTCAAACCCAGAGATCTTCCAGCCTCTGCTTGCCTAGTGCAAGAAATAGAGACGTGCCACACATCTGGCAGTAGCTGTTTGTTTACTTTGATTCTGCTGCCGTTGTCCACGGACATCAGAGTCCAGCTTGCTTAGCCTTTGAATGTATGTGACCGGTAGCTCTCCAGGAGTTCCCAGGTTTCCAGCTCCTGCTTCTTGGACTGAGCTTAGTTTCCCTGGTGCTTGTGTGTTGCCATTGTGCATTGTAGAACTACACGGCTTCGGCCTTGCTCCTGTGAGCCAGTGAGAACCGGGTTGGCCTACAGTTCCCTGTTGGTGATTATGACTCAGTGCTATTTGTGGTCACCGGGTCAGCATTGTGTAGCTGTGCTTGAGTTTATTCATTTTCCTAAACAATAGGACAGATAGTGCCCCAGTCGAATGGCCTTGTGCAAACATTCTTTTTGAGTGTGTGTGTGTGTGTGTGTGTGTGTGTGTTATTATGGAGCATTCTAGGCAAGCTCTTTCCCAGTAAGCCACACCTCATCCCTGGACTTTTTGAGCCAGATGCTTTCTACGCAGCTCAGAATGCTCTATATAGCCCAGGCTGGTATCAAGTTCGTGGTTGCCCTGCCTGACTCTTTCAAGCATTTGCAAGGAGAACGTAAATTTTTCAACCACCACAGAATGTACCTGACCTTGCCCACCTATCAGCTCTGTTTTCAAAGAAGAAGTGAAAGTCTGTCACAGAAAGGAAGTACATCAGCCGTGAACGAAACACAGCTGGCCACCTCCAAACACCGAGCGCCCCAAAAGGTGCCTTTCATTTCATGGGAAGGATTTGACTATTCACCAGCTGCTTTGCACACGGCTCACCATGAGCCTGCACACGTGTTAGACTCCCCATGTGAGCTCGCCGTGCTGACCCACGCAGTGATGGGACAGTAAGGACGTCATTGTCAGGTTTACCACCGACTCAGTGGTGACTGGTCTAAGCTGGTTTGCTCACAACTTCCCAGTTTTGTTTGCTCACCTCTGGGCGGCTGCTGCAGCCAGACTCGTGGGCTCTGTCTCGCTCCCCACCCCCAAGGGCTTCCATCCCCCTTCATCCCCTTTCAGAACTTAAAAAAATCCCACGTATTTTATTTCCATATATGTATTTGTCTGTGTATGCCAATGTTTGCAGTCAGAAGGGGTACACATCCGGTGAGTGCCCGAGAGTTTATAGCAAGTCGTGAGCCACTGGGTGCAGTTACTAGGAAGCAATCTTGGGTCCTTCGAAAGAGCAGCAAGTTCTCTGAACTGCTGAGCCACCCCTCCAGGCTCCCTTAATATTTACTTATTTTGAGGTTTTGAGATAGGGTCTATCTATGTAACCCTGGCTCACCTGGAACTCACTATGTAAATCAGGCTGGCCTTGAAGTCACAGAGATCTGCCTGCCTCTGTCTTCCGAGTGCTGGAAGCCACTATGCCCCCTTAATGTTAAGGAGAGGGAAGTTCCGTGCTCTCAAGTTGGCTTGGAATGCTGGCCCTGCCTAAGTCAGAGGAAGTAGAGGCCTCTACAGTAGGCCTTGTTTTTTGGTGTCTGTGGTCAAGACTGGAAGCTCTACGCTTGATCGCTGAATTTAGATAGAACTGTCCCAGCCTAGAAGACGCGGAGACCGTTAGTAGTGTTAGCTGCTGGAGACTGGGGTAGGAAGATCTAAAGTTCAAGGCTGGTGGCTTTGTGAATTCCTAAGTGGCCTAGTGAATTCAAGGCTAACCCAGGCAACTTAGTGAGAAACTGCCTCCAAGTAATCCCCAGAACCAAAGCACGGAAGCAGATCAAAGATTAATAACATATTACAGTCATCATAGGGTGACAAACTTGATGTTTATAACATTTGATTTCTTTTTCTTTCTTTCTTTCTTTCTTTCTTTTTTTTTTTTTTTTTTTTTTTTTTGAGACAGGGTTTCTCTGTAGCCCTGGATGTCCTGGAAATTACTCTGTAGACCAGGCTGGCCTCAAACTCAGAAATCTGCCTGCCTCTGCCTCCCAATTGCTGGGATTAAAGGCGTGCGCCACCACTGCCTGACTTGATTTATTTTTCATAAACTTCTTCTTCTTCTTTTTTTTTTTTTTTTGGATTTTTTGGATTTGGGGTTTTCGAGACAGGGTTTCTCTGTGTAGCCCTGGCTGTTCTGGAACTCACTCTGTAGACCAGGCTGGCCTCAAACTCAAAAATCCACCTGCCTCTGCCTCCCAGAGTGCTGGGATTACAGGCGTGTGCCCACTACCGCCCGGCTTTCATAAACTTCTTAACAAATTTCGTCAATATTTTATTTATACCAGCTCAGGAAAAAAAAAAGGATGAATCAATCTAACAAACCATTAAGAATTATTTTAAGGGCTGGAGAGATGGCTCAGCAGTTAAGAGTACTGGGTGCTCTTCCAGAGGTCCTGAGTTCAAATCCCAGCACCCACATGGCTCACAACCATCTGTAATGGGATCCGCTGCCCTCTTCTGGTGTGTCTGAAGACAGCGACATCGTACTTTAAATAAATACATAATTCTTTTAAGAAGAGAGAATTATTTTAATCCAAGCAAGGAGATGTATTAGGATTTTACGACCCACTTCTTGTCTTATTGTGTTTAAAATTTTCATAATAAAAATTAAAGCCAAACAAAGCAATGGGGAATGGCTAACGATGCTGGTGTGAGCTGGGGACGCCCGGATCAGTGGGAGATTGCCAGGGATGCGAGAGGCCCAGCATCACAAAACCAACAAACTAAACCAGAAATAGACTGTAACATAACCTCGTCAAAGCCTCGCAGAAGGAAGCCGGTTCACTGCAATCATCGCTCTGTGGCGCCACAAAGGAGGAACCGATTTCGAAGCCCGGGGAGCTGGAGGGGGGGGGTGAGGAGGAGAGGGAGGGGGGACGGGGGGAGCCAGGGGAAGCCGGCTCTTCATTCCCAACCTCAGACTCAGGGACAGGGAGCCTGGGCAGTTCGATGCTTGGGTCCTGCCTGTTTGCAGACATGTCAGGTGATCCATGAATAATGGTGTGGTGGTGTTTCTCAGGGGGTGGAACAGGTGTGTAGTGTGCACAAAGCCGAGGTCAATCCTAGCACCAAACAACACACAAAAATTACAAACTTTACTCAGGACTAGGCAAATGACTTTTTTTTTTAATTTCTATTTTTTTTAACTTTATGTGTGTTGATGTTTTGCCTACATGTATGTCGGGCGGTGTCAGATCCCCCTGAACTAGAGTTACAGACAGTTGTGAGCTGCCATGTAGGTGCTGGGAATTGAACCCGGGGCCTTTGGAAGAGCAGCTAGCGCTCTTAACCACTGAGTCATCTCTCCAGCCCCGGCATCTGACTTTTTAAAGTACTGTTGCCCAGAAGCGAACATCATTCGGACAGCAGCGAGAGCTGCCTTCCCAATCTAGCTCGGTTCCCAGCCAGCCTTAGGCCTTCTGATTTTGGCTTTCATTTTGTATTTTTTTACACTGAGGACTAAATCCAGGAAACTGAATCCAGGACCTCTTAGATGCTAGGCAAGTGCTCCACCACTGAGCTATATACTCTGACCGCTTCCTTTTATTTTGAGGCAGATTCTCAATAAGTTGCCCAGGCTAGCCTTGAACTCTTCCTTCTTCCCTCCGTCCGTCCCTCCCTTTCTTTCTTTCTTTCTTTCTGGGGATATAAGAGGGTATGGAGACAGGGTCTCTCTGTGTAGCCCTGGCTGTCCTGGAACTCACTCTGTAGACCAGGCTGGCCTCGAACTCAGAAATCCACCTGCCTCTGCATCCCAAGTGCTGGGATTAAAGGCGTGCGCCACCACTGCCCGGCCAGCCTTGATCTTTCAAACAACCTTCTAACACGTGGGACTGCAGGTGGTCCTTGTTGCTTTATGCATACATATTTGTATGTATAATCTAAAACCTAAGGATAGTGTCCAAAATACACATAATCATTTTAAAATAATTAAAATGAACAATAAAACTATCAATAGTTACTTCCTAGTCTTCAATAATCTATATTAAATTATTTATAATTATTTTAGAATTTCATTTGTAATGGTTTTATAACCCAGAAGTAGTCAA
Source organism: Apodemus sylvaticus (assembly GCF_947179515.1). Lineage (NCBI taxonomy): Eukaryota > Metazoa > Chordata > Mammalia > Rodentia > Muridae > Apodemus > Apodemus sylvaticus. The sequence continues at coordinate 131,564,047 of NC_067477.1, read as the reverse complement.
GTACCACGCCCACCTCTGGTTTCTCTCACGAACTCACGCTCTCTTTCTCTCTGCCTCAAAAGATTAATTTTAAGTTATGTGTATATATGTATGTATGTATGTGTGTGTGTGTGTGTGTGTGTGTGTGTGTGTATGTATTGTGTAGTAGGGGTATGTGGACATGCAGTCAGTTGCCCACAGGATCCAGAGGAGAGTGTCACATTCCCCTGTGGCTGGAGTTACAGTAACTGTGAGCTGTGGTATGAGGGTGGTTGGAACAGAACTCTGGTCCTCTTCGAGAGCAGCAAGCCATCTTTACCTCTGAGCCCTCTCTAGCCCTCTGTTGTCTCTTTCTTGTGGTATTAGATTCCTCTCACAAACATTGTTTTATTTTGTTTTGTGTAGTGTAGTGTTGTGTTGTTTTAGCTTTTCATCAGATTGACCTGTTGAAGAGCCCTGATCAGTGATCTTATGTTGAGTCCTTCATCTTGGGCTGTCTGTTTTCTCATGATGTCATCTACTCCCTTCTCTGTGGCTTACATTCCAGTCCCTCTTCTCTCAGAATGGCCACAGGATGTTGGCCTGCCTGACGTGAGCCCCAGCAGACCACCAAAGGCCTCCTGCCCTTTCTGCCTGGGTTCCGTCCTTGGAGTTCCCTTGATGTCAGTAGGTCATGTTTCCCAAGAAGATGCCTCCTGCCTCCTGCCCATCTAGAGATCAGACACGGGGAGGGCTTATGTTTCCCTATCCAGTATGTGAGCATCCTTCAGTGTCCTTAGGACAGAGGCCTCCTGCTCTCTGCGGGTGAACAAGCCTCTGGTCTTTGGCTAGGGCAGAAGAGGGCTGGGATCCTGAAGGTCAGGCAGCTTTCTGTTTTGTTTTGTTTTTCAAGACAGGGTTTCTCTTGTGTAGACCAGGCCTGGTCTTGAACTCATAGAGATGTGTCTGTCTCTGCCTCCTGAGTGCAGGGATTAAAGGTTCAGGTACCCTCTTGACTAGGCCCTCCATTGCTCACAGGGGTGCGCCTGCAGTTGTGGGTTCCCGGCCTCTGATGCCTGCGACCGAAGCTGTCCGTGTTCTCCTAGCATGTCCTCAGAACTGCCTGAGGTTCGTCACTTTCCCTCTGCTTTCCACCTTCTGGCTGTTGTGCTAGTTGTCTCTGTGTTCTTGGTCCTGATGGGCTAGATTTCTCTGCAGATCTCTTTCCTGGTGTTTGGCCGAGTGCAGAGGGAGCAGACTATATTCATAGTGGCTAATCCACCAGCTCAATCCACTAGTGGACTTAGAGAAAGGCTTCGAATGGCCAGGTGAGCGTTTCAGTGAGAAGGGTTTGCTTCGGAGACAACAAAACCATGAAGTCCGGCTGCTCAGCAGGATGCTGGGAGAATTTAGAACTACAGAGAAAGCAAGTAGTCTGGGACCAGAGAGGACAGGAAGATGTAAAGATCGTGCAGATGTGTTTAGAACCCAGGGACAGTCAGAGCCACACTCCTGCCATAACTTAGGGCAGGAGCAGAGTTTAGTGCTGGTAGGATCTTCCAGGTGGAGACGCTGGCTGAGGAGCTTGGGAGAACAGACATCATGTCTGCCATCCATCTCAGGCAGGCCGTTGGACTGACATTAGAGCAGGGTCTGCCACCTTCCTGCGTGGAGCTTGGGAGAACAGACATCATGTCTGCCATCCATCTCAGGCAGGCCGTTGGACTGACATTAGAGCAGGGTCTGCCACCTTCCTGCGTCTGCATTTTCTTTCTCTTTGAGTTGAACATTCATGTTTGGGGAAAAGAATCCATTTGCTTTGCTGTAAATTATGGCCACACAATTCTGTTCTTGCTGATAGGACGTAGCATAAGTGTGTCTGAGTCCTACACAGTAACTATGAGCATAAATGTCATGTCAGAATCCCAGGAAGGCCAATTAAAGGGATTTCCTCGGCTGCCACACCTCTTTAAAGGCCATCTGCCGTTAGACTGAAATTTGCATGAAATGACTGGAGTTGTAAGAGGTACATGTGGAGGTTAAGGACTCTTTTCACCATGGGGTCCCCAGGTTGTCAGGCTTAGTGGCTGGCACCTTTAGTCACTGCTCCATTGCAGGGTTAGTGTTCGTTTTGAGGTGTTCTTGAGAAAAGAATCGGAATCCAGGCTTAATAACATTATGCAGTTACCAGTACCACAGGTCCGTCGGCTTGTCTCTGGCATTTTTCTTTAATGGAACAGATACATGAAACTCTCTTTGCTTTCTGGGTTTTTTTTATTTTTTATTTATTTATTTTTTTTAGTAATCACTTCTGTGCCAAGTGCCTCGGAAGCTCTCAGCTAGTGTATTAACTTGTCTAATCCTCCCACCCCCAGCCCCAGAGGTAAGTGCTGTTTTTACCTCTGTTTTGCAGATGAGGAAAGAGGGAGGCTTAAGGAGGTTAACTAGCTTGTCTTGTGGTGACCTGGCTTTAGCAGTGGTCATCCGGCCTTGCAACACATCAAGCCTTTGTGGCTCAAGTCACAGAAATGTCACCAGCCAAGCCCATTCTGACTGATACCTTCCCTGCCTGCCGCCTCCACATCTTGGATTATAGAATCAGAGTGCTAGCCCAGCAAGCCTGCCCAAGAAATGAAGGAAGAAGACTCTGGAGTTCTGGGTCGAAGCCAGCACAGACATCAATAAAGGCCAGACATCAATAAAAGCCCCAGGAGAGGCAGAGGATTAGAAAAAGCCAGGTGACCTGGAGGGGTGGGGCATGGGGACTGAGTGTAGATCAGGAGCAGGTAAGAGGGCTGGGGTTGTATAACTCCGTTGCTTAGGATGCTTAGAGCCCTGGGTTCAGCGCCCAGCAACCCAGAGAGTACAGGCAGAGCAAAACATTCAGGGTCATCGTCAACAGAGCGAAGCTGAGATCAGCTGGGCTGTGCCAGCATCTTGAGACGTGGTTCCCTTTCCTGCACAACACTATGCAGAGCACCTGCCAAGCATTCCAGTTGTTCATCGTCGTCCCCTTAGGTGTGGTCGTCTGTACTTCCTGGCTTCCTTTGAGCTGAACTGATATAAGGATTCATTAGGAAATTTGGGATGCTGCACTTATTAGGCATAGAAAGCCCTGTAAATTCTACTGTGTGCCCGGTAGGGAGAGTCGGGACCAAATTTTGAAGATACAAATAAGAGCACTTGGTACCATAAACTCATCCTTGCTCATTGAATTAATCAAAGGAATAGGAAATATTGAAGAGAGAGAGAGAGAGTGCGTGTGCTAGGCATGGGGCTCTTGATTAACGAGGAGGCCTGGAAGAACAGCTTTCTCCTGGGCCGTAGGGAGCGATCCTGTTCCTGTTGCTGCCTTATCTCATAAGTTTCATTCCTTGGTCCCCAAGCTGATTGTAAATAAGCCAATTTTAAGGGTACTGTTGCAAGCTAGACTCGCTGGAGTGGAGGGTTTGAGGTCACACTAATGAGCTGTGAGTTATGGGTGCTATCAGGCGAGTCAGTTTTGCCCCGGATCTGTAGGCAGCTCTCTCTGGGCTTGTCTCTCGGTTCTGAAGTGCTGTCTGTCTGTGGGGTTGTAGGAGAGGGCATGGTTGCCTGGAGAAAGACAGTCTCCAAGGGTGCCTCATAGCTTCCTTCTTAATAAAGTCACAATAGTAATGAGGCAGATGGGCTCTGCATTTGGAATGCAAATCGGACCTGCAGAACCACATCCTGGCAGAGCAGCCTGAGGAGAGCAGGCCCAGCAGAGCTCAGCTGAAGAGTCCTTTTCAAACATCTCCGTAGAGAACCCATATTTGCTCCCAGAAGGAAGGAAACAGCTTGAGGCTGAGACAGCCCTGGGGAGTTCTCAGTCAAAACTAGATTGCCTGAGGGACACCCCGGGGAAACCCTGAAGAGTCCAAGTTGGACTCAGAGAAAATCAGAGTAAATGAAATGCAAAGAACCCATCATGACTGGAAACAGATCTGGGGTGGGGAGAATATGCAGGAGTGAGGGATGTGAGAGAGCTCACCAAGTATTTGTTAAGTTTTTGAGTCACCTAAGAGAAATGAGCCTTCCCAGGGAAAGAACAAAGACTTCCGACCTGACAGCTTCGAGCAAGGCCTGAGCAGATCAAAACGGCCTCTGCAGAGGCGCGTGATAAACAGCCCACAGTCGTTTCTTCCTGACTTTTATCTCTTCCCTCTGATCATCCGTGTATTTCACGATTTCTCATTCCTTCGTTCACTTCCGCCCCGAGGGACAGGGTCACGGAGCAATCAGGGACACATCCAGGAACAGAATATTAAAGGCTCCATTCTTGTTCCACATCCGAGAGAGAACATTGGGGAGCCGGGGGAAATGAAACAAATCACTCACCCCAACGGACGGCTCAGAATAGATCATTCCCCGGCCTCTGCAGCTACATTCGCGGCTGAATCCGGAGCTCTGCGAAAGGCGCTTAAGAGATTTTATTCCTAATCTACTTTTTCCTCCTTAGAGCTTTGGAAATATGGCTGTGTAATTTAATGATTACAGGAGATGAGCCGAAGAATGAGCTAAATAAGATAACATCGGCTTGCTTTGTAATGAAGGGCCGAATTTTCCAAATATAGAGCAAAATCCAATTGCGGCCCTGTTGTTTACAAATGTTTCCTGCATGACATTTACATGGGAGTCTCTGTTGGAACCCAGAGTGTCCTTTTTCATATCAAGAGCCTTCTCCTTGGCTCTCTACAGAATTAAGGGAAGATAATGCAAGCAAATTTCTGTAGATCACCCTCTTGGCCATATAGACTAATGAATGCATTGTGCCGCTGAAAGAAATATAGGCTGGAATAAGTCAGACGTCTACGCCATGAGCACTGTCCACTGGTTACCAGGAGAGGCAGCAGACACCCCCGAAACATCAGGAGCTTTTCAGTGGTTGATAACAAATAAGATTCAAAAAGCAATTCCAAGAAATACAATTCAGTGTACCAGTGTATCAGTTTAGGCTTTGACAGGGGCATGTTGGGTCTCTGGTTGGTGCTAAGACTTGTCGGGTGGAAATTCTTGTTTCTCTCTGTAACTTTCTGTTTATCCCAAAATAGAAATTTGGGGAAGAAAACAGCGACACTTCAGATGTTGTTATTGAGGAGCAAATAGGAATGAAAGTCCTGACGTACACACCAGGAACACTAGAAGTGTCCCTCCAGCTATAAGTTCGTTTGGAAGAAATCTGTCTTACGCAGAGTCCAGGGGTTGATCGTAGCACCTGCAGGAATGGGGAGGAATGGTTGCAGTCAGAATCACACACCACAGGAGAATTGGTGTTGCCACAGCAAGGAATCTAAGAACTTACCAAGAATATAAAGTTATCTAATGAGTGAGAATGCTATCCTCAAGTATTAGCGACTAGAAAGGGCAGGTTACAAAGTCAACAGTACAACCCTGTTTTAAACAAGTATGCTTAGAATAAAGATAAAGATATTCAATGGTATAAATAGTGGGTTTCTCCAGATGTGAGACTGTTAGGCGTGGATTCAATTATGTCTCCTCATATTGAATGCAAAGGTCAGCCTGAGCCACAGAAGACTGACCATCTTAAAAATTTTTTTTCAGCTGGGAGGGGCTGCACATGCCTCTGATCCTAGCACTTGGGAGGCAGAGGCAGGAGGATCTCAGAATTTGAGGCCATCCAGGTCTACAGAGCAAATTCCAGAACAGCCAAGGCTACACAGAGAAACCCTATCTTGAAAAATCAATCAACCAGTGAATAAATAATTAATAAATTGTTAATAAAATAACAATTAATAAAAATAAAATTTTCATGTTGAATTCCCAGTGTGACTGTATTTGATGATAGCACTCCTAAGAGGTAATTCAGGCTAAATGGGCCCATAAGGGCCCATACGACTGGCTACCTTATAAAAGAGAAACCAGGCTGCAGATCTGTGAGAGTACACATTCCTGTTGTGTAAGCCATCTGGTCCATGGTATAGTATTCTGCTATAGCCATCCACACTGTTAAAGACAGGGTATCTAAATGTCCTTGCTTTCTTGAGTGTAAAGTACCTTAATATTTAGGAACAATAAACGTGAACCCTTTATTTTTTGGTTTCACTGTACTGATGGGATGAAACATAATCCTTTGAGTCTCTCCTTTGAGATCAGAGTCTGGGCAGGTGAGGTAAGGTCTATCAATGCTCCTTCTCCACAGAGCAAACCTCTGTTGTTTCCTCGTGCCCCAGATGTTTTGTCAGAGGTGGGCTGTAGCCCTTACCCCTGGCATCACTGGTAATTCATAATTTACTTTGAACGGCGGTTGTGTTTAAGGCACACATCTGAATGCATGCGTGATGCACATCTATAATCCCAGCTGAGGCAGAGGGATCATGAGTGTGAGACCAGCCTGAGCTACATAGTGAGCCCTTACCTCCAACACACAAGCCAACGACTTCTAAAAGCAAATAGGCATTCCCCCGTGCCCGAACAGCTTAGTAATTACTGCAGCAGTGAGCGAGGAGGTAACACTTGTGGCTCCTTAAGAGTGAGGTTTGGGAGGCCTAGGAACTGTCTTAGAATTTTTATTGCTACATCAAAACCACCATGGCCAAAAAAGCAAGTTGGTGAAGAAAGGGTTTATTCAGCTTACATTTCCTTCCACATTGTTGTGGAAGTCAGGACAGGAACTCAAACAGGTCAGAAACCTGGAGGCAGGAGCTGACGCAGAGGCCATGGAAGAGCGCTTCTTAATGGTTTGCTACCCATGGCTTGCACAGCCTGCTCTCTTATAGAACCCAGGACCGTCACTCCAGGGATGGCGCCACCCACAGTGGGCTAGACCCTCCCCCATTCACCACTAATTGAGAAAATGCCTTACAGCTGGATCTCGTGGAGGTATTTTCTCAACTGAGGCTCCTTCCTCTCTGATGACTATAGCTTGGGTCAAATTGACACACAAAACCAGCAAGGAAGGAACCAATGTCACTCACCAGACTAAGGATGACAAAACCACACAGGAACCAGGCTTCTTGATTCCAAGAGTGTCTACCTTGACTACAGGGCTGTCTTCCTGCCTTTTTTTTTTTTTTCCTCATCATTCTTGGGCCATCTTGTGAGTGGGATTCAGAGTTCTGACTCAGCTCTCCAAAACCCCAGGGAAATTCTGGTCTTCATAAATTTCATATTGGAAGTAGAAATATGTTATACTTTCCCACTTCCATGCCAACCATGAGCTATTCCTGGGCAGTGTGTTTCTGGAACTCTATAGGCTGTGCACACTTTGCCAGAGAGTCAGGCAGGTTTTGGTTTGTTCCTGACCATCCGTGTAGACACTAGCCCCAGAAAAAAAAGGTGACTTGGAGACTGGCTCTGAAACCCAGGGTTGTCAGTGCTGGGGCTGGCCCCACACCTATTGATTTGTTTTGCATTGGCTAATGTGAGCTTCAGTAAATGTCTTGAAGTCCTCTTTGGGATTTTGCAGTTTTTACATTTGTGAGTGAGAGCAGTTGCAGACAAGCACCATTAATGATTGGGAAGGTAAGTTAAAAAATAAAAGAAGGGTAACTGCCAGGAGTTTGTGTTGGTATGGGAATTGCTAATTGCACTTTTTGACAAAGAATTTAGGGAACTGTGCTGATTTGCGGGTACTCGGTATGTCTGTGCATCCAGCAGATGTTTATCTGTGCCCGAAATGTACAAGGCATTGAGCCAAACTCATGGAGAAGCAGTGTTGAATACAAAAATAAGATCTGCAGTTGGCGAGGATGGTCCGCTGGGGCTAGCCGAGCTCTCACGCATTATCCACAGCACCTGGTGGGTGGAAGTCTGAGGGGATCGTTTTAATTATCCCGGGGGCCTTCCCTGGCATTTATCTGCTAAGGCCTGGCCCGGTATCATGGTACGAACCAAAGTGGCCAGAATTGTGGAGAGAGAAGGCTTTCTGAGACTGCCAAGGATCACCTACGTAATGCAGACTCTCCTGAGCACCCAAACTCCCAGTCTCTGGCTGCTAGGGAACAGTCAGGGGTGGTCTTGGATGTGTATTTGTACACCTAAGTGAACATGTATGTGAAGGTCAAAGATCAATGCTGACTGTCTTCCTTCATCATTCTCCACCTTATATTTTGAAACCAGCTCCCATGCTGAACCTGGAGCTCACCAACTTAGCTAGACTGGCTGGCCAGTAAGCCCCAGGGATTCTCCTGTCTCTGCCTCCATAGCACCACCCAAAAAATAAGCGGGTGTCTCTTGGAGATGTGATGGATAGTGTCAGGAGGAGGCACAGGTCCAGCCTCGACTCTGTAATCTCTGGGAGAAGAGCTCAGAGGAAGCCAGGCAGACAGCTCTGTCTGAGCTTTTAGATGGAGGCTGCGGTCTGAACTCAAGAGCTCACGTTTGCGTTCGGCAAACACCTTGCTGACTCAGCCACCTCCGGTCTCCTTTTGTTTCCTGTAGCCCGGGTTCCCTGAGTCACCAAGAGCGACCTTGCACACCTGATCTTCCTGTGGCCATGTTCAGCTTAGGTTGCAGACTGTTCAGCGTGGCTCCCAAGACCCTCACTAAGCACAAGCAGCTCAACCGAGGACACAGCCCACCCCTCCAAGCTCCCTCCTACCCTCCCTGCTGGCTCTCCTTAGATACGTCTGTCTCTTCCAAAAATCACTAGACCAAAGACATTGAGAAGAAGATTCTAGTGAGATCCTTGCACTCTCCTTGCTTAATAGCAGCGTAAAGATCTACGGTGACAAAAGCATTCTGCCCACTTCCCTACCTGACAGAACCCAAGGGTGCCTTTGCCCTCATCTTCCTGGAAATGGACCAGAGGAGTCTACCTTAGCGAGCCTTCCTAAAGCATGCTGGTGCGCCTGTAATCACAGCACTCAGGGGGCTGAGGGAGGAATTTCTAAGTCAGAGTTTAGTCTGGGCTATATCAAGGAGTGCAGAAAACAATCAGCCTTATCAACTAGCTGTTGGCGGCCTTTTATTCGCCCACCTCTGTCCCTGTGCTGACACCGTGAGTGGCTCTATGTCCTTCTCCTTTGTCTTGTGACTTCTCCAGAATTGGAGTGTCAAAGATGCTGTGTAGATGGGAATTGTACGACCTCTCTTTAGGAACCGCTCATTTTCTGGGTGGCTCTGATGTGAGTGTGAACTATACACTTGTGAGGCTGCCTTTGTCAAAGGTGTTTCATCAAGCTAAGACCCATGGGAGTTACTATTCTCTGACAACTTGGGGCACTGTGACTTTCTTCCCCTTGCCTGACATTGGCAGCCTCAGCCTCATCTTTCAGGGCCCCTCTGCTCCTCCCCCTGTGCCTCAGCATGCAGCAGAGCCCAGCCTTAGCAGAAGGTGGATGGCATCCTTCCGAAAGCTCAGCTGTCATACATTCTTTCAGTAAAATACAGAGCCTCTCCCTGTTCCAATGACAGAATTTGTGGCATTATTTTGATACCGTCAAGGCCAACCACCTCAGCCACCTGCGTCCTTAGTAATGATAAACATTTCTTTACTGGGATGAAATTTTGTCTGTGCCGCTGTTTGATGTTTCATAATTGGCCAACAAATCTTTGTGGGATTGATTTGAGCGAGCCATGAGGTAAGGCTTCAGGGAGGTGTGTGTTGCTAAATTATTTACAAGAGAAAGCAGAGAGCTGAAGTTAGAAAGGACAACCAGCAGCCTGGCTGATGGCCCGTGTGTCCCAGCTTCCTGTGGATAGTGGCAGCAGCAGCCTCTCAACCATATTCCAGAAACGGGCCACCCTGGCCCCATGTACCACAGAAACCGACCAGGAGGCTCTGTGAAGCCCCGTGCTGCAGTGTGTCTGGAAGGGAAGTGGGGATTTCAGTTGGATGTTGACCACGTGCTTCTCTGGTCTTTCCTCTCATCAGGCTAGTGATGGAATCATTAATGGCTGTTTTAAATTTAGACAGTGTTTTCCACCTGGGCAGTTTTGAGGTTTAATAACCAGTAAGTTGATAGCTTGGGAATGTGTTCTAATAACTTTCTTTTTGCAAATGAAAGAAAATGACCCTCAAAGAACTAGAAGGTGTCTGGACAACTGCACAGTTGTCAAAACAGGACTGAGATTTGAGATAGACTTGACTCCCAGATGCAGCAAAGCCACAGCTCACAGCCAGCTCGAAAGGCTAAGGGCCATTGCCCATGTGATGGACAGCTAAGTGCTGTGGTCCTTGGGGCAGATTCTCCAGCCTTAACTCTCTCCTGAGGCTGACTTCAGAGAGACTCTCAGGGGAGTGGTGGACCCTAGAGGGACAGTGGACTGACATGTTCTTGAACTCCTCCTGTGAGCTTACCTCCATGTGAGGCCTGCAAACCCCCAGGATAGCCTTCCTGTTGACACCTGGTCCATCACAGGTCTTTACTGATTTCTTCCTGTCAGCCAGGTTCTAGGGAGGAAAACAAAGGAAAGCCAAAAACACCTGTCCTTGGAGACAGAAGATGGAAGTTGACTCCTAAAGTCCCCTCACCAGCCTCAACCCTCCTCCTGGTCTTTGGTCAACTCTCGCCCATTTCTAATGACCTAATGACCTCTATATCACCAGGCACCAATGGCAGACCCAGTGAAATGGCTTTTAAATGCCTTCTCCTGACTAAGGTGACCTCTCTCCAGCAAAGATCACATGAAGTATAATATAGCTGTGCATTTCACGGCTGTTGGGAAAAGTAATTTTCTCTCTCTCTCTTTTAAAGTCTTAAACACTGCAGTGTATCCCAGCACCCAGGGTGTGTATCATGGAAGAAACTGGAGTTGACATCGTTGGGGTTCTGTTTCAGGTCATTAGCTTAATAGCTCTAATTCTTGGAAACTCTGCTAAGTAGGAGACCTGCCCTATTACATAAACATATTCATCAGCCTGAGAAAAAAAGAGCATAGTGTTTTCTGAGTAATGGTCACTTAGAGGAATTCTGTGCGTTTTCCCGTCTGATTATTGATTGCTCTGGAATATTCTTTGGGACCTTTGGAAGGGAGGAATGGTAACAGTTCCAAGCAGCTTCCTGAAGCACAGAATTTGCTTTGCTCCCAGTAATCTCAGGTGTGATCTCGTGAGTGATCTCGGGCTGTCACTGCTGAGAAAGATGTCAGTGGCAGAGAATGTCTCCAGAACAGAGTGGTCTCCTGCTACCCTCGGAGTGCTTCATGCATGAACGCCAGGGGACGCAAGTCCTTAGTGCGAAGCAAAATAGAGGAAGAGCCCATTACTCTTTTGCCTTGGAGGCTGTCTGCAGGGGGTCTTGCCAACGGCCTAGCTTACCTACTTCCCTCTCCCTGCCAATCCTTACCTGGAGACCAGGCAAGGGCGCTGCACCACCAATTACTCCAAGCTTGGCGAAGACAAGCAGGCAGCTAATTGAATTTAATTCACTAAGGTGGCAACCAATTTTATGCCAGAGCTGGTAAATATTTTGTACTCAGTGCGCATCTCCTGAAAATGCAATGCCAATTATTCTTGCAAGGCAGACTGTGCATTTGAAGGGCAGAATGGTGCAGAGTCGGGGAGCAGCTGGCAGGGACCCAGGCTTGAAGTCTGGCCCTCCTCAGTGGGTTAGCCCGTTCCCCCCGTGCCAGGGCCTGCCTTGAGATAGGTCTCACTCTCTGCAAGACAGGCCCCACAATGAGACTGAAGATACAAATTTAGATCTGCCCAACTAAACAGAAGTACAGCCTTCTTCACAGAATGACAGGCTAGTGGAGCCTTCCGGGTTAAGAGTATGTGACACTTATTTATGGAAGCACTGTGTTCCTTAAGGTTCTAGATAGAATAAGACCCCAGCAGTGCCTGTGATCTGCCAGCCGGCGGTGACTCTGGTCCGCAGGCTTCTCTTGGATGGAGATTCCATGTTCTCTCTTCCTTGCCTGTCTGTTTGTTCCCGCCCATTACACGTTCCATTCCAGAGCTGACCCGATAACCAGGCACCATGCATTTCCTTCTTCTGGGGAAAATAACTCACACTTATTCTTTCCAGGGGGCGCTCAGCACAGAGCTTGACCCTTAAACACCACCAAGAGAATGAACGGGTGAATGTTGCCCCTGTATTCCCTCGCACATTCTTCACGTGGCAAGTTAGATGGAGCCTCTGGGCTCCAGTCCCTCTAGCATCCTGCATCCATCCAAACTTGCTTAGGAGCAGTCACGCTGGAAGCTGGCAGGAATGGGCTATCTTATCTTCTTGGATGCACCCCCCATGGGTTCTGTCATCACGGAGCCCTGTAGGTCACTTAATTTCTCTGTGCTTAGAAGATTCTTGTCACTCATCATAACTAATCCGATGGCCTTTTCTTTAGGCTCCAATCCAAGAACAAACACACAGACACATCCTGGCATGGGGTAGGCGCTGTCTGGAAACAGTCAGATAAAACGAAATTAATGATAATGAGAAAATAAAGCCTAAAAAAAGAGTTTGCCCTAAGTCAGCAAACCCCATGAATTCATAATGAGTGAAATTTGTTTTCTGCCAAGAGGAGACCATTAATTATCAGAGATGGACTCTGGTGAACTGTGACTGAAGGCTGTGTGAGGACTGTACGAGCCAGAGCAGGAGAGAAAGGACTTAGCTAGCTGAAGTCAGACTCGCTGGGGAAGGAGGGCTGCTAACATAGATCAGATGAGGAGAATCAAAGTGGTTGTCATAGAGCAGAAAGCAGTTGTTCCTGAGGGGCCCACCACACCATGGGACTTTGAAAGACCAGTGCGTGAATATTTCCTACATTATTTATAGTTTTTACAAAAAGAAAGGAAGGAAGGAAGGAAGGAAGGAAGGAAGGAAGGAAGGAAGGAAGGAAGGAAGGAAGGAAGGAAGGAAAAGGAAGAAAGAAAGATGTTTTTCTTTTTGGTAAAGGCTTATTTATGTATTTAACTATTTGTGTATGTGCAAACAGGTGAGTGATTGTGTGCCCGTGTGCATGTGCGTGTGCGTGTGCATGTGTGTGTGTGTGTCTGTCTGTCTGTCTGTCTGAAGTTAACCTCAGGAGCTCTCTCCCTTGTTTTATGAGGTAAAGTCTCACTGAGATCTGGGACTTCCTGATCAGATAGGTACCCGGCTATCTGAACCCCAGGACACATGCCTGTGCATCTCTAGACCTTGGGCTATGGATATGCATTGCCACCTGGCCTTTTATAGAGAGAATCAAAGAGCAGACCCTAGATGTGCCAGATGACTGTCTGCTTCCTATCTGCTTCCTGTTGGGGGGGGGGCGGTGTCATGTGAGACACAGTGGGGGACACTTCAGAGCTTAACAAAAGAACAGCACACGTAGGGCTGCTGTGGGTGGGCAGAGACAAGCTTGTCCAGGGTGAGCAGATAGCGGCTGACCTTGAAGAGAACAGAAAAGGGGTCAGCGGCATCCCTGGGCTGAAGACAGCTACTGGAAAGGCCTGAGGCAGCAGGAGTCATGGCTGGGCACTGTGAGACTGGCCTGGTCAAAAAGCAGGTAGACATCCAGAGAAACCCAAACCATTGCTAAACAGGTAGTATGGCGACAGCTGGTTTGGGTCTCAGCTTCCAAAGTAATGCAAATTCACGAGGCATGTCTGTGTGGTTAGTTTCCAGCTGTTGATGGGAGCACAAGGTCTGGCTCGGACCTCTGCAGGGTGGGATGTGCCCTCCACATCTGCTTCTTCTCTTACCATCTGGGATGGTTTGCATGTGCTTGGCCCAGGGAGTGGCACTACTTGGAGGTGTGGCCCTGTTGGAGTGGGTGTGGGCTTTAATGCCCTAGTCCTAGCTGCCTGGGAGTCAGTCTTCTGCTAGCAGCCTTCAGGTGAAGATGTAGAACTCTCAGCACCTCCTGCACCATGCCTACCTGGAGGCTGCCATGTTCCAGCCTTGGTGATAATGGACTGACCCTCTGAACCTGTAATCCAGCCACAATTAAATGTTGTCCTTCTAAGAGTTGCCTTGGTCATGGTGTCTGTTCACAGCAGTAAACCCTAACGACATCACAGCTGATGGTAGACATGAGAGGTGACATTGTAAACCGGGTGGTAGATGAAAACCAGGGAGTGAGCTGAACGCTTGGCCGGGCAGACCCTTCATCAACTCTACGTCCTGTTAGTTTCCACTTTTGAAAGTCACTAGTATGTTGACCTTTCTTTTAGGATCTGAAATTATAACTTCACCAATAATCTTTGTTTGGTTTTTTAAGTTTAACCAATGTTAATAACATTTTGAACAACCAGAATTTGACAGCATGGCAAAAGACTCAAAGTATTTCATTCTACATGTGTATCACAATTATCCAGTCACTTGTTTATTTTGGTGTGTGTGTGTGTGTGTGTGTGTGTGTGCATGTGCAGCCAGCAATCCCCAGAGACTCTCCTGCCTCTGTCCCTTGTAGTGCTTGGGTTTCAGGCACGCACTTGGCCATGTCCTGCATTTTTTTCATGGGTTCTGGGTATTTGAACTCAGGTCAGACGTGCTTGTGAATCAAGAGCTTTTTTTTCTTCACTCCATCATCTCCCCAGGCCCAGCTATTTATTTTTTTATTAGATATTTTTTTTATTTCTACTTTTCCACCTCAATGTGCATGTTTGAAGATATATCTTTGGACAGAATTGTGATTACTTCTTGGCCAAAATTCATAGAAGTTGAATTTCTGGATCACAGTATTTCCAAATTTATAGGATTTAATTTCCAGAAGTGCCAAAGTACAGAACTGTATGAGACTGCCCCAGTTCCTGAATATGAGAGCTGACATGACAATTCCGAAGGAACTGTGGTGGTTTGAATAAGAATGTGTTTCAGCAGCAGCACGGGGAGGTCCACCCCGATTCAGGCCCAGGCCTAGGATGTATGGGTGGCCAGCAGCGATGGGGTTGGGGTCCCCTCTGCAGAGTCCTCTCCTCTCCGAGCTCCCACCCCGTCTGGATTAAAACTAACATTCCCAACTCCAGGCAGACGCTTTCCAGTCCAGCTTCTTCTGTTTTAACAACCTAGGGTGTGGGTTTGCAGGTTTTGAGGCATCTTAGATAGTCTGTTATTTCTTCCTCACTGCCTTGCTGTGTATCAGGGTCTTTGCCTCATTTCAAAGTTCAGAAAACAGCTTTGAAAAAGATGTGTATCTCCTCAACCCCCTGACAGTGTTCTGCTTCATGTAGTGGCCAGGAAACGCTTCTGTGATTGTTTTTTCTTTATGAGATATAGTTCTAGGCTGTATTCAAATTAGTGGTGACCCTCTTATCTCAGCCTCCCTGGGTGCTCCTGGGACCACAGGCTGCCACCGCTACACCTGAGAAGAAGCATTTTTAAGGAGGTAGGAGTGGATGCCAGGCCATTTTCTACTAAGTCATGAACCATTCCAATCCACACCTCTCCCTTATCTCAGATAGACCCCAAACCCCTTTTGTTTCCAAGCCCCAAGGAGGCATTTCTCTTCCATCAGTAACCACATATCACCTCTTCAACAGAGTTAGTGAAAGCTGGACAGTGGTGGCGCACACCTTTAATCCCAGCACATGGGAGGCAGAGGCAGGCGGATTTCTGAGTTCGAGGCCAGCCTGGTCTACAGAGTGAGTTCCAGGACAGCCAGGGCTACACAGAGAAACCCTGTCTTGAAAAACCAGGAAAAAAGAAAAGAGTGGCCCCCACAGGCTCATATATTTGAATGCTTAGTCAACAGGGAGTGGCACTATTTGAGAAGGATTAGGAGGCGTGGCCTTGATGGAGGAAGTGTGTCACTGGGGGGGTGGGCTTTGAGGTTTACGAAAGCGCAAACCAGGCCCAGTGGCTCTCAGTTCTTGCTGCCTGCAAATCTGGATGTAGAACTCCCAGCTACTTCTCTCAAACCAGGTCTGTCTGGATGCTGCCTTGCTTCCCTCCATGATGATAATGGACGAAACTTCTGAAACTGTAAGCCGGCCCCAATTAAATGCTTTCTTTTATAAGAGTCGTCATGGTCATGGTGTCTCCTCACAGCAATAGAACAGTGACGAGGACAGGACCATAGGTTCTCAAGGGCAAGGAAACTGGGCAGAAAACCCTGGCCTTGCTCAGCATTAGAGCCGGATCGTTGCCTTTTAGATGTGTCTTGTATAGTCACCTGCCCAACCTCAAACCCTGGATCTTCCTGCTTCACCCCCAAAAGGGCTTGGGTGGCAGGCACGAACCTAGCTTGGAAGATTCAATAAAACATAACAAGAAAGGAATGTTCTGAGCTGGGCTGGAGAGACAGAGATTAAAGTCAGGGCTATGGTGCTCAGTGGAACAGCCAGACGTGCGGAAGAAGAGATGTCAGAAACTGAGTGAGGGGCTGGAGAACTGGTCCTGTGGTTGAGAGCACAAACTGCCCTTGCAGAGAACCTGGTTTCAGTTCCCAGCACCCATGTGAGGGAGCTCCCAGGCACCTGTAACTCCAGTTCCAGGGGTACCTGGTGCCTTTGACTCTGAAGATACCTGTGCATACACACATACCTCACCTATCCCCAAGACACACGCATGCACATAATTAAAAAATAATAGTTTGTTCTAATCTGGTGGACAAACGGGATAATTACAGAGCTCAGTGGATAAAGGGCCTTTTGTCACCAAGCCTGATCTCCGAGGACCCACGCTGTGGAAGAAGGACCCACAGGCTACAAGTTGTTCTCTGACCTCTACATGCATCCCGTGACATGCATGTCAGCCCCTTCCAAAAAAGAGATAAATTTAATTTTAAATAGCCCAGGTGAGACCCAGAGTATGGATAGACCCAAAGAAGAAGTGGCATTTAGCCCTGAGTCTGAGAAGACTCGGGGAGAGGGAATGGGACCTTTTGGCAGAACTGTGGTGAAGCATCTGTTTGTTCAACAAACACTGAGTGTCCACTCTGCACCTGGGAGAGACGCGCATCCTTCCTTTCAGGAGCCAAGTGTCTGGAGAGGGAGCTGGACAAGGAGGTAAACAAATGGACAAGTACATTGATTTCAGATCCAGACTGAATGATAGGGCGTGCTTGAGTCCTGGAGCAGCAAGACAAGAAGGATCAGGAGATCCACGGGGGCCTCTCCTGGTCCTGGGTCAGTTCTCTGAACCTGGGGCCTCTGGGAAGGTGTGGGGGAGGAGCAGACCCACTGCTCCATAGAGGTTGGTAAGGAAGCAAAGGCAGCCGCTGCTCCAGCCGCTTGGGTTCATTCGAGAGGCGCGGGACGGAGGATACCTATTTCACTGCACCATAGATATGAATGTCTCTTCGCTGCCTCGTGCCTTTAAGGACTATCCAGACACTGAACAGCTCACTCAAAGCAACTTCTTTTTGCCATACATGTTGTGTTTCTTTCCCAGACTGCTCCCCCCAGGTTTGGATGGCACCCTTAAGGACTCCCAAGGGTGCCTGCAGCGGTGTCTGGGTAAGGAAAGCTCCTTACCGTTCTCAGTACAGCTTGAGTGGCTGCGGCTTTGGGGCCGTGAAGGCTGCTCAGCGTCACGGTGTCGGGGGAAACGGAAGCCAGAACCACAGCGAGACTCCACTTCATGGCCATCGGGATGCTTATTACAAAGCAAACAGAAGATGACAGGTGCTGGCAAGGAGCCTGCCGTGGGGACCGGAAGTGGAGCCGTGGCCGTGGAGGACGCTGCTGTGAGTCCTCAAAAACTAAACACAGTTAATGAGGATCCAGCAACTCCTCTTCTGAGTATATTTCCAAAAGAAGTGAGAGCGGACCGAAGGGGGTTTTCTGCCCGCTGATGTTCCTAGCAGCGTGGCTCATGGCACTGAAGAGCAGAAGCGCACATTAGGTGCCTTTGTCACAGCCATAGTAAAACCCCTGACTGAAACATCTTAAGGGAGGAAGAGTTTGCTTTAGCTCACGGTGTTCAGGGGATACAATCCTTCATGGCAGGGTGGCTCAGCTGGTGGCGTCAGAATCCACTACTTCACGTGTGGCCTCCCGGAGGCAGAGAATGAAAGGGAATGTAGGGTGACTGATATCCCTCGAGGACCCGTCCCCAGTGGCCTGCATCTGTCAGGTAGACCCCACCTTCTGACGCTTCCACATCCTCTCAAAATGGTACCACGGTTGAACACCCAACCCAATGGGTGACATTTCATATGCAAACCATAACAACCCAGTGATCAACAGATGAATAGAAATGTGGTTGGAAATAAAATGTTACTCAGTCTCTAAGAGGAACAGCATTAGGCACATGTCCTAATAATGCAGATGAGCCTGAAAGACGTTCTGTGAAGCGGAACAAGCCAATCACGGGGGACAATATTGCACTATTTCTTATTTATGAAGTTCCATGGGTAGGAAAATTCATGTGCACAGAAAGTAGAGCCACGGTGTCCAGAGGCTGGCAGGAGAGGCCAAGGGGGACCTGGTGTATATGGGCAGGGAGGTTAAAAAAGAATTCTGGGGGACGGGTTGTGCAACAGTATAAATATACTTAATGAAACTGGACCATGCATGTAAAAATGGCTAAAAAGTATTGTGCAAATATATGTAATATGTATACACACACACACACACATATATATATATATATATACACATACATGCTTATGTATGTGTAGTATATGTGTACATGTTCATGTGTGTATATCCATGTAGGTGTACATGTATGTGGAGATCTTATATTGCCTATTTTCCCTCAATCACTTTCACCTATTTTTTGAGACAGAGCCTCTCTCTGAAGCTGGTGCTCGCTGACTGGAGTAGACTGGTTGGCAGAATGCTCTCTGCCTTCTTCCAGAGCTGGAGTCACAGGTGCACACTGTGACACCAGCTTTTTACAAGAGTCCTGGAGGTCTGGATTCAGGCGCTCATGACCAAGCTGTCTTCCCAGCCTGAGATATGCACATTTATCACATGTATGCAGATGTGCCTTATAAAGAAGTCAAGAGACGTGTTGCATCAAGGGGTACAGTTTCTCTGCTCATAAAACCTATACTCTTCGAGCCTTCAATGTATGTTGAGCATTTAAGTAAGAAGGGTGTGTGTGTGTGTATACACATGCCCTGTTCTATACTCTCAGGATACCTAGAGTAGGTATTGCTTTATCTTCATTGTGTAGGTATTTATCTTTATTGTGAAAAACTGGAATCAGATGCACAAAGAAGTGAGGTTCTCTCCAACTCTGGTCCAGGTGGTGACACCAAGAGTGTGTTCTTTAGCCCTCTTGCTGTGTCCTGACTGGAAAACAACAGCTCCACCGGCCAAACAGCCAATGACTCTCAGTGAGAGTGTGAGTTGGAAATACCCCTTGCAGTCCTGATGAAAGCTTGGTCACCGTCCTGTAGAGCTATTGGAAGCTGTAGGAACTGGAGAAGGACACTCAGTCATTAGGGACATACCCTGAAGGGGTTACTGATGCTGGAAGCCACTCAGTAGCTCCGGCTGGCCTGGGAATGGGCACGTAGTGATAGAGAACCTCAACTTTCTGACCCTCTGATTCTACCTCTCAAATGCTAGGATCACAGGCCTGTTCCACGATCCCTGCCTTTATGTGGTGTCTGGGATGGAACCTGTGGCCCTGGGCATGCTCGGCAAGCACTATGCCAATGGACCCATCTTCCCAGACATTGTTCCTCCTTCAGTCTAAATTCCTACTGTCATAAAGGCAGCAGCCTTCCTTGCCATGTGTTCTGCCCACAAGGTGCCATGCCACCGCGGTGCAAAGTACCAGGGCCCAGGAGACACCACTTGCATGTTCTGGAATCAAAATCAGCCTTTCTGCTGGATGGAGTGGTGGCACATGGGTTTAATCGCAGCACTCAGGAGGCAGAGGCAGGTGGATCTATGTGAGTTTGAGGCTAGCCTGATCTGTAACACTAATTCCAGGACATCCAGGGCTACATTGAGAAACCCTATCTTGAAAAACAATACAATACAAAACAACAACAACAACAACAACAACAAATCAGCCTTTCCTCCTGAGCTGTGTCTGTCGAAGGATAGTTGTCTGATACAGAGAATTAATGCAGGTTCTGACAAACACAAGAGCCCCAGGCTTGCCTTCATGGACCCCCTGACTCCCCTGTGCTCCCCCTGCTCTGGAAGCCAACCTTTGCACAGAGACGTTTTATTCAGAGACCGACAATGGGTCCCAGTACTCGTCACCACATGTTCTAACCCTGTCACTGCTCCCCTGTGATCCTGCTGCCTTTTGACATGAAAAATGAACTTTAATGAGTCTACTGGCTAATTAATTAAAATGGAAAAAAAATCCCAATCTTCAAATCCGAAGTGATTAATTACATAAGCAATAACGCCTCTGCAACCCAAGACTGCACGCCGTCAACCTCAGTGCTCCTGGCATGCTATTTTCTGCTGGTGTGCGCATGTGTGCACGTGCATATGTTTTCTGCCTATCTGCAGCAGGTTTCTCACACCAGTCCATTTCACAGCAGATGACACCAGCGCTGTTTATCCTGCTTGTTAGGAGCCTGAATCAGTTAAAAAGGCCTGGGTGGGCAACTGTTCAAGGCCTCACAACCTTGTCTGGGGTTTATTTTTAAGTCCTCAGCCACCTGGTACCCCCCCAGGCCCCTCCCCACTCCTTAAGGTCTAATGCTGGGCAAGTCCTTGGATTTTGTTTTGTTTTTACAAGATCAAGACAGAGTTCTGATCTCAGAGGGCCGCTCTAGTGGACTTGCCTTTATGGATTTATAAAAGCTTATTCCAACCATCCACGTATTGCATCTTCCAGGTTTGGGGGCATGCGTGGTTTTTTGCACACATATTTGCACACGGGTGTCACCCCTCAGGTACCTTCCAGATTTCTGTTTTTCAATGCAGAATGTCACTGGCCTGGAGCTGGCCTGTGAGACAGACTGGCTGCTCAGGAAGCAGACGGACCCCACCGACCTCTGGGAGTCCAGGTGTGCACCACCATACTTGCCTTCTCTTTCGTTGGTTCTGGGAATCAACCTCAAGTCCTCAAACTTGTAAAGCAAACACATCTGTGGCACAGCTGGGGGACAGCAGGTTCACTGTGCAGCTCCGGCCTGCCCGGACCTTGCTATATAGACCAGGTGGACCCTGAACTCACAAGAGACCCTCATGCCCCTAACCTCCTGAGTGCTGGGATTAGAGATGCCAGTCCTGCATCCCTAGTTGAGGGACAGGCCTCCCTCACGCCCTCTTGCTTCCCGATAGTTGGCCTGCTCCTACAACCCAGGCAATTTATGACACTTGTTTATTTCACTCATCCTTGCCCCCTGGTTTGACCTTTGCTTCTTGCAAAAGTCAAGACTACAGCTTTAGAGCAGGGAATGCTAGGGCCCCCGAAATGGGCAGCAGGAGAAGCCAATAGTTCCCTTTCCCTGGGTGCCCATTCTCTGTGGGCAGGAGGCACCTCGGCGTCAGGGATGTCCAGCAGCCCCAGGGCTGATGCTCAGATCGGCTGTGCCAGCCAGCTATGGAACGACTATGTGTAGTGCCTGCAGAGGAGAAAGTGGTCATTTCCCAAACAAAAATGTTTGAAATCCAGTGAGCTTCCAGATGGAGTGGCTGTCAGGAGCAGGGTGGGACACCAGGCCCTCCATGAGCAATAGAAGAATGTGTTTATGCCTCTGGCTATAAGAATCATAGAGCGGTGTTAGAAGCCTAGAGAGGCAAAGTCCCCCCCACCCCCCGCCCCCGGCAAGAAGATGCAGAGATTAATGGTGGGCACGTGCTTAAAACGACACTTCCATTTTCCAGAAGCAGAAAATGACATTTTTTTTTCCTCACAGAAATTGTGAAAAAAAAAAAGAAGTTATTATGGTTCAACATTTAGACAGGAATTAAAGTACTTTCAATACAAACTAAAATTATTATTTTTTTTTTACTCCCATGGCCTGGATTCATTACCAGATAAGTTGGCTTTTCTTCTGTGAGGATTTAGACAAACAGGGAAAAGTCTGTATTTCTCTTCCCCGGAGTACTTTGCTTAACCTGTGTAGCATCAGCTCCACAGCCGTAGCCACCAACTGCAAGTCAATATCTAAAGTAAGTGGACAATGAAGTTCCCCAGTGCGCTAGCTGCCCTTCAGGTGCTGGACAGCACACTTGTCGTTTTCACTGACACAGACCCAGAATATTACCGATCCTAGGTCCAAAAGAGACTCCATCTGTCTGAATTCTGGACAAAAGGCAGCATTCCTCAGGAAGTTGTGAAGCTGGTTCCACTTCCCTTATCACTGGCAGAAGGGACAAATGGCTGCTTGTGGTGCCTGGTACCCTACCAAAGTGCAGGCTGCATCCAGGCTCCCTCAGTCTCACAGTGCCTGATACACATTTCAGGGTCCCAGGCATTGGGCATCCAGCATCCAGCATCCTGCATCCAGCATCCGGCATCCTGCATCCGGCTCCTCTCACAGCCGCCAACCCTACCCCCTCCCCGCCCAGCTCCTTTTTTCCTTATAACCCTGCTATTTTGGCAGTGCTCCCTCTTTTGCCCACACTCTGGTGCCTTTATCTCCGCCCCTCCCTGCCCCTCCCCCTCCCCCTTGTCGCCCCCCCCCCCCAACTCTGCTCAGGTTTCTTTCCTGGCCAGGTCCAGCCTGCCTGCTCTGCTCCGGATCCTCCCAGATGCCTCTGGCTCTTCTCCCCCTCATATCACAATAAAAGCTTCCTCCTTAACCATATCATGGAGTGGTCAAGTCATCAGTTTAGATAACCATCACTGCAGAAGGTTCCATTGGATGGCCAGGCAATGGACCTTTATTATAGAGGCAAATTGCATTTTAGAGCTGTTTTTATTGAACAAGCAATGCTTTGGCTGCATGCAATGTTCACATGAATTTATTTCTTCCTGTGCCTTTTTTTTTTTTTTTGTCTTGTTTTGTTTTGATTTGGTTTAGCTTTTTCGAGACAGGGTTTCTCTGTGTAGCCCTGGCTGTCCTGGAACTCACTTTGAAGACCGGGCTGGCCTCGAACTCAGAAATCTGCCTGCCTCTGCCTCCCAAGTGCTGGGATTAAAGGCGCGCACCACCACTGCCCGGCTCTTCCTGTGTCTTAGAAATGACAAGTTCCGCATAATTTTCTAAGCCAGAGGCCTGCAAACCTAAGAGAAGACACAGCAAATCCCTGACCGTATCCCAGCACTCTGTTCTTTTCCTAGGCCCCGCAGCTGTCCCCATACTCCATCCAACCCACATCCTTCTTCAGCCTGGTTCCGTCCATTTTCCCTGAAGAGCAAGTCCTCATCTTTAGGACAGTGTTCCTGCGGTTAACATAGCTGGGAGAGGGCTGGGGAGATGGCTCAGTGGGCAAGGTGCATGCTACACAAGAGTAAGGAGCGGACTTAGGACCCCGGAACCCACATGAAGCTGAACATGAACCACAGCAAAGAGCCCTTGCTAAAACAAGGCGGAGGACATAGGCCAGCACATAAGGCTATCCTCTGATCACACAGACAGACAGACAGACAGACACACAGACACACAGACACACACACACACACACACACACACTCACTCACCATGTGTATTTGGGATTTTTCAAACCAACCAACTGGTCCAGAGAAGGCTGTGGACAGCCACATAAGGCCCAGCCGTGTACAGGCCCACCTGCGTACAGGCACAGTGCTGGGATCCCGTTTGTGCCCCTGAGGTGCAGCTGAAGCACCTCCAACCTCCCCGAGTTTGTCAACTCAGGCTATGTATGGTTCTGTAAAACACACTTAATGAAAAGAGACTGCTTTGCCGTAGTATTTGCAATCAATATAAAAATAGGTTGGTCTCCTTGCTTTGTTTTTAATTCTGAGGCACAAAATCCTCACCAAGAGTTGTTCTTCCTGCTTCATTTAACTTGAGTCCTGCGAGTGGCTCTCCCTGCGGTATGCAGGGTAAATGGCACTTTTACAGCCCACTGGAAATTAATGCCACTTGACTGACAGCATCCCTGCTCTGTTGGAAAAGTGTGTCCTTGGCTCTGAGTTTCCTAATTTGATCATAGACTCCCTGAGTACCCTGGCTGGGGACAATCCTGGGCAGTCCCAGCCCCTAGTGGCCTGCTGCCCTTGTTTACATTTCTAAGGTTCCAACAGGGAATGCTGGCTGGGCAGGCTGTCAGATGACAGAGCAGGTGACTTCTGTGACCTCCAGGAGAGGCAGGATGCCCACCATCCTAGCTCTTCTCCTGGCCCAGTTCCAGTCTTGCTTAGGAGGTTTCCCTGGTACCTGTTGTGTTGCAGATGTGCCACCTGTGGGTGAAGCCCTCGGTAAACGCAGCCTCAGAAGAGCAGTGACATTGTGTTTCACCATGGGAAAGAAGCCTTGGCAGTTAGAGCAGGCTGAGGAGAAATTATGGATCTAAGTTATTAGGTCTGCACCATGGAACATGTCTTTAAAACCAACCTTACAGCTGGGCGGTGGTGGCGCACACCTTTAATCCCAGCACTTGGGAGGCAAAGGCAGGCGGATTTCTGAGTTCGAGGCCAGCCTGGTCTACAGAGTGAGTTCCAGGACAGCCAGGGCTACACAGAGAACCCTGTCTCGAAAAACAAAACAAAACAAAACAAAACAAAACAAACCCAACAAACCAACTTACTTTCCTGGGGGGAGGATGGGAATTAGTATTTTCTCTCTCTCTTCTCCCCCCTCTTCTGTCCCCCACCCCACCCCCTCACCTGATAGCCCTCTGCTATCCAACTACAAGTTCAAAACAGAGACATTGCAGGGATCATAGAGTAACTGGCTAGGGCTTGAGCCAGACAGAGAGACGCTGAGAAGCCAAAAAAACAAAGTGGAGGAGAGAAAACAATGAAGAGACCCGCCCAGACGTGAGCAGCAGAGTTTCACACAACCCTGCTGGGGCCGAGGGAGGAAGGAGCCAGCCAGGAGGAAAAGCCCCTGGACCAGGAAACAAGGGGCGCTAACTGCGGTCAGTTCTTCACAACAAAGCTAAGGACCACCATTTTGTGGGTGCTGTAAAATGGCAAGGTTTGGGAGTATATCAGAGAAGAGAATTGATAGGGTTTGAGAAAAAAAAAAATCCTCCTCCAGCCATCTGCCCAGTCGCTGTGACTGTTAACGCCAGCAGTGACAGTTTAATGAGTGCTTACTATAACCAAGGCACATACGCATGCGCATGAAGGGCTTTCATTTTGACATAATAAAGAACCCAAGAACCCAAGGCTCAGTGAAGTGGACAGTCCTATAGCGGAGTCACAAGATGCCCTTTAAACACTGCTGAAAGGGTCAAGCCATTTTTTATGACTTAGCATGGGTCGTTCTGGCTCTCTGCACAATACACAATGTTCAAATTCAATTGTTAGCCTGTGCTCTTCACAGCAGTAAGTCACTGATTTTGACTGAATAAATGGAGTTGGTTTAGAGAGACAGTGTAACCTTCAACCTATTCTTTAAATGTGTGGAGATTTGTGTAATACTGAACTTGGGGAGAACTGGGGCAGGGAGGAAGGTAGTGAAGGGGGGCATAAAAAGAGAGAAAGGGGGTTTAGGGGGTGTGGGGGAAGAGGGTGCCCAGGCGGGCCCATGCCCAAGCACCTCTTCCCCTGGAGGGACCACACGCACACAGACATGGTATAGAATAGAGTTTATTCAGGGTAGAGGATGAGAGTTAGAGAGGCAGAGAGAGAGAGAGAGAGAGAGTGTAGAGAAGTAGAGAAGTGGAGGCTGGCCATGACCACGTAGAGAGAGGGGGGAGGGGAGGAGAGCCCCAGGGGCAGAGAGGTGAGAGTGCGGGGAGGGGCAAGTAGCCCCTTTTATAGTGGGCCAGGTCTATGGGGTGGGGCATACCTGGCTGTTGCCAGGTAAGTGTGGGGTGGAGCTTAGACAAAATACTAACAGGTAGGATGTTACAGGAAACATAGAAAGGGCTCTTCATTTAAAAGAGAGAGAGAGAGAGAGAGAGCATCTAGAGACGGCGACTCCATGAGCACACACTGCCATGCCATATACTCTGCCGCCCACTCGCTTGTTCTCCACTGACTCAAGAACAGAACTGCCTGGGCAGATTCTCAGGCTCCAGGTCCCGACGTCTGCGCTAAAACAAGGCTATGTGTGTTCGCAGAGCCCTTGCTTCTGCTCAGGAGGAGAGGCATGGGCACCTTGGGTTGATTCTCACCTTTCCTGTGACTTAAAATAGACTGAGCCGTTCTCCTATGTCTGTGAACTCATAGGATGGGGGTGGGGTGGGGTAAGAGGACAGGGTGGCGATGACATTGGGGGTTGAACGACAGGTGATGCTCACACAAGGAAATGACTAGAATCGTGTCTCCATTCAGCCCAATAATTAGGAAGCTGAGCTCTGGCCCATTTGGAATCAAGGTAGCAGACTGCTCTCCTGTGTTAAAGTATTGATAAGGAGTCGGGGTCTGGGTGTGGCTGTGGATCCCAGTTCCAGGGCCAGCATCTCTTAGCTGGGCTTTCCAAGTTCCTCTGCTGAATGTCCTTTGTCTTCCAGTTACCTAGAGGGGAGATGTCCTTCCCATTAGTCATTTCCCGCAGATGTGTAATTTCTTCCCTGGCTGGCTTCCTTAGCCTTTCATTTATTTATTTATTTATCATATTTTTATTGACTATTTGGGAATTTCATATCGTGAACCTTGAACATCCTCACGTCCCAGTCTTTCCAGGTACCCGGCCTCCCCTTTTGAGATCCCTGACAAACAAAACAAGAAAGAGGGAACGACACGTCTACTTTGTTTTGAGTATATACTCACTGAGCAAGGTGAGACTCCCAGTGGCCAGCCCCGCCCCTTCAAGAGAAATGAGTTCTTCCCGTTCCGCATCCCCACCAGAGGCTGTCATCTGTGGAGAGCTACACTTAAGCATCCTTACCACAATCTTTAAGAGCTCTCTCTGTCCACAGCCTTCCTTTACCGGACTCAAGGCCCATTTCTCCCTTCACCCACCATGTCAGAAGCACTTGGCATAGTGAGTGCAGAATGGATGGAGCAGACGGGCCTTCTCTACCTGCCAACACCCAGCTGATCCTGTGTCTCACCGGACAGCGAGCTGCCCAAGGTAAGCTAGGTGGCAGAAGAAGAGCCGGCACTCACATCCGGGTTGGCTAGGTGCAGCCCGTCTCCCTGCCAGCCTTAAGTGGTTATTTCAGGACCGTCACTTTGGGTTTCTTCGTAGTAGAAAAATGAAAAGGAAGTTGCCGAGATTGGAGGTACAGCTCACTGGCAGAACTCAAGTTCAGCCCGGCGCACACAAAACCACAATTGTTAAACACACTGGGCAAGAATAAGACCACCACCACAATTCTGAGCCCAACTTGCTGCAAGCTTTAATTAAATATTGGCCAGGATGAAGGACCCTGACCAGATCCATTCTAGGATTCCTGAAAATGGTCACTGCTGTCTCAGCCAGGTGCTTACAAAGGCAAGTCAATATGTCTACCTTCTTCCCAGCTCGTCTAATTGAAGGCAAGACGCATCCTGAAAGAGTTCCTGCCTGAGGACCTCCCACCTGTGTGTGGTGAAGCACATCTGGTACAGCTGGGTCAACCACCTTGTTTAGGAAAGCAAAAAATGTGAACACCCTCCAGCATCTCAGGAAGTATCTGTCCTTGGGCAAGGGGCTTACAGGTTAGAGGCATTTCTGTTCTATGGATCTCTTAGGTACAGTAATTAAAAGTAAAACATAACTTTGGCTCTCACACAATAACAAAACATGCCAACTTTCCACTGTGAGCAAGAAGCACAAAGAATGGATTTGGCATCTGGAATGATCCTGTGAGGTGGTTCAGTGGGTAACAGCTCTCGCCATTGAGCCTGACTGGAAATGAATTATATATTCTTGTCCGCCCGGATAAATGACGTAAAAACCTGGTATTTTATTTGACAAGATTGGGCAGGTTCTGAGCTGTTCTAACTTACATCCACTCCATAGCCCCCTTGTTACTTTCTGTTTACGTCTCACCTCCATTGTCACTGCTCTGTCAGCCTGTCCTCCATTATCACTGCTCTGTCAGCCTGTCCTCCATTATCACTGCTCTGTCAGCCTGTCCTCGGGGCCTACATCCCCTGGCCATGTGCTCAGGCTGCATCCGACCTCCTGGTGGCCTCCTCCTCTCTCCACCTCCTTTCTCCTCCAGGTGATCTTTCTCGAGATCCCCTCACAGGATTCTCAGGTCCTGCCTTTCTCTCTCAACTGCGCAATCACAGGTTCTAGGCTTTTATTAACCAAGTCAGGGAGCCAGGTTTATACAGCAAAGGCCAATGTGCGTGAGAATTCACTGTTCTGGGGGCAACCAGATCTTGGGGTTCAGAATTTAGGAGTTGAATACACAGCAGCAGCAAACCAACACCCAACACCTGACAACCTGAGTTGGAGCCCTTGGACCAACATGGTAGAAACGAGAGCTGACTCCGACCCTTTATTCTCTGACACGTTGTGCTTTGGCATCTCCTCAAACAAATACATGGTAAAACACTTTGAAAAATAAAAACTATCCGAGCTAGGTATGGTAGCATAAGCACTGAATCTGAGGTAGGAAGATCTTCAACCTGAAGCCCACCTTGGCTCCACAGTGAGTCCCTATGCAACCGACAAAGGAATAAAAAGAAAGGGAGGGCTGGAGAGATGGCTCAGCGGTTAAGAGCGCTGACTGCTCTTCCTGAGGTCCCGAGTTCAAATCCCAGCAACCACATGGTGGCTCACAACCATCCATAATGAGATCTGATGCATACTTCTGGTGTGTGTCTAAAGACAGCTACAGCGTACTCATATAAAGTAAAAATAAATAAATCTTTAAAAAGTAAATAAATAGAAGGAAAGGGAAAGCAAGCTGGAAAAATCCGATTTTTAACTTGATCCTGTTTCCTGTCCTGAGTTCTGGGGTGGCCGTTAGGGGCTTCGTGCACTGCTAAGGTCAGCCCTGCACCAACGGAGCTCCCTTCCAAGGCCTGTGTTTCCCCTAACTTCATAGCCAATTCTAGGCCAGGAAGATGGCTCAGTAGGTAAAGGCAGCTGCTTCGAAGCCTGACAACCCTTTCGGGTTCAGTCCCCGCAACCATGACCCTCAGCTCCATACAAATTAGTGACTATGTAAAAACAAACAACAAACAAACACAAAGCTGGAGATGGAAAACCTGGAAGCCTAACAACACGATCAATTCACTTTTGTTTTATTGCAGTAACCACAAATCAAATTTTGCTGTTTTTATTTTTATGTAACATCATTTCTCATACAGGCCCGACCTCCTGCTGCGTGTGTGTGTGTGTGTGTGTGTGTGCTTGTGTGTGTTTGTGTGTGCTTGTGTGTGTGTGTGCTTGTGTGTGTGTGTGCTTGTGTGTGTTTGTGTGTGTGTGTGCTTGTGTGTGTTTGTGTGTGCTTATGTGTGTGTGTGTGGTATGTATGTGTGTGTGTGGTGTGTGGACTTGTCCATGCGCACATGTGTGTGGGGACAGGCCAGAGGACAACCCCGAGGTCATTCCTCAGACATCACGTCCTTTACCCTTTGAGACAGGTTCTCTCACTGAGGCACACTCACAGGTGGGCTAGGCTAGCTGGCCAGCGAGCCTCAGAGATCTGCTTGTCTCTGCCTCCCTTGATAGGTCTATGAATATGTCACAGTCACAATGCTTGGCTTTTTTGTGTGGGCTAACGATCAACCTCAGGTACTTAAACTTGTGTGGTAAGCCGAGCGGTGGTGGTGCATGCCTGCAATCCCAGCACTCTGGGAGGCAGAGGCAGGCAGATTTCTGAGTTCGAGGCCAGCCTGGTCTACAGAGTGAGTTCCAAGATAGCCAGGGCTACACAGAGAAACCCTGTCTCAAAAACAAAAACAAAACAAAACAAAAAACAAAACAAAACTTGTGTGGTAAGCATTTTACCAGCTAAGCTAGATCCCCAGGGATTTTTTTTTTCATATTTTAGGTTACAGTTTTAATTATAACCCCTTCCTCTCAGTTACTTTTTAGACAGGTTCTGTCTCTCTCTCTCTCTCTCTCTCTCTCTCTCTCTCTCTCTCTCACACACACACACACACACACACACACACACAGAGAGAGAGAGAGAGAGAGAGAGAGAGAGAGAGAGGGAGGGAGAGAGAGCCCGTAATGTCATCTTTAATTCTGTTAGCCTGTTGTATCAGATTTTTTATTCTGTGGTCAAGAGGGGCTAATGAAGTATTACAAGGGCACGAACCTGGTGGATTCAGAATCTGTGATCAGGATTTCCAGACTGGCACTGACATAGAACACTCCATGTTCTCATATTGGATAGGTTCAGGTGAGTTCTCAGAAGGAATGCCTCAGAAGAAAATGGCCTGTCAGTCATCCAAATGAGATCCAGGAGTGTGCTGATTATTTATCATTTGATTACAACAGGGATGGGAGCCAGGGCCTCCTGCAGGCCAAGCATGTAAGCATGGAGCTGCAGGTCAAGGTCACGTGTCTTTTGGGTTTATTTTTGTTCTATTGTGGTCAGCTTGACACAGGATGCCTGTAGTTCAGGCTGATCTCAGATTTGCTCTGTAGCTAATGCTGGTCTTGAACCCTGATCCTCCTGTGTCTACCTCCTGAGTGCTGTGCTTACAGGTGTGTGGGACTAAGCCTTGTTTCAAGGGTGTGCTTCTCCATCTTTCCTCCCAATCGCCAAGCTCTCTGGCTGTCGGCACAGTGTCGAAGTGACTGTTCATTCTTACCACGATGCATGAAGGTAGTGTTGGTCTATTTCGAACTCATTTGTTGACTTACTCACTCATTCATTCCTTCACTCACTCACTCACTCACTCACTCATTCATTCACTCTGTAAAAAGTAGCACTATGTCGTGTTAGCTCTAGAGTGTAAAATGGCCCTGGAGCCCATTCCCGAGTGCTTTAGCACTTGGAAGCTGTCTCTCAGCAGTTCTCACATCTACTTGGGTGGTTAAAAAAAATGTCTGAAATTAACTATAGTTTGGAATATAGATACAAAAGAAACATTTTCTAAATTAGAATGTATATACCTTTTGAAAAGAGACTTTTCGTGTTTGTTTGTTTGTTTGTTTGTTTTGACAGACTGTCTCTGTAGGGCCCTGGCTGACCTGGAATCCATTATGGAGATGAAGCTAGCCTGAAGCGGAGAGGGATCTGAGTGCCTGTCTCCAGATGCTGCTGTTAATGGCGTGCACCACCGCAGCAGGTCACCTCTTAGGGAATGTGTGTTGTTGTATGTGTATGCAGTACACACATACTTAGGAATGTAATATAGGCACACTGTAAAAACATTTCAAATCCTGCAGACATACATGACGCAGAGAGCAAGTGTGCCCAGGGACTAGGAGCACCCCTCTGTCACCTCCAGGCTAGGGAAGGCCGCTGTCTCCCTTCCATTCTGCGGACAGAACATCATACATGCTGTATTTTTATAGATGATTTAATGTAAAGCGGCATGAATCTTGTTCTGGAGCTCAACTTTTTTTGTGCATAATTAAGTGTATTTAAAATGATTTAAAATAAATTATGAGTCATACCTCAGCCTTTCTTTACCAGTGAAATGAAATGTGATGTGTCAAACTTGAGTTAAATCCATAATCTCCTTGGATGTGCTTTTGACTTGCTTGTAAGGCAGGCGGGTGGGCAGGCGGGCAGGGCGGGCAGGTGGGCGGGCAGGCGGGCAGCTCGGAGGCAGCTTCCTGCACCATATTGACATTCAGCAGTGAGAAGGTCAGGGTTAGGAGCCAATGTCAAAATGTTCATCACAAACTGCAATAAAGCTGTCCTGACGCAGCTGCCATTTCCCTGTCCCTTGGGCTAGAAACAGGCCATTCAGACCCTCCACTCCCTGCTATGAACAGGCCAGGTTTCTACAAAGGGATGTTTTAAAGTAAAAATATAATTCTAGATTTTAGGTTTTGAAGACAAAAATCCACACACCAGTTAAGGGGTTTGTTTGACAAAAAAAAAAAAAAAAAAAAAAAAAAGGAATAAAAGATAAAAGCTGAGTTTTCTTCACATGAAAATCACCAAATAATTAATTGCACAGATTGTCACCATAACCATCAGAAACTGAGCTGGGTTCGCAGTTTGATTTTCCAATGCTTTGCCGGCCAGAGAGGGTTTTCTCAAGGACAATCGGCAGCAGTTATTTGTTTGTTTGTTTGTTTGTTTGATATGAGTACACCATAGCTGTCATCAGACACGCTGGAAGAGGGCATGGGATCCCATTACAGATGGTTGTGAGCCATCATGTGGTTGCTGGGAATTGAACTCAGGACCTCTGTCAGTGCTTTTAACCGCTGAGCCATCTCTCCAGCCCCCAGCAGCAGTTTTAAATGTCAGAGTTTTGGGAAAGTGCACCCCCTCTACCTCCCATTCGTGTTTGTTTACCAAGGATAGTCGATACACGTCACAGAGAAGCATAATGCCACTGTGACACCACACCTGACCTACCCCATTTCCCACCAGGCACACGAGTCCTTTCCCAGGATAGCAAGGGTCACTCAGCCTGCACATTTGGCAACGAAACAATCAATATACCAAGGAAAGGTGGGGCTTCTTTGGGACTCTGCCCTGGACATCATTTGTTCATCTGCAATATCCCTAAGACAAATGCTTACCAACAAAACCTTGCATATCTACTTCTAACAGTAGACACCAAAGCAGGTAAAATATGAATCCTTTGGAAACAAGGAAGAGTGTAAGGAATCCAAAAGAGGGGTCACAATCACCTTGACTGTTATGGGGCCTGAGTGTTTTAGCTCTGCCTTGCCTACCATGTGTCAATCAAAAAAGGAAAAAAAAAAGGCAAGTTAAGAGAATTAAAAATTAAGAATTATTTCACAAGGCAGTTCCTACCTATGTTGAGCATAACTCAGTTTAAGCTTTCTATTGGCTTCCATCCGTGGCCTAAATGCTCTCATAGAGCAGCCTTCCAGGGCCATTAGCACACAGCCCTCACAAAAGGAGAAGCGGTATTTCTCCTGGTCCACCAGTTGGCGTCTGCACTCAGCCAGATCACTCAGCATTTGGCAAGCTTTGTCACCCTGAGCTCTGGTCACTTCCCTTCAGAAGACCATCTGGAGAACAACCTGAAGGGATCATGGTGAAAACAAGTGAAGCTGTCTGAGGCTGGGCGGGCCGCACTCGTGCGGGTGAGGAGAGAGTGCCTCAGAGCTGTCAGTGTGCTGCGTCTTATTTGGGAAACGAGACAAAAAATCTCTCCATGATCAGCCACTCCATGTGACATCCCAGCCCACGCTCTGCTACTGACATTTTATCTCCCACTGAACAGCCCGGCTGGTGTAACATTTTCAGGATTCTTAATTTATGTCTTGCAAGATCTAAAATCAGAAGGCAGGGATTTTAAGAAAATAAGCAGTGTTGACAGGCACCTTTATACTTCAAGAAGCTGCTGTACCTGATGCTTCTGGACACAGGGAGCACGCTCTCCTACCTCTTCCAAAATATGTCCGGAAGATAGGAGGGAGAGGGGAGCTGTCCTAAACCATTCACTTTTATTTTTTTATTTCATATAAGCCTCTTCTCCTCCTCCTCTCCTCCTCCTTCTTCTTCTTTTTCAAAAAAAAAATTCTAACATTTGATTAGTTGAAATTAATTAGAGCAGTGGTTCTCAATCTGTGGACCTGTGGGTCACCTGAGGGTCGAATATCAGATACCCTACATATCAGATATTTAAATTTCAATTCGTAACAATAGCAAAATGATAGTTATGAAGTAGCAATGAAAATAATTTTGTGGTTTGCGGTCACCACAGCATGAGGAACTGTACTAAAGGGTCGCAGCATTATGGAGGCTGAGAAGCACTGAATTAGAATAGCCAAGATCTAACCGTGTTAATTAAGTAGCCACGTTGTCTTAGGGTTTTACTGCTGTAAACAAATACCATAACCAAGGCAACTCTTTTTTTTTTAAAGATTTATTTATTTATGTATGTATTTATGTATGTATGTATTTATTTATTTATTTTATACATATGAGTATACCACCATTGCTCTCTTCAGACACACCAGAAGAGGGCACCAGGCCCCATTACAGATGGTTGTGAGCTACCATGTGGCTGCTGGGAATTGAACTCAGGACCTCTAGAAGAGCAGTCGGTGCTCTTAACCGCTGAGCCATCTCTCCAGCCCACCAAGGCAACTCTTATAAGGACAACATTTAATTGGGGCTGGCTTATAGTTTCAGAGGTTCAGACCATTATCATCAAGGTGGGAACATGGTAACATTCAGGCAGGCATGGTCCAGAAGGAGCTGAGAGTTCTACTTTTTCATCTGAAAGCTGCTAGCAGAATACTGACTTCTAGGTAGCTAGGACGAAGGTATCAAAGCCCACACTCACAGTGACACACCTACTCCAGCGAGGCCACACCTCCATAGTACCACTCCCTGGCCCAAGAATATACAAATCATTACACAAGTCAATTAGGCTTCTTATCTAAGGACAAAGCAGCCTGGTCATCAACTTTGCATAAGCTTTATGATTTTCTGAATGGCTGAGTCTCTGACCATGAGGGAAGGAAACAAGGTGACAGTGGCTAGTCCTCCACTGAAGAGATAATGAGGTTCCAGAACTGGTCATTAGGCTCAAATCACTCAGCTGTGAAGAAAATGGACTTTTATTTCTTTTCTTTTACATTATACTATGTCTTTATAAAGGCATCATCCTGGCTAGACTTATGTCAACTTGACACACAAGCTAGTGTTATCTGAAAGGAGGAAACTTTATCTCAGAAAAGACCTCCATAAAATCTGGCTGTAAGGTATTTTCTTACCTAGTGATTGATGTGGGAAGACCCAGCCCATTAATGGGTGGTGCCACCCCTGGGCTGTTGGTCCTGAGTTCTTTTTTTTTTTTTTTTGAGATTTATTTATTTATTATACACAGGTACACTGTAGCTGTTTTTCAGACACATCACAAAGAGGGCATTCAATCTCATTATAGATGGTTGTGAACCACTGTGTGGTTGCTGGGATTTGAACTCAGGACCTCTGGAAGAGCAGTCGGTGCTCTTAACCCCTGATCCATCTCGCCAGCTCTTGCTCTGGCCCCACTTGCTCCGGCCCCACTCGCTGTAGCTGTCGTCAGACACCCCAGAAGAGGGCATCAGATCTCATTATGGAAGGTTGTGAGCTGGGATTTGAACTCAGGACCTCCGGAAGAGGAGTCAGTGCTCTTAACCACTGAGCCATCTTGCCAGCCCGGTCCTGAGTTCTATAAGAAAGCAGGCTGAGCAGGCCAGCGAAAGCAAGCCAGTAAACCCTGCCCCTCCATGGCCTCTGTATCATCTCCTGCCTCCAGATTCATGCCCTGCTTGAGTTCCTGTCCTGACTTCCTTTGGTGATGAACAGCAATGTGGAAGTGTAAGTTGAATAAACCCTGTCCTCCCCAACTTGCTCTTTGGTCATGGTGTTGGTTGCAGCAACAGAATAACTAAGACTGGACAGTAACTTTGGATTACTTCTCATTAAAAGCTGCTGGCATCTTTGCTGTCCAGGGTATTAGAGCTGATGAATACAGAGGCAGGATACAAGTTCACATTCTTGCTCTAGAGTGCTTAGCTTTGAGTCTTTTTTTCTTAGAATGGATTTATATCTATTGATATATATCTATTGATCTGTTGAGCCTGGTGACTAACTCTGCCACTAATTGCTAGCCTCAGCAAATTGCTTCATTTTTCTGGACCTCATTATCCTGTAAAATAGAAATGGTCATAGTACTTATTCTAGGGTTGTGGGGATTCAATACACTTAGAGAAAATACTATGCCAAGCTTAGCATCAGCTCTCCATTACCAATTTACACTTAAAATACAGTATGCATAGCCAGGCAGTGGTGGCACACGCCTTTAATCCCAGGACTTAGGAAGCAGAGGCAGGTGGATTTCTGAGTTTGAGGCCAGCCTGGCCTGCAGAGTGAGTTCCAACACAGCCAGGGTTACACAGAGAAACCCTGTCTCGAAAAAAAACCAAAAACCAAAAACAGAAACAAAAAAACCAAAAAACTATAATGTGTATGCAAAAACCAAAAACTTCTAGTTAAATGATAGGACTAAAAACTTGTTCCTGCAGATTAAGAAACCAGCACGCTCCTTTTCTGTAGTATTGGCTCTGAGCGGAACCTTAAGCCACACTGCATGGTGCGGAGGACTACTATAGCCAGGAAGCTGTAACTGCGCATCATTCACGCAGAAGGGAGAGATTTCACAAGTGTTCCCAGCCACTTCCCCTGCAGGAGTTTATCTCAAAGAACAGAGGCTAGGAAGAGATGAGCAACCAACCCCCTTAAATGAATGCAGAAGACAGTAAACTCTCACTCTCAAAAGCAGCGAGATGCCCACACCGGTGCTTTAAGTTTAGATTAAGTGTTTGCCTTCTGCACAAAGCCTACAGGTTCGTCCCCCTCTTCTTCTCTCTCTCTTTTCCTCTCCCTCCTCTCTCCCTCTCTCCTTTCTCTCTTTCCCCTCTACCCCTTCTCTCCTTTCTT
Source organism: Apodemus sylvaticus (assembly GCF_947179515.1). Taxonomy (NCBI): domain Eukaryota; kingdom Metazoa; phylum Chordata; class Mammalia; order Rodentia; family Muridae; genus Apodemus; species Apodemus sylvaticus. Next base: position 131,527,794 of record NC_067477.1, on the reverse strand, counting down.
CCTTTCACCCTCTCCCTCCCTCCCCTCTCTTTTCTTTTCTCTCCTTTCCTCTTCTCTCTCCTATCTCCCTCTCCCCCTCTCCTTTCCTGTCACTTTTCCCGGCATTGAGACAGGATTTCGCTTACAGGCGATGCACTCACGGCTCCAAAAAGCTGTTCTGTCTTAACTGAGGTGAAATTCCTAACAACCCTTGGTACTTAAGACCCCTCCACAAATACTAATAACCCTCAAATGGGGCGGGCCCTGCACCTGACGAGACTCCACCCACGTGCCAGGCCCCGCCCCATTCCAGGCCCCGCCCAGAACTCGCTCTGGCCGACTTTGTCGCTCTCAGCCCCCCTCTTTGTCCACAGGACGCTTGCGCATCTGTCAAGGCGTCTTGCCACTGCCCACATCCAAATGAGTGGCACAAAGAAGTCCAAGTTTTCGAGAAGCCTCAACACAGCTTCTTTCCAAGTCTTTCAGAGCTTGTTTTCGTTTCTAGGTCGTGAGAGAGCGCGGTTTATTTCCCTGACATTGCTTAAGAGGGTATATTTTAAGTCAGGCGCTCTCTAGACAGTCCACATCTTGGCTTAGGGTCCTTGCGCTGAGCTTTGGGCGGGCCAAAGGGGAAGCCGGGTCCTTTTCTAGGGCGGTCGCACGGGCAGCGGCGGTACGAAGCTCGCCTCAGCCAACATGTACTACAAGTTTAGCAGTTTCACACAGAAGTTGGCTAGAGCTTGGGCTTCGGAAGCTTATGCTCCGCAGGTACGCTTGTGCAGCGTCGCCTTGGGCCGGAGAATGGCGGCCCGAGGCAGGCAATCGAGAGGTCCGAGGCGTGAGGGGCTTCTGCCGGCCGATCGGTTCGGCTTGCTCGTGTCTCCTGGTATCCTAGCACGCAAGTTTGGAACAGTCGCCGAGGTTTCTGTGTGTGTGTAGTGCACCCTAGGTAGGATTTGCATGGTACAGAACTTAGGTCTGATACCTTGCGGACGTCAAGGTGACCCCTGGGGCGGTTGCTTGTTTAAGATGGATTTCCCGTAGAATCTGTGGATCGCAGAAGGTGACTTAACTGAGTTTGGGTTTCCGTTCTCCCTCGTTGAGGTGGCCTTTGTGACTTCCCCATGTTACTGCCCCTGTCACAGCCCAGAAAGCAGTTTTACTCAGCTACCAAATGGAAGACTGGGGAGGGCGCGATTGAGAAGTTCGCTCATAAGGCATGGATGTTTTTCCTATACTGGGGAAAGCATGGGAAGTGACACCCAACGAGGTTTATGCTTTTGCTAATTTTAAAGCGGCAGACGGTGACCGTGAGCACTGGGCAATCTGACATTATCCAGGTTCCAGTTAGATTCTACCAATGGCATTTCCATCTCCAGCCTCAGTGTTGTGAAAATGTGGTATTTTAGAGTTCCATTCCTACTGGGTTAGTTAGTACTGAATTTAGCATCCTTAATTTAGTGACCTTGACCGTTACCTTTTGTTGTGAGCCCTTTCTGATTCAGGGCAGCATTAATTTGGGTTAAATGCGATGTGTCAAGTGAGCAGCTTTTTTGGCAGATGGCTGGTGCTGGATAAATGCTATATATTCTCCAGAAGCTGAATCATTGCTCAGAGTAGTGTGAGAAAAGCCTTGGTGGAACACGAAGCTGAAACACCTTGACTAGAATAGTAAGTGACCCGTATGGGCTGCAAAAGAGACTGTTTTTACTGACTCTTTTCTACCTCTATGAGACACTATATCTTAGGGAAGAGTGTTTAAGTATGGTTTCATTCTAAGATTAGATATGCTTTCAGGATAGAGGAGGCCAAGAAGAATTTTATGGGAAGCTGAGGAGGAAGAGTCTTAAGAGTTTAGGTGTTGGGGTTGTAGTGATATGTTGTGTCTGGCGGCTGCTGAGTTTTTATGAATATGACTGGTAGTAAGCCACTTGCTGATGGAGAGATCACAAAGAAAAAAAAGAGACCATCATTCTGCTACGGAAATGTGAAAGGAAACGAAATTTTACTCAAAGAACAGTCCAGGGTTAGAAGGGGAGCGAGTGTGGTAAAACCTAGTGTAATCAGTTGAAAGGAAAGAATTGCCAGTATGTTGACTGGTTTCTTGACAGAATATTTAGGGAAATGGCGGTTTCCATCGTATCTTCTATAGTGTATTTTCAGTTCATGGAGATGGTATGTTATTTAAGGCAAGGTTTGGCATGCATATACCACAATACACACTCGTTTATTAGTGTGCAGGTCGTTAATTATACCACCTGTAGGAACGTCTCTCAAACTCTCCTAAATCCCTGTCTGCCTTCCTATTTTGACATTTATCAGTTATAAATAGTTTTGCCTGTTTTTTGAGCCCCTGTAAACCCCACAGAAAATTCACTTTTGAGGTTCCTTCGTGTTACAGTGTATGAGTGTTTCATCATATATCTGTCATAGTTTCTTTTGTGATGGTTGTAGTTGTGCTTTTTACATTTTTTTATTTAATGTTTTATGTATATGAGTGTTTTGTCTGAATTCACATCTATGCTCATGTGCATGCCTAGGGCCTGCAGAAGCCAGAGGAGGTTCCAGATCTCCTGGAACTGGAATTACAGACAGTTGTGAGTCACTATGTGAGTGCAGGGGATTGAACTTGGGTCCTCTCCAAAGAGCAGCCAGTACTCTTCACCCGCTGTGCTGTTTCCGTCATCCTATAGGTTTGTTTTTAGAAGAGTTGAAGCAGAATCTAAGCTTTTTTATTTAGAAGGAGAAAGTAAAAATTTGACTAAGCAACATTGAGGTAAAATTGAAATAAGCAGGTTTGGTTGGGCATTATATAAATTGTAGGTTCAGAGTGGCTTCCACAGTCCCTGTAAGCTCATGCCCAAGATAGCTCTAGGGGACCAGGAAGGCTTTTCTCTTTGCAGAAGGGATTTACACCCATTTCCATCCAGAAAGCTGGGACTGGATCTATTCAGTGACCTAGTAATCCTTTGCTATCTGTAGGTCCAGACTTCACCAGACTTCACCAATATTCACCACAGAATATTATGTCTATCCCAGACTTCTGAGCGTTGTTTCGCAGTCAGTAGAACCCATTCTTAAGGAAGAGTTCCCATGTACTTTGCAGAAGAACCTGACTTGCTTATTCCAGACCCTTCCTCCCTAGACCTTTATTCTCTGCACTGTTTCTCAGTCAGTAGAATCCATTCTTATGGGAGAGGTCATAGCATAGGTACTTTGCTACCTGCACTTTGAAAGGAGTTAGTTTGGGTGTCTTCATTTGATAGTGTCTTAGCTAGAGTGTTTATTGCTAAAGACCATAAATAAAAGTAACTTGGGGAGGAATGGGTTTAGTGTGTCTTAACAACTTCCCTGATCACTAAGTGAAGTAAGAGTAGGAACTGAGGTAGAGGCCATAGCGGAACACTGCTTATTACTTATGGTTGACAATGGATTTATGCCTTAAGCTTTGTTGTGATAATTGTCAAGAGAAAACTTTTGCTCATACTTGTACTGTGTTTATTAAATGTCAGAAACAAACTACTCAGGGTCAAACTCTAGAAGTTGAACCAGATTTCCCTCTTGCCTCATGAGAATTACTCCTGCCTACTCTAGCATTTGTAGGACCCTCCCAGCACCCCCCCACACCCACAAGCTCACTCCCTCTACTTTGTGCTCCGAGCTCCACGTTAGTAGTATGTTGTCTTCCTTTCTTGGACACAATGCACTATAAAATGAAAATGTTTATAAAGTGAGTAAGCAGCATGCATTAAATAATCAAGTATGGAAATGCTACTTCTGCAACAGTAGCAGAAAGATTTGTAAATCAGCTTGATGGCAACTAATTATTTGACGAATACTTGATATTGGCTGATTAAAAAGCATTGTCTTTTTTGTGATGTGTGCTACAAATAAATGAGGAACATGAAAAGGTACTTGACATTATTAATCAATAGGGAAAAGCAAATCAAATACCACTTCATGTCTATTAGAGTGCCTATGACCAAAAGACAGACAATAGCTTGTGGAAATGAAGATGTAGGAAAACCAGAAGCCTGCTGCATTGTTGGAGAGAATTTAAAATGGTGTAGCTGCTTTGGAATATACTTTGATAGTGTCTTGGCTAGGGTCTTTATTGCTGTGATAAAGCAATAAAGCAACTTGGGGAGGAAAGGGTTTATTTTGTTGCAGAGTTTACTCTGCAACTGTCGATCACTAAATGAAGTCAGAGTAGGACTTGAAGCAGAAGCCACAGAGGAACACTGCTTGCTAGCTTGCCCTTCTTGGCTTGCTCAGCCTGCTTATAGCACTGAGGAAGGAACACCAGCCCAGGAGTGGTACCACCCACAGGCCAATCTAGTGGGGGCATTTTCTTAATTGAGAGTCCCACTTCCCTGATGAGTTTAGCTTTTGTCCAGTTGACAGTTTCTTTCTTTCTTTCTTTCTTTCTTTCTTTCTTTCTTTCTTTCTTTCTTTCTTTTTTTTTTTTTTTTTTTTTTTTTTTTTTTTTTTTTTTTTTGGTTTTTCAAGGCAGGGTTTCTTTGTATATCCCTGGCTGTTCTGGAACTCACCCTGTAGACCATGCTGGCCTCGAACTCAGAGATCCACCTGCCTCTGCCTCTGCCTCCCAAGTGCTGAGATTAAAGGCGTCCACAGTCACTCCCAGCAAGTTGGCAGTTTCTTAAAAAGGGAAATACAGTTTTACTCTGTGACCCAGCAGTTTTAGTTAAGACACTGGAATGATAGTTGCTGTGGGGAACTGAAGGATGAGAGGAATGGAAGAGAAACTGAGTAAGTTCGGCTGTGGAGGTGAATCATGAGGGCCTATGGTAAAATAACCAAATTTTGTAGGAAGTGAATAGGATATTGGATGCAGACAGTTGAGTAGAAGTGCCACCTGATTAATGAACAGCATGCTGGAGTATTCAGGGTGACATGGGACTGGGAGGGCGGGCGGCATTATTCCCCATACAGATGGGGTCCTGAGAAGCTGATAGTGAATTTGAGGCAGTTGGAGTGTAAGGTGGCAGAGAGACATGGTGAAGGTGTCCAGCTTCACTTAGAAATTATTTGAGTCACTGAAGATTAAATCTGGTTTCTAGTCATAAATCAGAGGTGAACAGATTGAAAGGTTAACATTTATAAACTGTAACTGGGCGGTAGTGGCACACGCCTGTAATCCCAGCACTCTGGGAGGCAGAGGCAGGCGAATTTCTGAGTTCAAGGCCAGCCTGGTCTACAGAGTGAGTTCCAGGACAGCCAGAGCTACACAGAGAAACCCTATCTCCAAAAAACCGAAACCAAAAAAAAAAAAAAACAAAAAAAAACTGTATTTTTTTTTTAACTTTATGTGTTATTTATGAGAGTTTTACCTGCATGGATACATGTATACCACATGCATGTCTAGTGTCCACAGAAGTCAGGAGGGGGCATTGACTCCTCTGGAACTATAGTTAAGGATGGTTGTGAATTACCACATGAGTCCTCAGCAAGAGATACTGTTTGTTTGTTTGTTTGTTTGTTTGTTTTGGGTTTTTTTTTTTTGAGACGGGGTTTCTCTGTATAGCCTTGGCTGTCCTGGAACTCACTCTGTAGACCAGGCTGGCCTCGAACTCAAAAATCTGCCTGCCTCTGCCTCCCAGAGTGCTGGGATTAAATGTGTGAGCTACCACCTCCCAGCTTAAGAACAAATACTCTTAACAGAGCCTTCACTGTAGCCCCCATTAAAAACATTTTTAAAGGAGCTTCCAGTCTGGGTCGGTGGCCTGAGCAGACCTTTGGCACAAACTCCGCAGCTAGTTCCACAACACCCAGAGGAAGCTCCACTCCCAGGCGCTCTTAACACGCCCAGGATTGTCGGATCTGAGATGAGGAGGACACAATATCTGTTCCAACACCACCAGGAGTTACTGGGACCAGCGAGACCCATGCATGCAGGAACTCTGCCAGATCAGTGGCATAGGTTCCTTTCCGTCTGTCTGGGTCAGTGCTCAGAGCAGACTTTGCGCACAAACTCCACAGCCAGTCCCACAACACCCAGACAAAGCTCTACTGCCAGGCGCTTTTACACTCCCAGGATCCCAGGAGCTTGGTCACACCAGGATCTCAGGGTCCCAGAGGCAGCTTGACTCCCAGGAGCTCGGACACACCCAGGATCACAGAATCACAGGATCACAGAGACAGGTAGACTGTGAGGAGTTCTGGCACAACCTGGATCACAGGAAGCACAGGCTCCAGTCAGATATAGCAAGAGCAGGTAGCACTAGAGATAACCACATGGCAGGAGGCAGGCGTTCTCATGATGATGATAGAGGACTTTAAAGAAATACAGGAGAACACAACTAAACAGGTAGAAGCCCTTAAAAAGGAAACAGAAAAATCCCTTAAAGAATTACATGAAAACACAATCAAACAGACGAAGGAAATGAATAAAACCATCCAGGACCTAAAAATGGAACTAGAAACATAAATCACAAAGGGAGACAACCCTGGAGATAGAAAACCTTGGGAAAAGATCAGGAGTCATAGATGCAAGCATCAGCAATAGAATACAAGAAATAGAAGAGAGAATCTCAGGTGCAGAAGATACCATAGAAAACATTGACACAACAGTTAAAGAAAATGTAAAAAGAAAAAAGCTCCTAACCCAAAACATCCAGGAAATCCAGAACACAATGAGAAGACTAAACCTAAGGATAATAGGTATAGAAGAGAGTAAAGATTCCCAACTTAAAGGGCCAGTAAATATCTTCAGCAAAATTACAGAAGAAAACTTTCCTAACCTAAAGAAAGAAATGTCCATGAACATACAAGAAGCCTACAGAACTCCAAATAGACTGGACCAGAAAAGAAATTCATCCCATCACATAATAGTCAAAACACCAAATGCTCAAAACAAAGAAAGAATATTAAAAGCAGTAAGGGGAAAAGGTCAAGTAACATAAAGGCAGGCCTATCAGAATTACACCAGAGACTATGAAAGCTAGAAGAACTTGGGCAGATATCATATAGATCCTAAGAGAACACAAATGCCAGCCCAGGCTACTATACCCAGCAAAACTCTCAATTACCATAGACGGATAAAACAAATTCCATGACAAAACCAAATTTACAAAATATCTTTCCATAAATCCAGCCCTACAAAGGATTATAGGTGGAAAACACCAACACATGGAGGGAAACTGCACCTTAGAAAAAGGAGAAAGTAATCTTTTCAACAAACCCACACAAACATAATTCTACCTCTGACAACAAAAATAACAGGAAGTAAGTCACTTTTCCTTAATATCTCTTAATATGAAAATTAATATTACCAACATATCCTAATAGATTGAAATTCAAAAATGAGGAACTAGAAATTTGTTGGCTGTCACCAAGTGATCTCTCTAATTTGGTAATTGGAGAAATATGTCCAATATTGTATAATCCATGTACACTTTCTGCTTGTTCGTACATGACAGTGTCTTGCTGTGTACCCCATAATGGTCTTGAAATCATGCTTCTTCTATCTCAGCCTCTCTATTAGTAGGATTGTTTATTTGATGTTTTTACACTATACTTTGATTTTCAGAACAGCTTACACATTTCAAAATTATAGAGTCAAATGAAATGTAGACAATTAATTTGGGAGGTGATTTGTATGAGAACAAAGAGACTGAGTGTTTTGCTTGATGTTTATAATATCAATTTTGAAGAAGATGACTTTTTCTGAGATGAATGCTTTTCAAAATCATCACAGCCGATGAACCAGAATCTTAACATCACCTAATGTCTGTGCCACCCTCCAAGCAGAACCACTGTTCACTGAAATAGTTGATGAATGACTTCATGGATAAACCATCTTAATACACACACCATTTCTAAAATGAATGTAACCTGTTCCCTGTGGGCTGAGAATGATGACAATCACTCAAGTCAAATAGCTTTGACCATAGCAGGAAATCTGTATCCAAATAATTGTGCCTACAGTTCATTCCTTGGTGCAGCAGAACTGTCGACTCTTAGCTACTATGGAGGTAAAACCCTTTGGTGATGTGAGGGACACTGAAGTACAGTCTTATCACAAGGCTAACAATCCTAAAAATTGTTCTTATTTTGTGTTTGTACCACAGTAAGAGCCAAGATTTTAAGCTCTACTAAAACAAAACAAACAAAAAGACTTTTATCTTTTTATGTTCATTTAATAACATGTCTATCATTTTAATGGACATTTTAAAAATATATATTGTGTTGAATATAATAAAAATTATTTTAAAAAATGTAATACATACATAAATAAATGCTAGAGCCCAAATAGTTGGAGTGGGTGATTGCTGGTTGTTAAGTGGGAAAAAAAAATTTTTTTAAAGAATGAAATAATTTTTCTATCTCCACCCTCCTTAGATCAGCTTTAGGAGGAAAATCAGGAGTACTTTTGTCTTTAAACATTTCAGCGGAGTCATGCAGTCGTTGCCCACGTCTTTAATCCCAGCACTCTGAGAGGCAGAGGCAGGCGGATTTCTGAGTTTGAGGCCAGCTTGGTCTACAGAGTGAGTTCCTTGACAGCCAGGGCTACACCAAGAAACCCTGTCTCAAAAAACCAATTAAAACAAACAAACAACCCATTTCAGCGGGAGGTTGGAGTGATGGCTATTCCATTTATTAATTCAGGGGTCCTAAGTTTGGTTGCCAATACTGGAGTCTATTGGCGTTCAACTACCTGTTCCTCCAGCCTCAAGGGATCTGTTCCTCTTTTCTGGGCTCCTCAGACACACCTGCATTCACATGTACACAGATGTGCCACCCCTCTCCCATAAACACATACAATACATAGAATTTAAAAATAAGTATTTTTTTTATTTGAGCTGGACAGGTGGTACACCAGCACTGCTAAGCCTGCTGCTACTCACACTGCACTTAATAACTGTACTGTTTCTTTAAAATTGAGCTCAGTGTCCTGATGGAGCTGAGTAATCAGAGCATGGGAGGTGGAAGCAAGAGGATCAGGAGTTCTAGGCCAGCCTGAGCTTCCCAAGACCCATCGTAAACCAAAAAAACCCATACAGTTTAGGGCCTGGAGGAGGCGCAGTAGAGACATTGCCTAGCATTCTCGTGGCCCTGCCCTCAATTCCCTCCTGAGACACAGTCCTTTCCTACTCTTTAGCAATTAAACAAGAAGAATTTAAGAGTTGTGAACTGTTGAGAGGTAGGGACTAAGTACAGAATCAGCATTAAAAACTATAGCCTGAAGTTCCGTGGCTAAGAGCACCACTGCTCTTCCAGAGATCCTGAGTTCAATTCCCAGCAACTACATGGTGGCTCACATCCATCTGTAATGGGATCTGATGCCGTCTTCTGCTGTGTCTGAAGACAGTGACAGTGTACCCACATATATGAGATAAATACGACGGGAGCGGGACCAGAAAAAGATTTGAAAAAGTATAGCCTGATACCAATTTATTGACTTTCAAGACTTTACCCTTGCTCCAGGAGGGAGGCTCTGCTGGCAAGTGCCAGTTAGTAGACTTCAGAGTCTCCTGTGTGGTGAAGCGAGTGGTGAAGTGCTAGTGAGTGCACTGACCTGTCTGGCAAGTGCGTATGACATGTGCTGTCTATCTGTTGCTTTTGTTAGTCTTGGGAATATAATTAGTGACCAAAACATGACCAGCATCTGTGGGGCTTCTTTTGCACAAGGGAGACAGTAAATAAAGGGACAGAGTATGTTTGATGGTGATTAAGTGCTGCGGAGAAAAACAAGGTGTGGGAGTGGATAGCTTGTTTGCAGGAAGGAGGACATGCAGTTTTGCAAAGGGTGAGTAAGCTGGTGTGATGCTATAATTTTATCTCTCAGGAGGCAGAGGTGACAGGATCAGGAGTTCAAGGCCAGCTCAGGATACAGATACATGGAACTGTTGTAAATAAACAGAAGCCACAAAAAGGGGGGGGGGGGGCTATTTTTTGAAAAGTTTCCCTAAGGCGATGTAAGGTGCTGGGAAAGTACGAGCTGTGCAGAAGTCTGAAGAACCTGTAGCAGTCTGCAGTGTAGGAGGGGCAGGGTTTAAGGAGAAGGAAGGAGCTGGAAAAGGCCAGTGCAGAGAAGGGTGCCTGGGCGGGCAGCACCACAGCCTCTAGAAGAACTACAGTTTGCTTTTTGTTTGCTTGTTTTGATCTTTTGAGACCAGGTTTCTCTGTAGCCCTGGCTGTCCTGGAACTCACTCTGTAGACCAGGCTGGCTTTGACCTCAGAGATCTGCCTGCCTCTGCATGCGCCACTGCCACCAGGTCTAGAACTTGGGATTTTGTTCCGTGAGATAGGCATCTGGCAGAGCGTCAGTCTCGGGGGTTGCAGTACCTGGAAACACTGGGGCTGTTGACTTGACAATCGGTGGGTGATTTATCATGTTACAGGGAGGTGGGTATCATGCCTCTTCTTCACCAGGGCCAACAAGCTGCACCGTGAGTGGAGAGTGTAGTGGAAGCAGGTGAGCCTCACTGGGGAGAATACAAAGTTCATAATTGATGGGATAAGATACTGAAATAAAGGGGCTGGAGAGATGGCTCAGTGGTTAAGAACGGTGACTACTTTTCCAGAGGTCCTGAGTTCAATTCCCAGCAGCCACATGGTGGCTCACAACCATCTGTAATAGGATTCAATGCCCTCTTCTGGTGTGTCAGCGATAGCCTACTCCCATACATAAAATAAGTCTTTTTTTAAAAAAGGTGCTGAAAAATAAAATATAATTTTAAAAGTATGTTCTGAATTTTTATAAAGAGTATATGGAATTATTAAAAAGCTATTAAGGTAGCTGATGCTCTTGTGCGTGTCTGGTGTTGAATAGGTGATGGTCATACCTGCCAAATGAGTGAGTGCATTGCCTTGGACAGGCTGTTCCCAAACCACACCAAACTTATTTCAGAACCATATTTGTTTGGTCTTGATTTTGGGTTCCATTAATCCTCATGCCTGTTTGGTTGAGCAACATTAGTATTTTTTATTTTTTGTAATTCATTTTTATCCGACCTCCCTCCTCTCTCTCTGTTGATCTTTTAAATATCTAATCTCTAGATCTTGTCAGTTATAATATGAGAAATAAAGACTGAAAGAGTCTAGACTTCAAACTCTTTTAAACCTAACATTTTATTTTTCCTAGTGAGGATCTAAAGGGATAATTTACTGGCTTGTAAGTGTCAACCTTCAGCTTTGGTGTTCAGTGTTACAGTGGAGAACTATGGACATAAGTTGCTTTGCAGCTTTGTGCCTTCAGATAAAAAGAAAAACAGTTCCCTTTAGGTTTTGGGTTGTTTGTTTTTGTGGTGCTGGCTGCATGCGACAGGCAGGAACTCTGACAGGAGCTGCACCCTCAGCCTGCTCCGTGGTCCATAGAAAACAGCGAGAAGGCAGCTCTTGATCCTAGCGCTCAGGCAGGGCAGGTGGGTCTTACTGAGGTCAGGGCTGACCTGCTCTCAGGAGCCTCGTGGTCATTAGAGACTTCCCAGTTAGACACTGTCTGAAACAACAAACCGCCCTTCCAGTGGCTTATTGCAATATAATCAGTGTGCCGTACATACAGTTCACCCATTTAAAGTGTCAGTTCAGTAGTGTAGTGGTGTGCACTGTAGCCCAGTTGATAAGAGGGGAGGCCAGGGTTGGCAGCCAGTCTGAGCTCATAGCAAGCCTCCCAAGTGCATCTTGTCCACAGCCCTATTTTTGTTTTTGTTTTTGTTTGTTTGGTTTTTGGATTTGGTTTTTCCGAGACAGGGTTTCTCTGTATAGCCCTGGCTGTCCTGGAACTCACTCTGTAGACCAGGCTGGCCTCCAACACAGAAATCTGCCTGCCTCTGCCTCCCAGAGTGCTGACATTACAGGTGTGTGCCACAACCGCCTGGCAGCCCTATTTATTTTAAGGTTTATGTTTAACTAGGAGTGATACCACATACTTAATCTCACCTCTTGGGAGGCAGGAGAAGGTGATCTTTATAAGTTTGAGGCCAGCTTGGTTTATACATCAAATTCCAGGCCACTCTCCAAATATAAACAAAAAAGGTTTATTTTTATTGTTTTTAAACTATGCATATATGTGTGCGTGTGTACATGCATTTGGGTGCCTATACAGTCAAGAGCTATCGGGTCCCCAGAAGCGAGGGTTCCCGGTGGCCGTGAGCCACGCCGTGTGGATGCTGAGAGCTGAACGTGTGTCTTCTGCAGCAGCATGCATGTTCTTAATGGCTGCACCTTCTCTCCAGCACCACAGTTAATTTTAGAGCACTTGCATAAATAACTTCAGAGCGAAAGCAGTCCTCATCCAGCACCCTCTGACACTCCTCATCCAGCACCCTCTCACACTCCTGCACTTAGCAGCTGGCACTCTACCCCTGGGCTGCACGGCTGCTAATGGAATCGTGTAATGTGGAGTCTTTTAGGATTTTCCAGACGGTTTCTCTGTAGTCCTGACTGTCCCTGGAAGTTGCTCTGTAGACCAGGCTGGCCTCAACCTCAGAAATCTTCCTGTCTCCGCCTCCTGAGTGCTTGGATTAAAGGTATGCGTCACCACCGCTGGTGTGTGCATGCATGCTTGGGTGAGCGAGAGACCAGCCTGGTTCTCAGGAGCTGTCCACTTTCTGTTTATTGACAGATTCTCACTGGGCCCTGCTGCCCTCCAATCAGGCTGAGTTCCAGCGGTCTGCCTACTTCCGTTCTGCCCCCAGTATTGAGATTACAAGCTGATGCCACTATCCCCAGCCTCGTCCATGATGCCTGGGAAGGATCGCAGGCCTCCTTACAAGCATGGGCACTTTCCTGACTTACCTAACCCTGCCCTAGTACATCAGTTCAGACAGACGAGAAGAAGGGACATCAGGGTCCTTGTAGGTAGTGCTTCTTGAAGCTCACATGGGGCCTTTCTTGACTTTCCCATCTCACTGGGAGTTCTTGACAGCTTGCTTTGGAAAACTACTAAGGGTATTTTGTCAGAGTTGAGAACCACCCAAAGGCCCCGTAATGCAAGTGACAGAGACCCTGTTCCAGCCCTTAGACAGTTAGTGCTGTCTCTGGAAATAGCTCAGTTGCCCGTGCTTATGGCTTCTGTTGCCTTTTGCTGTCCTGCAGGGATTAAAGCCGGTTTCCACAGAAGCACCGCCTATCATATTTGCCACACCAACCAAACTGACCTCCACTGCGACAGCATATGATTATGCTGGTAAGAACAAAGTCCCAGAGCTACAGAAGTTCTTCCAGGTGAGTGAAGACGGGAACAGAGAACTGTGAGATGCACACGTGTGTGCTGGGCTGGGAGCTTCTGAAGCCAGCTTTACTGTTGCTTTCTCCCCAGCCTCCTTTTCCTAAATAGAACTCTTTACCTCAGTTTTGTCCATTGACTAATAATGGAACCTTTGTACAGATAGATGCCGGTCACAGGGGTGTGCCTAATGACCTCATTGTACTAACAGATTTCAGACCACTCATGCAGTGTGGTTCTTCATAATCCCTGAGAACACAGGAGTGTGTGTAATGACACTGAATCAGCTAACACCTGTAAATGCTTGCCACACATGTAGTGACTTCAAAAAAGTCTGTCTATCTGTCTATGTGTCTGTGTGCGTGCAGAGATCAAGAGAGGCTGTTGAATCCCCTGGAACTGAAGTTACAGGTGGAGCAGCAGTGTCTTATAACTGCCGAGCCGTCTTGCCAGCCCTGTGCAGTGACTTTTGGCAGCCAGTTTTCTTCTGTGTTTGGCTTGCTTGGTGCTACAGTTCACTACACTATTGGTGGAAGTTGGGAAGCCCTCTTAGGTAGGTGATCAACAGAGAGAAGTCAGAATTGACACTTGAATATGATTAGTCTATTTAGAGATAATCAGGAACCTAGTGACCTGCCTGTCACGTGCTGGGGAGTGGCAGGGCCCGTTAGAGCTGTCCTTGCAGGGTGGCCTCCCCACAGGAGTGTGTCCAGGGTCAGGTCCTCCAGGGTCTAGAACACTTTCGTGTTGCTCAGGGTGAGTCTTTTAAATCTAATGAGTGAGGCTTAAGAGTCCTTTAGAGTCTGCGCAAAGTGAGGAAGCTCCTGCAGTTCTTATACCCTTCTAACGTTTCCAGGGCTCTGCTGTTGCAGAGTGAGACTGTGCTAACAGCCTTAGAAACATGGACTTGGCTGTGGGTGATGACTACAGACCTAGAGTCTGGAGCTGCATTAATAGGGAGTATAGTCGAGTTCTGCCACGCTGATGAGTCCCAGTCACCTATTACGTTGTGTTTGTGAAGTTGTTCATGATGGACAGAATTTGGAGTAAAATCTGTTTCTTCTAGCCAACTCATTGTCCCTTCTTGCTTTGCAGAAGGCTGATGGCGTGCCCATCCACCTGAAGCGCGGCCTTCCCGACCAAATGCTGTACCGGACCACCATGGCTCTGACTGTGGGAGGGACCATCTACTGCCTGATCGCCCTCTACATGGCCTCACAGCCCAGGAACAAATGAGTCTGCCTGTGGAGACTGGTTCACACTGGCTCACTGTGTGGTGCGACCCTTTGAATTCTCACGTTTCATGTTTTCCACTTGGATAGTCTACTTAACATTTTTTCAAACAAAGGAAAAGATAAGAATACACTGTTTTGGTTTGTTTCTGGCGTGCAGATGGCCTGTCAGATGTCAAAGCTTGTTTGACAGTTAGAACTATTGTTTAAGGAGGTGACACTGAGCCATCACTGAGCTGTGTTTCTGCTCCTGACTTCCCTGGAGATTCTGGATGAAAGTTGCTTACGAGCTCAGTGGTGACCAGCAGAGCTCAGGGCCTCCGGCCTCAGGCATGTCTAAGCAGGAAGCACAGAAAGCTTCTGGGTGTAGGTGCGATTGAGGAAGGAAGGAAGATAAAAGCCAGGGGACAGGTGGGTGAACTGAGGGCTTGAGTCAGCCACCTAGGGGACTGCTCGCCCTGCAGAAAAATGTTAAAGGAAATTATTCGAAACCTGCCTCTATTTGTCGGGCAGTTTGTTTCAAAGGGTTGTTTGCCTCCCCCAGACCTTAGGGGAACGTATTTGTTCCATCATGGGAAAGAACACCTGTCAGTGTTGCACTTTAGACAGCTGTACCAGGAATTCTCCTTTAATAATGCTGTGGCTTTAAGTTATGATTTACTTGACTGCAGAATAAATACATGAATAAAGATTTTTAGTTTGTTTTTGTTTTTTGTTTTGTTTTGAGCCACTGTCTTACTCTGTTTCATTGGTTCACCTGAAACTCACTGTGTAGACCAGGCTGGCCTCAAACTCACAGAGATCCACCCAACTCTGCCTTGGGGGAGTGCAGGATGAGAGGCGTGCACCCCAGGCCCAGCTTGAAAGTTCTTCTCAATTGCGTGGCGTTCCAGAAGAATCACAGGGATCCGAGGGGCCCTAAACCTGAGCTTTGATTTCTTTTCAATTAGCCAGCAAACCTTTTTTTTTTTAAGATTTATTTTATAGGTGTTTTTTTACTTTACTTATGTGTTTTATGTGTGCCATATGTGTGCCTGGTGCCCGTGAAGATCAGGAGAGGGTGTCAGATTGCCTGGGACTAGAGTTTCAGTGGGTTGTGAACCTTCCTTCTGGGAATTGAAGCCTCTGCAAGAACAAGTGCTCTTAGTCACTGAGCCATCTCTCCAGCCCCAGCTCCATCTTTACAAGAATTTCTCAGCATCCAGTAATGTGATTATTGAGTTCCATGTAGTTTCTAAGACTCCCACTTGCTCCTTAGTGAAAAGGCCCTGTAAAATGCACAGTTCACTTAAGACACTACTTAACCATTTGCTAGACCTGGCTTGCTCTTTGTCAGTGCTGAAAGCAGGCATTAGTATAGAAGCAGGTACCAGAGCAGAGAGCAGTGCCCTCTGGAGAGGAAATGTGGTACTAGCTCACGCCTGTCCTCTTGTACTCTGGAGACTGAGACAAGATCAGAAGTTTGAGACCGGAATTATAATAGCCTGTCTCAAAAAAAAATGCAATAATGGAAGATTTTTAATAAACTATTAGGACTTAGTAATTAAGAGCTTGTGTGTTCTTCTAGAGGACCTGGGTTCTATTCCCAGCATCCACGTACCTATCACCATCTATAGCTCTGGCTCCTGGAACTCTGACACCCTCTTCTGGCCCCCTGTAGGCACCAGGCATGCACATGGTGATAAACATATATTCTTACACAGAAAACAGTGTTGTCTTTAATTTAGATTTATTTATGTGTATGTGTGCTTGGCCTGCATGTATATGTGTCCTGGTGCCCAAGGAGGGCAGAAGAAGAAAACATCCAGGATCAGGAGTTCTGTGTGAATAGTTGTGAGCTACTAGGTATTGGGAAGGAAACCTAGAGTGGCAGTTTGAATAAGGATTGTCCTTATAGGGAGTGGCACTATTTGAAAGGATTAGAAAGATTAAGAGGTGTGACTTTCTTAGAGGAAGTATGTCACTGAGGTAGGCTTTGATGTTTCAAAAGCGCAAACCATGGCCACAGTCACCCTATCTCAGCCTGCACCCTGGATGTAGCTCAGTAGCTTACCAACCTCAGACCAAAAACAAAACCAGGATTCCAACTCAAGTGTGAATTGTGGCTACTTAAAAAGATCGAGAGGGAGATACAGGAACATGACCAAAGAAAATGTCTCTGGTTGGGATGTAGCTCATTTGGTTTTTCAGGATTGTTTCTGTCCTAGTTGGGGTTGCTATTGTGATAAAACAGCATGACCAACTTTGGCAAGGAAAGGATTTATTTTACAGAACGAAGACCATGGTCCAGGGCAATCAGGACAGGAATTCAAAGCAGGAACAGGATGTGGAGAAGTGCTGCCTTCGTCTCACTTCTGTCCACTTCACCTTGCCCTTGCTCTAGTCCTCAGGGAAACCATCCCAGGGGTGCCAATTCCTACAGTGAGCCTGGGTTCTTCCATACCAATTATAAACCAAGAAGATGCTCACAGGCAAAATGAGTTGGAGGCATTGTCTCAATTGAGAGTCCTTCCCAGGGGGCTGGTGAGATGGCTCAGAGGTCATGAGTTCAATTCCCAGTAACCACGCGGTGGCTTACAACTGTCCATATGGGGTCTGGTGCCCTCTTCAGGCAGGTGGGTGTATACGCAGCAAAGCACTCATACATTAAATAAATAAATAAAAAGGAGTTGTTCCCAGATGACTCCAGCTTGTATCAAGGTCACATGAAGCTAGCCAGGACCATTGATCCTTGTCAACTTGGCATCAGTGCAGCACTACTAAACAATAACCTTTGCTTTTTTGTTCATCCTCAAGATCTCATATTATTGTAACAGTATAAAGCATTCCAAGTTTTAAAGTCCCACAACCTTTACAAATTTAGTCTCTTGCAAATGTAGCTCTGAGTTCAAGAATGGGTTTCAGAACAACAGAGAAACTTCATCTCAACAAATTTAATCTCTTTAAAATATTCAGTTTCTCTAATATTCCAAAGTTTCTATGGGTGAGCTCCTTTGGTACAGTGAAAAATCTAAATCAAGGCAAGAACAAAGTATAGCAGTGCAGATAATTCTGTCCAGTGTCTGGAACTCACTGACAATCCTTTGGGCTCCAAAGGGCCTAGATATTTCCATTTCTCTGGCTCTGCCGTTTAGAGCACACACAGCTTATTTCCAAGGCTCTGACTGGCTATAAACCATCCTTCTATAGAACTTGGTAGTGGTCCCAAGGCACTGACATCTTCAAAATGCTGGGGTTCCCACTGCAACTGGGCTCCAGTGTCACAGTAATCTCTCCTGGGTTCTCTTCAGGGACTAATTCAGCCATGTGTTACCAAGCTTCTATCTTGGCCCCTTCTCTTCTGGGGTTTCCACTGCTCCTGGTGCTGTACTTACACCCGTGACATCCGGCCTCTCATAATGCCAAGCCTCTGTTGCTCTCCACAACATGCCCTCCCTTCATGCCTTCAAAATCAGTGCCACCCAGAAACTTACATATTGCCAAGTTTGGCCAGCAGCACAAGGTGCAGCCCTGGCTGCCTTCCGAATACGGCTTCTGTGAGCAGACCCTGAAGAAACTTTCTAGAACATTTTCCCTCAGTGATGCTAGGTCTCTCATTCCCAGCTGGTTCTTCAGCCCCAACTGACCAGTATCAATTGTCCCAGCAAAGCAAAAGTTTCACTATGGTGGTTTGTACAAGACAAAGTAGCACCTAATTAGCCTTGATAGGAGTCCACAAGCCAGACCTCTACTGTCCTCCTCACTCTCAGCATTATCTTCTTAGTTCCACAACAGCTCTGGACACTCAACAACTTTTCCAGCCCAAGTTCCAAAATTCTCAATCCTTCCAAAAACCATATGATTAGATTGTTACAGCAATACCCCACTCCTGAAACCAATTTCTGTCTTTTTTATCTATTGCCATAATAAAGCAGCATGGCCCAAAGTACCTTAAAGAGGAAAGGGGTTTATTTTATCTTAAAAATTTACAATCCATCATCCAGGGAAGACAGGGCAGGAACCTGGAGGCAGGAGCTGGTGCAGAGGTCCTGCCCAGTACTTCTCATGAATTTGCCTCTCATGGCTTGCTCAGCCTGCTTATAGCAACCAGGACATACTACCCATAGGTTGCTAGGCCCTCTCATTGATCATCTATACTAATCCAGAAAATATACCAGAGGCTTGCTGACAGACAAATCTTGGGAGTCATTTTCTCAGCTGAGAACCCCTCTTCCCAAGTGTCTCTAGCTTGTGTCAAGTTGACATGGAACTAGCTAGGGTGCTTGGCAAGATACTTGTGTAGTATGGTGGTAGCACACACCTTTAGTCCCATAGGACTAAAGGCAGGCAGAGGCAGGCAAATCTTGAGTTTGAGGCCGGCCTGGTCTATAGTGAGTTCCAGGACAGCCAAGGCTACACAAACTCAACAGACAGTTGCTGTAGGCATGATACTCACGATATCTCTCCACAGCAATAAAACACTAAGACACTTAGCATGCACAAGCCCCTAGGTTTAATATCCAGCTTGGGGTAAGATTCTGTTTCCAAAAGGAAAAAAAAAAAAAAAAAAAAAAAAACCTCAGCAACGTTAACTCCTTATAAGTCTGTGGGAGGGGCAGTGTCTCATAAGCTCACTTCCATGATGAAAACTGCCTAATCTTGTGCAGTTTGTGTGGGGGAGATCACAGCTGCTGGGAGTTCAAGAGGACCCCCATCTCACAGCACTATGCCTTTCGTCTGGATCTTACATTCTTTCTACACCTTCCTGGGTGTTCTTTGAGACTTTAGGGTATGTTACAGATGCCTCTTTAGAACAGAAAACTCTTACTCTTTTCCACTTATTATTAGCACTTTGATATGTATGTATCCCCAATAAGCACCCACTTCAAATAGAAGTTTCTCTAACCAAAGCTGTCAGCACTAGTCTAGGGGTATAAACACATTTGGAAGGCAGTTTCATAAGCATTGTATCCGTTGAGCAAAATAAACTACAGTCACTTCATCAGCTATTTAGTGATCTCCCCAGGTGTCTCAGTTAGGGTTTCCATTGCTGTGAGGAGACACCATGACCAAGGCAACTCTCATAGGGACAACATTTAATTGGGGCTGGATTACAGGTTCAGAGGTTCCGTCTGTTACCATCATGGTGGAAGCATGCATGGCGGCATGAAGGCAGACATGGTGCTGGAGGAACTGAGAGTTCTGCATCCAGGAGAACTCGCAGCTCCCATGTGGCTAGGAGGAAGGTCTCAAAGCCCACGCCCACAGTGACACACTTCCTGCAACAAGGCCACACCTCCTAATAGTGCCACTCCCTGGGCCAAGCATATTCAAACCACCACAACAGGCATGGGCATTTGACCATGGTTAGATTTCTTCCTGCGGAGTATCCCACAAATCCAACTGGAGAAGCAGCTGGTTACCTCTGTATGAGTTGTGCCACTGTTGTGCCAGTGGGCACACCTTGCCTGGCATGTTGGTAGGTGTACTGACTGGCTTTGTGTATCAACTTGACACAGCTGGAGTAATCACAAAGAAAGGAGCCTCCCTTGAGGAAATGCCTCCATGAGATCCAGCTGTAAGGCATTTTTTCAATTAGCGATCAAGGGTTTTCAATTAGCGATCAAGGGTGGGAGGGCCCATTGTGGGTGGGGCCATCCCTGGGCTCTATAGAAAGCAAGGTGAGTAAGCCAGAGGATGCAATCTAGTAAACAGGATCCCTCTATCAGCTCCTACCCCCAGGTTCCTGTTGTATTCTTGTGTTATTGGGGGCTGGTTCCTGGAAGAGAAACTTAGGGATAGATGGAGAAATGGCAAAAAGAGAAATGAGTCAACAACGTGCTGATCAAGACCCGAACTTTAATAAATATTAGTCAATATATAGCTTAGGAAGAAATCCCTCCCCCCCAGACTTCAAGGAGAGATCTGAGAACTCGTTGGCTCCAGTCTCTGCAGGTCACCTGATGCTTCCAGGTGCAGCTGCCCTGGGGCTGCCCATGGCTTCCAGGTGAAAGCAGCAGCTGTATTGTTCTCCGAAGAAGAAAGGCCAGGAATATCACAGGCAGAGAGCAAGGGGCTGGCGAATTGAGGGAAGGGAGGTTGAGGGAAGAGGCTGAAAAGCCTAGCTCGATGCTGAAGGGGGAAGGGACAGGTTCCTGCCCTGTGTGAGTTCCAGTCCTGACTCCTTTGGTGATGAACAGCAATGTGGACTTGTAAGCTGAATAAGCCTTTCCTCCCTAGCTTACTGGCTTGGTCATGATGTTTTGTGCCTGATTTAGGCAGTGGTATAGCTCTAAGGCCCCCAACTGGGAAGAACTGTTGCTGTGTATTCCTCCAGCAGCCTGCGCGGTGTCTTCTAAGGCTAGCCAGCAGGACGGAAGCTTCTAGCTCCGTCCCAGCCTGCTTTCTCCAGGTCCTGCAACCACGGTGTTTATTGTAGTCAACAGGATCTTACTGTCTAGTTCTGCTGAGCAACCACAGCAGTGGCAAGAAACTATCTCGCTTGAGCTCACTGGGAGCTAGTGTGTTCCCAGCACTGGGATTGTCTCAATAATTTTTGACTTCGAGGAGCATCATTTTCTACCCACACAAGGTACCATCTTTTAGACTCTGTTGTTTTATCCTTAACCATCATGGGATGTTGGAGGATTTCCCCCCTCCTCCACCTTGTTATCTGTGCCTTACTCAATCATGAAATCAGTGTGTGAACTGATTGCCTGTTCTCAGGATCTTCTAAGTCTGTAAACACGGAGAGGTTAGCATCAGAACATCTACCAATGGAAACTTTTAGCAAAGCGTGAGCAGGACTGTCGAAGGCCCACGGCCCACCGTTTCAAATACAGGTTGATCTTGGAAATCAACTAAGAGACTCCTAAAGAAAATGTTATCAAGGAGATGTCTGTTCTACAAACATCAGTGTTGAGTGCAGCGTGGGTGGGAGGCACCACCTCAGGCCTCCACGGGCCAGTTATCCTCTGTGTTGCCTCTTCTTGGGCTGCTGTGTGTCTGTCTGCCCACTGACAGTCTTGGTGAGACCAGGCCACTGAGGAACATGGCTGTGTTCATCTTCTGCACCTGGCTGGAGGCCAGCCTCTGGGACCTGACATCCCTGGGCCTGAGCAGCCGTGGCTGCTGCTTCTCCACTGATCACAGCTGCCTTCTGCAAGGGCACTGAGATGACGGAGCAGTCACCAGCCTCGTGTACTGTGTGTACAGCTTATTCCCTGAGCCCACCCCTGTGGCAAGCTCAGTCTGTCTGTTTGTTTATTTATTTATTCATTCATTCATTTATTTTCCTTCTATGCTGGCTCTCTGTTGGCAGCTCTAGGCTGAGAGGAGAGAATCTGGTCCAGCTGAGTCTCTCCATCTCTCTGGGGCCGAGCTCACCATCTGGGGATGGTGAGCGCTGGGGCTCAGATCTCCTGCCTCCAGAGAATAACCACCCAGAGTGGGAGTCTGTCAAAGCAGGAACTCTTTTAACTGTATCAGTCTTTTGTTTATATGGGGCTGAGAGAGGGGGTGGGGTTTTGCTGAGATGAGAGGACATAGGAGGCAGGGAAGGGTGTTGGAGGGTATGGGGTGACTGACAGGGCCAATAAAGTTATTTGACATCAGCAGTAGCTAGGCAAATGCAGGCTTTTTTGTTTGTTTTTGTTTTTTTTAAATAAAATATATTGTAGCTATTTTCAGACACACCAGAAAAGGGCATCAGATCCCATTACAGATGGTTGTGAGTCACCATGTGGTTGCTGGGATTTGAACTCAGGACCTCTGGTAGAGCAGGGTGCTTTTAACTGCTGAGCCATCTCTCCAGCTACAAATGCAGGCTTAAGCAGGTCGTGATGAGTCACTCCAGTACGGAAGTGACCGAGACAGGTCTCTAAACTTGAGCAAAGGCTCAGGTTCCCTCACTAGGCCTCAGTATCTGGCTGAATAAGGCCCAACACTTCTATTTTTCAAAACTTGGTTTTTATTACTGTACAGAAAGCATGCCCTTCCCAGTTTTTGTCTTCTTCACCTACTCTCCCCGACTCTGCCAGAGAACTGTAGGTGCTGTCCAGGGATGGAGTGACCAGGAGGCCCTTGTCTCTTTCCTTGCCCCAGATTACACATATTCCTTGGCAGTAGTTGACTTATGGTAGAAGCATAGTGTGAGCAAGAGAACATTCCTCTCCCAGGGGCATCAGAGAAGTTGCTGCCTATCCAATAAATATAGTGAGAAAGAACTATGTTCAACGTTTCTGGAGGTCAGGGGTAATAAAAGTTGGTGACAATCTGATGGCCAGTCCAGGAATGTGCTGTGAAGGCTCCAAGGCAGGAAGACACGCCATGTCTCTGCGCATCCCCCTCACCCCCACAGCAAGTGCACTATGTGCTTACTGAGGTCGCGCAAGGGATAAAACCGTCAGGGCTTGAGCTGTGTGGTAGTTTGAATGAGAATGGCACCCATAGGCTCATAGTTTGAATGCTTGGTTACCAGGGCATGGTACTGTTGGAAAGGATTAGTAGGTGTGGCCTTGTTAGAGGAAGTGTGTCACGGGGGTGGGCTTTGAGGTTGCAAGGGCCTGGGCCCAGACCAGGGGATCTGCCTTCCTGCTGTCTTTGGATCTGGATGCAGAACTCTCTGCTACTTCTCCAGCACCATGTCTGCAAGCTCTTGTGCTCCCACCATGATGAGAATGAACTGAGGTTCTGAAGCAGTAAGTGAGCCACCAATGCGTTCTTTAAGAGTTGCCATGGTCATGGTGTCTCTTCACAGCATTAAGATACTAAGATAAGGAGGCCTACATGGCTGTGGGGCTACCATGACCTGGCCTGTGGTTTTGTAAGACCCCCAAAAACCGAGGGTGCCCCAGCACCCCACGCCCCGGAAGGCAACACCCAAATCACTTGCGAGAAACAGTCTCGATGCAATAGCATGAGGATTTCTTTATTTCCAGAATTCTGGGTTCCATAGCCGTGCACCACGCAGGGTTAGAGGACTATGGACCCCAGTGTTGAATTGAGACCGCTTTTATAAGTTTACGACAGAGCCCTCAAATCACAAACCAATCATTTCTTAGCATGGAGAGCCCGAGAAATGTGAGCCAATCAATTTGTACCACTCCATAGTTTTTAGGCCAATCAGTTTAAATTATCGGAGCCCACACTCAGTGGACCAATTAGTTTCCTATGTCTACAGCTGCATGAACTCCTGCTTAGGGGTAATGGCATAAGTTTACAGAAGCAAGATAAGCTTAGCCCATTTCCAGTTACCCTATGGGGCCAGGATCACCTATTCAAGGCCTTTCTGCTAGGTCTAAACAAAGGGCGGGCTCTGGAATGTAACCTTTTACCTAGTTTCTAACAAAGCGAGATAGCATTTTAAACTCCTGATTTCTTGGGGTCATTAGAGTTAGGCTGTATTTTCTATCCTTTCAGTTTTATCATCCGCCACCCAGGTGCTTGCTATCACGGGCCCACCACTGCCATGGAAAAGCCCAGCAATTACAGGCCCCGGTTGAGCATTTCCATCTCAGAAAAGATGGGACCCAAGGGGTTTTCCAGTCCCACACCCTCCTTCCAGCTTCCCTCTCCTGCCTGGAGTCAAGGCTAGACCAAGTTCATTCTCCATCCACAGGAACATTCACGAGTAAAAAATTCTCAGAATGAACTAATAGTCACCTGACTGTTGAGCCTCGGTGAGCTTAGTTCAACTTCCCCAGCTGAGCTGTTTTGCACAGAAAACATTCTGCAGAACATCCTGTGGCTTAATTTGATTCCTGTTTTCCCGCCCAGTGTGGTAGGGACCTCCCTGGTGCCTAAACTATGGCTATGATTGTTTTTTCCTGTTGTGTTTCCTGGCCTCTGGTATATATATATTGCTGTTCCCTCAGTAAAAGCTTTGGCATTCTCCTTACAGAATGACCCGAGTCTGTGCCTTCTGTCAATCCCCCAGGCCTACGCCCAACACTCGGTACCGTGGCAGCGAGGGCGCTGTCACCTGACCCTCTGGAAATCCCCAGGAAGAGTCCAAATGTGTGTCATGCTTGCTAGCCAGTAGATTTAAAGGTCAATATGCTTAGCCAATAAGTTAAAAGTGTAACCTTGCTGATGTAACTTGTGCCCCTAAAAAGATAAAAACTGCTTGTCATAGCCAGTCGTGGTTGCCTTCTCGTCACTCGCCTCGAGGGACTGATTGAGGGTTGACCCTGACCGTGCCCATAAAATAAACCTCTTGCTTTTGCATCGATCTGCATCTCAGTGTCTCACTCGGGGGCATCTTGAAGTAAGTACCATTGACTGAGGGTCGGGGTCTTACAACCCAACAGTAAAACAAAATCTGGGGAGCATCACAAGAAGACATACATGGAAGTTACCCAGAGACAAAATGTCCTTGGCTTGGTGACCCCAAAAATTATTGAGCATTCAATAAGTAAATGCAAGTCAACCCCCTCCAGTGGAGTGACAGTCACACAGCAGATAGAGCCAGCTTCAGCCGAAGGACTTGTTCCAGTTAAAAGTGTCCCAGTCCGGGTGTTCAGAGATTACCCGAAGACAAAAAGGGTGTGTCTGGGTGTGTGGCCTCCAGAAAGTATTAGGCTGTACCTGCATGCACAGCAGAGTTGCTAGGCGGTAGCGGTAACCTGGCAAGTGCTGGTGCAAATTTTATCTGTATCATTTGTATTTCTCAAACCTTTGCCCAGCCTGGACAGCCTCCCAGGGGCTCATAAACACTGAATTTGGCTTCTGCTGGTTTTTCTCCATAGAGACCCATGCCCTCTATTCTTAACACATTGCTTTCAGGTGACTCAGACAGCCCTCACCCCACCGTCTGCCTTTCTTGTTTCTCATGCTCTCCTGATTGTTTTCATACTTCATGAACCTGATACACAGACTACACCATTCTAATTCGAACCTAATGTTACACCTCCCAGTCAGTTATACCTTGTAAGGACTATGGCCCACCATGGAGCTCAGCAAAGCCACTGAAGTCCTATACCAGTGCCCAAGTCCCTGCTGAATCCACTTATTTTGGGGGCACGTGAGTATGTGTGTGCGTGTGTGAGTGTGCATGTGTGTGTGTCAAGTGTGCACGTGCCTGTGGAGGCCAGGTGTCATTTGCTCAGGCATTACCCCCTCTTTTTTAAAGCTAGTCTATCACAGCCCCCGCACCTGCTGGATAGGCTGGTTGGCCAGAGAGCCACAGAACCCCACCTGTCGCTACCTCCCCAGTGCTAGAGTTATAAGCACATGCCCTCACGCCTGGTTTTCTGGCCATTAAACTCGAGCCTTTTTCAGTGTTTCACTTTTCAGTGTATTACTGATCGAGCTATGCCTGCAGTCAAAAGCCCAGCTCTGTCTTGACTCCTGTGAACACAGCACTTTTTTGGTCCAAAGATCTTGGCATCAAAACCACCTCTCTCATGTACAGTTCTAGTAATTCTAGTTCTTATGTGTCTTCTAGGGCATGAAATTCATGGGGCCCTATGCCAAGTGTGCCTAATGACCTACATGAGCCAGTCTGTCTGCGACTGAATTCCCTTGCATTTCCTTACATCAAACTGCCAACATATCCCCAGGGAGGGGCCTCAAGTTCTTCCCTTCTGGCCACTGTTGGCTGTTCATAAATCACAAGGAGGGGGCAGAGCATTATGAGTACCCTGTTTCTGAATGATGGAACATTAATGAATGTCCCGACCCGCGGGACCTAGTTACTCGGGGAGCCGAGGGGAACCCAAGCCTGAAAGAGAAATGGGCGGGAAAAGGGAGCAAGGCCAAGCAAAAGGGGGGGTCTTATCAAAGCCTCTTTAATGAAAAGCAAAACGTCTGGTTTTGAACACTCTGTAAGAGGAAGTAGGGAGGGGCTGGGGGAATGCTAAAAACAGGGAGGAAAGGTCATCCGGGCCGGATGCTGGCTGTGGCATCCAGCAGCTTTTCTGGAATGCTGGTTCTGCCTAGACAACCCCAGGTGTTCGGCCAGGATAAGAACCAGTTGATCAGCCTCGTGTGAAGAAGGGGGTGGTTCAGCTATGAACTGCAAGGTCAGTGAACTCTCAAGGTGAGAGCTGTTGAGGGTCTGGTTTCCCAGAGTTTGGTCTCCAACAAATGAATATGTTTAATTAAGTGGGTTCAAGAGGCTGTGTTGGTTACAGCTACCTTCTGAACCAAGTGACCACCATCTTGGGGTGTTCAGCTGCTTCCACTTACAAAAGTAGAATTCCAGCTGGGCTTGTTGCCTGTTTACATCTGTGGAAAGGTTGGGAAGGTCGCAAGACTATGACCTGAGTACCCAGCTGCTCCCTACACCTGGTGTATGCAAAACTGCTGTAATTGCTCACAGCCTAGGGGAAGAACTAGAAAATTTAGGTCCAGGAAGGTTGGGGAGACGTCCCATCTGTGTAGCCATGGGAGAGCTCTCATCCCTCCTAACTAAAGGCTTTCCAAACGCAGCATTTTTGAGAAAGGAGTAGCCACAACTCAAAAGCCCTTACCTATGCTCTGTAAGGAAGCCCAATAAACTCATTGGGAAGAGGAGGAGATATTAGCTCTCTCTCCCGTTGGGAAGGAATTTTAGCAACAGGGCAAGAGCCCTGTCATGTCTAGAAGACAGCATTGAGCAGCACCCGTGTTCCTAGTTGGTGAGAATTTTTGTTTTACAATCCAGTTAAAAAGTGTAATAATGTGTAATGTTCATAGGCCCACTGTCTTTGTCAGGGTTTCTATTCCTGCACAAACATCATGACCAAGAAGCAAGTTGAGGAGGAAAGGGTTTATTGAGCTTACACTTCCACATTGCAGTTCATCACTAAAGGAAGTCAGGACTGGAACTCAAGCAGGTCAGGAAGCAGGAGCTGATGCAGAGGCCATGGAGGGATGTTTCTTACTGGCTTGCTTCCCCTGACTTGTTCAGCCTGCTCTCTTATAGAACCCAAGAGCACCAGCCCAAAGGTGGAAACACCCACAAGGGGCCCTCCCCACTTGATCACTAATTGAGAAAATGCCCCACAGCTGGATCTCATGGAGGCACTTCCCCAACTGAAGCTCCTTTCTCTGTGATAACTCCAACCTGTGTCAAGTTGACACACAAAACTAGCCAGTACACCCACTAAGTCTCCTTTAATTTAAACCTGCTCTCTAGTGTCCTTCCTGACAACTACCCAAGAGCCCAGGGAAGTTGTTTGTGGAACCCCTGTCCACTTGAATTTGTTTGCGGAGAATGGTCTCTCTTCATAAATGATGCATTTCTTATTTATTAGGTGGTTCTTGTTATAGTTTTGGTGATTCAAAGCTGACACTTCCTTAAAATGTTATTGGATAGATTTCTTCTGTCCCCAAAAGATAACTTTTTCCCTTTGTGATTATAAGTTGTCTGTGGGGTATTTGAGATGGTACAACCCTCAAGCAACCAGGTTGTTAGTGCTCACTAGTGAATTTTGACTGAATTGTTATTAAAACAATTGTAAAAAGTGGATTTTTTTTCTGAGCCAGGAGAGATGGCTTAGTGTTAAAAATGCGTACTGCTTTCAGGAGGACTCAGGTTTGGTTCCTAAGCCCTGTAGGAATGATCGAGTGTGCATTGTGTGGAAGCTTCACCTGTCAGCAAAGCCTGAGCGCAGGAAGTAGACGTGGAGTTCCGGGAGAGAGAGGGGAACTCTGGGAGATAGATAGTCAGAGGTGGGAGATTTGCCCTGATTCTGAGGAAGCTGTGTGGAAGACAATGTTTACGTGGGTTATATAAGTCACAAGCTAGTTGGGGAATGAGTCAAAGCTATGGTTTAGGTGTTTATTCATAAATAGCCCCCAAGGAACTTGATCTGGGGTGGAAAAACCCACAGTTAACAATGCCCCATGTGGCAACTCATAAATAATCTTAATTCCGCTTCCAAGGGATCTCATTCCCTCTTCTGACTTCCACAGACATCAGGCAAACCATTCATACACATAAAATACAAATAAATCACCTTTTAAGAAGTGTTTTTTCTTCTGAGAGACAGTTCAGTAATTGTTTACTACTCATGCAGAGGACCAACGTTGATTCCCAGCATCCAATCAGGTGCCTCACGAAGCACCTATAATTTCAGTTCCAGTTGATCAGACACCCTCTTCTGGCCTCTGCAGGCACTGTGCTCACGTGCACACACACACACAGGCATACTTAAAAACAATTAAACAGAGTTCCTATGCTCTTGGTCCTGCTACACTGTTGACAATGTACATCCTCTGTGACAGTGAACATGTAGAGATTTTATTGTGATTTTCTTTTTCATCTAAGAGCCATCTGTTCGTTATTCATTCTGATACTCAGTTGTAGCCCAGTTTGGCACTCTTCCCACTGGCCAACAGAGGATGGTCTCCATGCTGACCTTGTGTTTTCTCCACCCTTATTTCTTTGACTTCCCGCTAGGTGTTTGCTGTGCACATGTGT
Organism: Apodemus sylvaticus; assembly: GCF_947179515.1. Lineage (NCBI taxonomy): Eukaryota > Metazoa > Chordata > Mammalia > Rodentia > Muridae > Apodemus > Apodemus sylvaticus. The sequence continues at coordinate 131,499,005 of NC_067477.1, read as the reverse complement.
GAATACATTTGCCTTGTCTCTTTAGTTTTTGCCTTAGTGCTACTGTACCTTTCATGTCTGACTTCAAGAGTGGTCTCGACTGTACCCAGTTTTATGAATGTGTCGAAGTTTTCTTTACTCTCCTCATTGTGTATTGGTTATTTTTTCATTTCATTTATTTATTTACATATTTATTTAAACTAATTAGGGTCATCTGGAAAGAAAGACCTTCCCTCAATTGAAAAAAAAAATGCCTTCATCAGACTGGCCTGTGGGACATTTGCTTGATTAATGATTGATGTGAGAGGGTCCCGCCTACTGTGGGTGGTGCCATCCCTTAGCCGGTGGTCCAGATTGGGCACAAGCAGACTAAACAATCCAGGAGGAGCAAGGCAGTAAGTAGTGTTGTTCCTCTACAGCGTCTGTATCAGCTCCTGCCCTGGCTTCCCTTGATAATGGACTCCTACCAGTTAGATGTAATAAACCACTGTCCCCTGAGTTGCTTTTGGTCATGAGAGAGAAGTAATGAAAAGTGCAGGCAGTAGGTCTTTGCTTTAGCCCTGTGATACCTCTCTGCCTCATGTCTGCTACCCTGTTGAACACACATCAGTGGCATGATTTCTGGAAGCAAGGTCTCAGGTGGAGAGATGGGCTGGTGCCAGTGGATGCTTACCAATCCTGAGATGTAGTAAAATGTCTTTGTGGTGTAAATCGCCCTCTTATTGTTGTTATCGACACTGACTATCTTAAATGTTTTGAATTCATTTTCTCATGGAGAGGTACGTTGTGTTTCTACTTTTATGAACTATTTTCATGCTTTGTCTACTCGGCTCTGGAGCACTTTCTGATGTCGCTGGACGTGTCACTGGCTCCTTGGGCTAACTTCTTCATGGACAATCTCTAGTGTCACCTGTGTCAGTAAATCCATCATACCCAACCCCAGGGAGGCTGGGCCTCCCAAGGGCTGCATTCAGGGTGAGGCAGCTGTCCCTTGTGGTGTGGCTTGGCTGTGCAGCCGGGTGATGCTCTGTCTGCAGGGCGAGCTCTCTTTCTCATCTCACACATGTGCAAATGGCCGTCTAGCTGGCAGGACCCTGCTCTAAATCCCGGTCTAGGACACCTGATTGGCCTGTTGGGGTCTTTCACGGAGCGTTCAGCAGTCTGAGGCTATGCAGGACAATGCAGGGTCGTTACCCAGGCCTTCTTGCTCAGAGTCATTCTACAGGGTTTAGCTTCTTGCCAGGGGTCTCTCATCGCTGTCGGGTGAGCTGCCCCGAAACAGAGGCTTGGACCTTCAGTCTCTCTACTTTCCCCAGGTCATGTGGTTAAGCTAGATGCTAACCAACTCTTCAATGTAGCCTTCACCTTTCAAATGGCATCTTTCCCACTTCAGTTCTGGGATGTATTAAGACCCCATGGGTGTCCGAGCAAGGGTACCCTTAAAAGATAGCAAGTTTTAAAATTAAACTTTTAGGTGAACATACTGAGTGCTGGGTTTCATTATGGCACTGGCTTAGGGTTTCCGTTGCTGTGAAGAGACACCATGACCAAGGCAACTCTAATAAAGGAAAACATTTCATTGGGACTGGCTTACTGTTCAGATTTGTTTGTTGTTTTTTCATCCATTATCATCATGGTGGGAAGCTTGGTGACATGCAGGCGTACACGGTGCTGGAGGAGTCCTACAATTGGATGACACGCAGCAGGAAGTGTTTGCATGCTTATGTTGTGTGTATGTGCACTATATACAAGCCCGGTGCAGGAAGAGGCCAGAAGAGGGAGTTGGATGCCCTAGAACTGGAGTGGCAGATGGTTGGGGGCCTCCATGTGGGTGCGGGAAACTGAGTCTTGCTCCGATGAAGAGCAGCCAGTCTCATCCCCTTCCATTACATATCCTGCATCCCATCACGGATCCCTCATTACCCTATTTCTTCCCTCCCTTAAGCTCTCTCATGCCTTCTCATGATTCCATCTGGTTTTCATAACCTACAAATACATACATACATACACACACACACACACATATAAACACCCACATATACATAACCTACACACATATAAATATCCACATGTATAGAGAATACATACATATGAATATCTACATACACATAACCTACAAATACACACATGTAAAAACCCACATGTATAGAATTTTACATTTGTCTCCTGGTTCATTTTGCTTGGCACAGGAAGGCAATAATTTTGAGTCCTCAGCTTCTGTTACCCTTCCTACAGTTGAGCTGCTTGGGAACCTGGCTTACGGGCTTCCTGCTGCTGTTCTATTCAGCCGACCACAGTGTAGTCCTTTCTTCCTTGGTGCACTTCCCACCAGGCTCACTGGTCTATTCTTGTTCCTCTTCTGCTTCCCTGACTAGCAAATGCTTGAGCCTCAGAAGTGAGCCAGATGGCAGCCTCAGATAAGCAATCCCAGAGACTGAAGGAAGGAAGCGTCCTTAAAAATCATTTCTGGGCCTGTTTTCAGCTGCGGGCTTCTGGGAACACATGGGCAGAACCCATCCTGTATGGGGTCCTGTATGGCAGTGCTCCTTTGGTGGTGTGTGAGGCCTTGCTCACAGAAGGCTACAGTCTCGGGGGGAACCTAGCAGATGGGAGGAAGCCTTGGGCTTGCTTCTGGGAACTCAGGTTGCATTAGACTCCTCTGTGTTAGGAAGGAACTGGGTGGAATGCAGTCTCCTCTGCCACTGGCTGATGTTATCCTGGCCTGTGTGTGGCTCAGAAGGTGGTGTTGCCTCCGGCTGTGTTCTGCTTGTTCTGTTCTGAAGACTATTACAGGATTTCCAAGGGAACTGTTGCAAAATACTAATGGGCCACAAGGGCGATGCGGGGCGTCTAGGAGCAGCATTCCCCAGATAACAGCTTTTCCCTCGTGTTCTCAACAGCCCACCCAGAACACCATGCCTTCCCTTGCCCCGACCTTCTGTGGTCACTGATATTTGTCATGATCCTGGGCCAAAGGACAGGCCTTCCACGCAGCCCAACATGTACTTGCCAGACTGGAATCTCTGGTCACCGCACACGTCACCCTCTGATGGAATGCAGCTGAAGCTGTTGCAGGTCATGGGAAATGGTGGCCTTGCTTCCCATCAGTGGGGAAAAAACTATGAAAATGCAGAGCTCAGCTAGCCAGGCTCTGAGATGAAGAGAGGGAGGGCGGAGATGGGGGTGGTGGGGGTGGAGGAGGGCAGAAGAAATAAGGAGAGAAAGAAAGGAGGGAAAGAGGGGGGATACGGACTGAGTTGGGGGAGGCAGTAGATGTTGAATGAGAGGGAGTGTGGGGACTGTGGGTCCAGGGGCCACAAACCTGATGGCATAGGTTAGCTCAGCTCTCTTTGGGATGGTACAAGTGATGGTTACAGAAGGGTTTTGTCCCTGGAGGCTGAAGCCAAGCCTACCTTAGTGGTTCAAAACTCCTCCTTCCCTTCCCCTCCCCCACACAGGCCACCAAACCCTCCAGGTTACACAGCAGATTAATTTGAAAATTAAGTTGCAGCTGAATGAGTTGATGTTGATTTCAAAGTTCACTGGTGTTTAATTAGAACCATCTTGAGACTAAACCAGCTCCAAGGAAATTATTCTGACCGAATAATTAAAAGAGAATAAAGGTTAGATTTGTGTTTCTGGTTAAGTCTGTGTTGTATTCAACACTTCCAAAGCAGGAATCTCATTAACCTTTCATGAACCAACACTAAATCCTCTCAATGGCTTGTCATTCTAATTAAGGCGGCACCATACAGAGGCGCCTTTGTGTATACTTGGTGGCTGTGTCATATCTTCCTTGAAGTAGTCCTTGGGAAACAGTTGTCTAACTTTGTACACGCCCAGCTGCCTGCAGCTGCCATCCTTGGGGCTTGCTCATGGTCACTCGGGGAGAACTGGGCCTCAGACTGAGGCCACAGGGGTGAGAGGAGAGGCTAAGATGAAGTTAAGGGGGAGCTGAGGTGGCCTCTGCAAGCTTAGTGGTATTCCAGGAAGCCCTGTGAGGACTCTCAGCTGGAGAGTATGCTGTGCTTTTTGAGGTAGGCCCTGCTCACTTTGAGCCTTTATGAGTGCTATTCCTGAGTGCTGGCGACCTTGTTTGCAGTTGGTGGGTGGGGTGGGTGTAGTGTCCGTGGCAGAAGATGGGAGCTTCAGGGTACCTGCTGCCAAACTACTGGTTACCTACTACGCATAGTTTATTTCTGTCTCTTTCCCGGTGATTATAGATCCGATGAGTTATAACTTATGCCAATGTCTATGCCAACACAGGGATCCTCAAGGTGAACTCCAGGCCCCCAGAACTCACGGGGCCCATGCAACATTGGCCCTTCTTGGCTGCTGAGATCCCAAGTCCTGGTACCAGTGGCTTAGGAAGGCAGCTATATAGTAGGCCTTTAAAATGAATTATTGTGTGTGTATGTGGGTGGCACACAGGGTGAAGAACAAATGACAACTTGTCGGAGTGTTCTGCCCTCCCCCAGAACCCCCTCTTCTGGTGCTTTAGGTCCAGAGGAAGCTCAGTGTGGTCTGAATGCGTAGCTGGTGACCAGACTGGAACAGGCAGCCTGACTCCATCGGAGAATTCAGTCCTGCCTCTGTCTCCACGCTCAGAAGCTTGAAGGCACAACAGTGCTCGCTACCAGCTGACCCGGATGTTGGGTTGTGAAGCCTTGGCCTGACTTTTCTCGTTGATTCTCTGGCTGCCTGGGATGGCTCTCATTCTCCACAAACCTCTGCTTCTTCATGGGCCCCCATCTGTCCTTTTCTGTAGGTCTTCTGTAAGCAATTCTGGGCTTACCTGGAGATAGGTACCCCAACTCTTTGCTGAGGAACCTGTTCCATCTCTGTGTCCTTCAAGGCACACACTACACTGCCATCGTTGATTCTGTTGTGGGGTACTGGAGAAAAAAATGGGGACTCTTTCTCTGCCTCCAGAGCTCATGGAGTGATGATCCAGCCTGGTGCGACCCCCAGCTCTCCAGAGATAGGTGGAGACAAGGCCCCAGAATGGAAGGTGTCACTGTTTAAATTGTATATGTCCGAGGGAAGAGTGTGCGCCAACTCAGGAGAGCATCAGTACTTTGGGCAAGCAGTGAAGGAGAGATCTGCACCAGAGAGCACGAGTGAGGCCTGTTCTTGGGGGGAGCTCCTGTTCTGGCTGGCAGTCAGCAAATGTGTGCTTGGAGACAGTCACCAATTCCAGTGCTGAGCCAACGGTACTAGGGGTAGAAGGCAGACAAAAGGCCTGAGGTGACGGGGCTGGTACTGAGGTGAGGCCTGGGGATCACTGGAGCACTAGAGGCCACCCTGCTCATCTGACCTCCCTTGTGAATCTGTGGCAGTGAAGAGCAGTTGCTGAGATCCTCAGGGAGAAGGTGTATCCATAAAGTCTCTCTTGTTTTGTATCTGGCCTCCTCAGTGTCTCCTTAGACAGATCTCAGTGTTTAACTTTGTTAATGTTTAATGAAAAAAAGGAATCGGCTACTATGGTTTAATAAAGGAAACTCTTCTATCTTAACGTGTTTCCCAGGGAAATGACTTCAGTTTTGTTGACTGTGAATGGCAGCTTCATTATTGGAGCCAGCTGTGGCCTCTCCCGGAGTTCCTAACAACATGTCCTGTTGCTTGTCCAGGACAGACACTGCTGTGCTCCCACGGGGACAGGTTTTCATGTAGCATGAATCAGATGGCTAATGCCTTTCACTGATGCCCACAGAGGCCTGGCCTTGCCTGAGCAGGTGGAGGCGAGCCCCAAACTCTCTTCATTGCTCCTTTCTCGTGGGGCCAGAGGCTGAGGCCGCACCTTCACCTACCACAGGCAACACTTCAAGTCATTACTGCAGTTAAAACTGGATCTTTTTCACTAGGGCCAGAAGGCATGGAGAGCTAGTGATTTCTAGACAGCAATGTCACTAGATGAGATGACATTATGGTGGGACTGGTTAGGTTTTTCTGTTAGGTTTCCTCATCCACCCCTGGCAGAGGGCTGATCTACTAGCTGGGGGTGGAGGATTCTGGGATTGTGTCTCTTCCCACCAAGGGGATTCTACGCTCTGTGTAGAATTAAGTCATCTTCTAAATGGAAAATGTCAGGGCCCAGCAAACATTTTGCTAATGATTCTGGTGATGAAATACATACACAGGGGCAGCAAACAGCAGGCCACATGACAATAGATTTTTTTTTCCCCTGCAAAGCAGTCATGTGGGAGCAAGCTGTCGGTCTCTTCCACAGTACAGCAGCCTCATGAGGCTGCTCCTCCTTCATCCCTTCATTTGATTAGTTCTGAAAAAAAGAAGATGGCTCAGCCCAGGCACTTAGGAAAGCAGGGCCAGGGGTGGCTTTAGGAGAGGGTTCCAGGAACAGGAAGCAGACAGTGCCTCTTGGAGCAAAACAGGTGTGGGGAAGAGAAAGGATGTCCCACCTCAGCAGTGGCCTCGCACAGCGAGGGCTAGCGCGCCCCCCCCCCCCCGCCACATTTGCTGCAGGAAGCGGGAACTGCTACAGACTGGGCAGATTTGAAATGTTCCAGAAACTTCTAACTTCTTGAGTACTACGATGATATCACCAGTGGGAGGAAGGCTCCATCCATGCCTGACCTCACGTGACAGGCTATACTCAGGGTGCAGACATTTTCTTTTTTCGAGACAGGGTTTCTCTGCACAGCCCTGGCTATCCTAGAATTCACTCTGTAGACCAGGCTGGCCTCTAACTTAGAAACCTGCCTGCCTCTTCCTCCCAAGTGCTGGGATTAAAGGCATTAGTTACTACTGCCCAGCAGGATGCAGAAATTGAGTGTGTAAAATTACTTTACAGCTGTGTATATGGGTGCATATTGATTGTTTAGTCTTGAATCTCATCCAATGATATTTCATTATGTATATGAATGTGTATGCAAACAAAACCCAAGAGAACCTGAACCTTTAAATACTCTGGCTCCAAGAATTTTGGATGAGAACTTGTATCACTGGAATGGACCAGATAAAGTTTGAGGGTTTGGGTTGCCACCAGTGACCAGTGTCATACCTCAAAAGTTCATCCCTAGATCCCTTTGTGATGCCACTGCAGCAAGAAATTCTCTCAGACACCTGTAATGGCAAAGCCAGGCAGGAAAGCAATAGATGCTAACCAGTTTCACTAAGTCATCTGACCCAGGGTAGGGTACTTCAGTGCGCGGGGTCAGAGACACGGAAAGGCTTTGGAAGCCAGTGCAGTTCAGTCACTTGGCAGAAAAGTTTGCCAGGCATGAGAAGGCCTATAGTTGGTGGCACATGCCTGTGAGCTCAGCATCTACTGAGCAGGTGGGGACACAAGGTTCCTTCATGTTGTTTTCAGCTATAGAACAAGCTTGAAGTCAACCTGTCTACACAAGATAGTCACTAGGGTTTTGTGGTAAAATGGTCCCACTAATGTGTTGCAGGATATTTGGTCACACTGTGAACTCCAAGATGATGTTATTTACCGAAAGAAAAACCAAACTTACCAACCAACCAACCCCCCAAAAAAAAAACCAAAAAAAAAAAAAAACAAAAAACCCTTGTTCTTGTTGTGGTGTGGCTCAGCCCTTGGCACACACCTTTAATCCCAAACAATGAAGGTAAAGTTAATTTGTACAAGGAAGCACCCATTTTTAAAAGTTATGTCTAATTGTCAGAAAAGTGACAAATCAGAGAAAGATTTGACAGAATAGGATTTGCCCAAAGTTGGAATGAGGCCAAGCAGAGCAGTTCAGTCAGAGGCCCAGAGAGAAGCCGGATAGAATCAGTGAGCTTGGAGAGTTTGAGACTGAACATCTGATTTGAACCAGCCAGCCAGAGGTCAGAAAGAACTGAAAAAGGGTGAGCATATTCAGTAAGTAGTAGTAAGCCTCAGAGGCTGATGACATTCTAGGCCTAGATAAAGGTTGTATGGAGGCTAGAAGCTTCCAGGACTAGGCCTAGGTTAGCAGACGGAGGCAGTGAGCCTCAGAGGAGACAATTACTGTGAGTGAATAAAACTTTTACACTAATGATACATGTTATCTTCAAAAAATACAAAAGGGAGAATTTATTATGTTTTATATTTTAGATTCATTTTGAAATGATAGATTCAAGCTTAAGACTTGGATTCCCGTGACTTCTTTGCTCATTTCTTCCAGTGGCGGAAAAACTTTATATAACTGTACATTAACAGGAAATTGATAAGTCACAATAGCCCACAGATGTTACACAGTTTATTGTTAACAGTTCTGTCTTTAATGTCATGTAATCTACATTCAGGTTCAAGCAGCCACCCTGGTGCCACTTTTTTTTTTGATGTATGTATGTATATATGTATGTATGTATGTATGTATACATATACACACACATAAATACATTATATATATATATAATTTTTTTTTTGGCAGGGTTGTTCTGGAACTCACTCTGTAGACCAGGTTGGCCTTGAACTCAAAGGCCTGCCTGCCTCTGCCTTCCAAGTGCTGGGATTAAAGGCGTGTGCCACCATCACCTGACTGGTCCCACTCTCTTGTAATCCCAGTGTAAAGCCCAACTAACTCCGTTTTTGAAGAAAACCCATTTTGTGTAAGACCAGGGGCTAAACTCCAATTCCAGGAAGAAAATCACAAAGTCCACTTGAGCAAATATCCTAACAGCAGGGTCAAAGTACATATAGATAAGATCCTGTAGAGAATAGATAACTTAAGCATCCTGTTTGTCAGGTGGTTCTGCCCCTATGCTCAGTTTCTACAGATTATGCCAGAAATACAGTTTTTTAAATATTAACTTGCTGACCCATATAGGATTTCCCCAAGCTTGTTACCAATAAATACCTGCACTCCTAGACTCAGGGCTCTGACTCTGACCTGCTTAGACAGAGATGGTGAAAGACCTTGCTCGTGAGAGCGTAATAAAGACCCTTATGTGTCATTGGCTCCTTGGTGGTCTTTGGGGTGGGTCCCTGTGACCTGGGCATAATGCCAGTTCTCCTTCACTGCCTGTGGCCATCACTAGTCTGCTCTCTCCTTTTTAGGTCACTTCGTGATGCTATTGAGCCTGAAGCCGTCTCCAGCTGGCTAACCTCTCTAGTGTCTCTTAGGAGCGACCTCCCGTCAGCCTAGTGTAATCTGGAGGTGGGAGCAAAGCAGCTGGCAGCATGGACAGAGCCTTCAAATTGTGGTCACTGGTCATCTAAGTTACTGGGCTCTTTTGTTCCTTGTCTATCGAATGGTAACACTGGGACTTGGGACTGTTGCAAGGGCTGATGAAGAATTCATGATGCACTCTGTGGCCAGCCATGGCCATTGAAGTGTCTATGGCACCTCCAAGATGGGACTGTTGTTTGGGGGCAATCCTGGACACAGACTTTTAACATGTCTGTGGGGAATGCATCCTCTTGGGCAGGGAGACTGAAGGAGGCGCCCTTCTTGGCTTCTCTCATTTTCTTAGCTTGACCCTGTTAGAGCCTTCTTCTTCCTGTGTAGGCTCTCTGATGTCTCGGGCCTGTAAGCACGCAGTCGAGCCTGGGCTGGTTACCTTGCCTGGATTTTTCAGCTAAGGCTCCACGCACAGGAGCCGACGGCTGAGGAGGGCATGGCACACTCGGCCTGCAGCAGATCTTCCTCCACAGCCTTCCCTCACTCATGTGCTGGTGTATGCCTGTGATCCAAGCACCCAGGAGGCCGAGACAATGTGTCAGCCTCCTGTGACACTGTCCAAAAGCTAAACAAAACACATACATATCTCATTCAAAACTACCCCTCGCCATAAAAACCCCATACGTGACACTGCTCTTAAGCAGGGGCAGCTTCTGTAAACTATGCTGCCACAGCAACCTCAATGCCCTGAACACAAGGTTGCCCTACCGTTTGTCTACATTTTTAAAACATAATTATTTCACTTATCCAATTTTGATTCTTTAGGCATTTTGTCCAGCTGAAATGTCCCCCCCCTTTCCTTTTCTGAGGCAGGGTTTCACTAATGTAGCCCCTGCTGGCCTTGACCTTACAGGGAGTGACTGGGATGGCCTCTGCTTCCCCAGCCCTGGGACTAAAGGTGTCTGTCACCACGTCTGATCCTTTCATGGCTGAGTCTGTGTGAACGGTTGTGAATGTTAGTCATCAGTGCTGAGTAAGATAACCATGAGGTCCCTCCCCCCCTTATTTCCATGATTATAAATGTTGTAGTCAATTTGTATGGAAGGCTGTGTATTGCTGAGCTACAAGGGAGACAACAGGCATGCCAGCCTGTTGAGTACAAGGCCTTCAAAAACCAACAACAGGAGGTAGCCAGGTGAGGTAGGTAAGTAGGATCACCAGGACCAGCCAGTGTTAGACATGAGCAACATCACAGAGGAGACAAGGGGAAGCTGCACTGTTCCCTGCTGACTAGGGGGCATATTTCAGAAGCAATTTCCTCTGCTGGCATGAGGTTTCCTGCTACTAGGAGTTTGTCTATAGCAGCAGTCAACTGGTGTCTCCTTCTTATATCTGGATAGTCATTGAAAGTACCAGAATAAACCAACTTAGGACACATGCAAAAACAAAAGAACCGTATATGGGGTATGCCTAATAATCTTCCAGGCTGAGGCAGGAGGATTGCTACAAGTTTAAGGCCAGCCTAAAATGCCCAACAAGATTGTCCGACAACAAAGACACAGGAAACACTTTGATTATCTTATTTTTTATCTTCAAAATTTTCTGCCATGACATCGGAATGCATGATAGAAATGGCTCATCTTCACATGGAACACTTGGGTTCATTGTCATTCACAAGTTTTCTAAAAACAAAACAAAACAAAACAAAAAACAAAAACAATTTCATAATCCCACATCCTTCCAACCATCATCACAGACTGACTGACATGAAACAGTAGTTGCCAGCACTCGAGGCTGGAACGCTCTCTGCACATTAGTAGTGTCTTTGGAAACTACCACCCAAGAGTATCATGATTATAAATCTCACTGTACATGGCAACCCCAAAGGTGACAGATGTCCCTAAATAAAGTCCCTGCTTGTGGAGAGCTGCGTCCTCCAGGCACTGAGAGAAGCACATTCTCTTCTCGAATTGCTTGTTCATTTCCTAGTATCCATTTTGCAAGGACTTGATTTCATCTCCACTGCTAGCTGGTGGACAGAGACGCCTGAAGCTGTGCTCTCTGACAGCTGGGTAAAGACTGCACTGAAGAAGTCAGGTGGCTTGAAATCTCCTCTTTGGAAGAGAGCTATTTGAGGTGAGTTTTTTTTGTTTTTGTTTTACTTAATTAAAAAAAAAGTTGTAAACAAAAGGAGAGAGATACAATGGACATACACCTAGACACAGACTTTCACTGAAAAGGTGGATGTGTACATCTCATTCAGATACGCTGCTCTCTCTTGTTCCTCCACACACCCTCTGCATAGCATGTGAATCGTGTCGAGTGTCCTTGGCGTTCATGGGAGCATTCACGGTTCCAAGCGATGATGACATACCTGATATGTTACTCCTGAGAAGGTACTGGAAGGGAATGACAGTTCTGATGCACTCTGGAATGGCACAATCACGTAAACGCTTGCACACTTAAGACTTCCGAACTTAGGAAAAGTTACATAATCCAACAACAAAAAAGTATGAAAACAATATAGCAAGTTAAAAAAAAATATGGTTTTGTAATCAAAGTATAAACAAACATAGGAAATGCACACTTGTCAGTAATTTAAGTAGGAAACACATACTTAGGAAAAATAGTTATCTGACAAAACTTAGAAAAGCCCAACTTGCTCAGGTACACTAACACTGCCCAAATCAAGGCCAGCGACACAAGGGCTGCAGGGCTCCCAGGAGGAGGAGACGCCCACAGACAGCACGACTGCAAAGGGTGCCGCCTGGAGGCAGCACTGTGACTATCACACTTCTATAAAAAAGGCTTATCTCTTGGTGTAATTTGTATAAAAATTACAACTAGACCAATGAATTTCAAGCACCAATTTGACTATTTAACAACGGTGTGAGGGGACAGATAGCGCTGAAGGCTAGCGACAGTTAGCAGGTCACCATTACAATTCATCTGTTAAAGGCATGCGGTTGTTTTTCCTTCCATTCCCTTGAATGCCAAACATTAGAGAATGTTTAGGCCAGTGAAAGACTCCTTGGAGAATCGACTCTCTCAGAATCATGGTTTACTAGACATTAAAAGCTCTTCAATGCCGGGCAGTGGTGGCACACGCCTGTAATCTCTGCACTCTGGGAGGCAGAGGCAGGCGGATTTCTGAGTTTGAGGCCAGACTGGTCTACAGTGTGAGTTCCAGGACAGCCAGGGCTACACAGAGAAACCCTGTCTCGAAAAACCAAATCAAAAAAACCAAAAAAGCTCTTCAACAAACCAAGGCTTGCTTCTGGGATAAAGCAATTTGTACACAAGCCACTGAGGACGGCTCCTCGTTATAACTTAGAAGGCAGCACCTAGCGAGCAGCCTACTCCCAAGCACGTCTGGACATCTCGGGTGCTGTAAGAAAATGCAGGATCACATGGAAAGGCAGCACTGTCGCACTAGGCAATACTTAAATTCTCCTTAGTTAAAAAGTTCCCGTTAGACATCGGAGTGGTCTCACAATAAGAGCACTTTTTCCTGCTTGCTTTTTTTTTGCATCAGGAAAAAATGGCAGCCTGAGCCAGCAGCCGAGCGAGCGATTGAGTGAGCGATGGTGCCTGCAAGGCCTCCAGCTGTTACGAGGAAATCTCGGTCAGATAACAGGTTTCTTCCAATGGGTACAGCTGCAGTTTTGTTTCCAGTGTCTGCACCCCACACATGGATTTCTTAGATACACTCCCCTGCTAGTCTCCTGCTGCTTTTAAGTTTGGTTAAGTTGTGAACATCTACCAAACAGTCTCCTGGTTTGCTCTAGCTCACTGACGGCACACCGGACTGCCATCGGTCTGGTCTCATGGGAAACAAACCTCCACCCACAGTGATGGCTGTCACTGCCCGTCCTGTTACCCGGCCCGGGCTTTAGCACAGGGGTGCCGTGCCTTGCTCTTCCTCAGGCAGCTCAGCTGCCCCCTGCTTCTCACCTAATTCACTAGCAGGCTCTTCACCAATCACCACACCAAGGTCTTCGCTGCCCCACTCACTCTGCTCCTCGCTGGGCTCTGCCATCTGCTCCAGGCTGTTGTCCACAAGCGTGGGGGAGCTGCTCATTCTGCTATCTTCTTCAACTGTCCCAGGTAACGGTTGGGAAGGAGGCAGCGGGGGAGGGTTAGACGGCCTGGCATTTTCAGTGGAAGAGGCAGAGGTTTTGGTTAAGCCGGTGTCTGTTATGACCTCATTTTGAGGCAAAGGTAACTTTTCCACTAGCTTCCACTGAATGATGCTCATATCCTTCCCGCCAGTTGAAATTAGGTGACTGTCATTATGAGTAAAACTGACGTTGGTCACATGGCTGCTGTGGGCACTGTACTTGTGACTGGGAGCCTATAAAATAAATCAAATGGGAAAATTAAACTCATTTTTACATGCCTGTTTACAGCAATAGAAATGACCAGGGAGATTAAGTCAGATTATGAAAACAGGTTCAATTACATCAATGCTATAAGACATCGATGCTGAAGAATTAAACAGGGAAGATTTTCCTTTTATTATTCCTTTAAAAGGAATGAGAGTGTGGTAGTGTAATGGCTCTCAGTACCTGTGAGTTAAAGGCAGAAGGAATGCTGTGAATTCAAGGCCCAAAGACCCTGACTCAGAAAGAAAACAAGACACTAAGAATCACCCATTCTCTAGTGTAACAAAGGGGAAACTGGACAAGACTGCGCAGCACATCAGCAAGAAACCTGAGAGCCACAGATACCCCAAGCAGAAGGTATGGCAACAGCAGACTTTGCGGAGCTGAGCTGACCTTTGCTTTGGAGCAGGGATACTGAAACAGATGAACTTTACAGAAATCATCGGCTACGGCGATCACTCTTCTATTGTGGGATCGAACCAGTGCATTGATGTCTGTTCCATCGGATCCTTCCGGCCAGACCCCTGGAGAAACATGAGTAGATAGCATTGGCCTGAAAACATAACTGATGTTGTTACACACACCCAAACACTTCAAGCCAAGAAGCAGAGCCAATCCTAGTCAGCAAGAAGCAGCAGGTGGTGCCGAGAAGCTAGCCTCACCTGACCTGCTGACACAATGAGCTCCTTAGGAAAAGTTACCAGTTACTTGTAGAGAAGAAAGCAGAGCCACCCTGTCACCAAAGGGGACTGAATGCTTCCTTTTTCAGGGAGGTGGGTGCCTTCAGAAAAAATGTTCTCATGGAAGTGCCCAGGCCAAACATTGGTTTAGTGAGCTTTATCCCACAGAACTGTGTTCAAAGAGAAGACATACTAAATACGCCACCAAATTACTCTGAGGCGGGGTCATCATGGTCTAAGTGGACAAGCTTCTTTTAGGCCAGACAGAAACTGTGGAAATTTAGAGCTGAGGTAATGACTTCCAATGGCTGAATGCTACTCAAGAGAACTTCCATTTTTTGTGTGTATGAGTGTTTGCTTACATGTGGATAAGCACAGCACATGTGTGCCTGGAGATCACACAAGAGGGTATCTGATCCCGGAACAGAATAACCACTGTGAGCCATAGTGCTTTTAACTCAGTAGTCTACCTTTCTAGCCCTGGGAACAAATTCATTTTGGGGGGAAGGTGATATGTTTGTGTGTGTATTACACACATGTGAGTGTGCAGGGACAGGGACATGAGAAGTCAGAGGAAGAGGCTGGGAGTCTTCCTGTGTTGCTGTGCTGGGGAGGGTTGCTAAGCACTGACTGCTGCTCCAGAGGCACTGGGCTTGGCCCTATTCTTGCATGGGGGCTCCCCATCTTGACTCCAGCTTCAGAGGATTCAATCAATATCTTCTGGTCCCCTCAGACACGCACATGGCACATTTACATACATGCAAGGAAAATATTCTTTATACAAAAAATAAATCTTAAAAGGGGGAAAGAGGGCAGAGTCAGTCTTTCCTGGAACTGGAAGGCTCACTGTTTTTGCTAGAACGGCTTCCCACCAAGCTCTCCGGAGGTGCCTGCATTGGCCCCACGAGGCTGGGGTTATAGGCATGTTCAGGACCGTACCCAGCTTTCTGTGTGTGCACTGGAAACTCAGACTCAGGTCTTCACGCTTGCACATAAAGTGTTTGTACCCGCAAAGCATCTGCTCAGCTTCAGGGTCCTGGGGGCTGACAATAACATTTAGGAACTCCTCTCTACCTCTCCAGTGATGGGATTACAGTTCATACTACTATCTATATCTGGTTTTTACATATTAGCTGGAAGTCTGAACTTGGGTCTTTATACTTACATTGCAAGTACTTTGCCAAATAAGCCATCTCCTCAGCCCTATAATCCCAACTTTTATCTTTAAATAATAATCTGCTAAAATCACCTTAATATTTTAAAAAAATAGCACTAGGACAACTGAATACCCATAAGCAAGCAAGCAAGCAAACAAACAAAAAACCAAGCCAAACCAAAACTTCAGGCACACTAGATATGACAGTTGTGAGCCACCATGTGGTTGCTAGGATTTGAACTCAGGTCCTCTGAAAGAGCAGCCAGTGCTCTAACCGCTGAGCTATCTCTCCAGCTCTCCAGGTAATTGATTTATGTATTTAATTTTATTTATTTATGTGCACCCGAGTTTTGCCTGTGTGTGTCAGATGCCCTGGAACTGGAGTTGTAGACAACTGTGGGCCGCCGTGTGGGTACTGGGAATCAAACCTGGGTTCTCTGGAAAAGCAGCCAGCAGCCAGAGCTCTTAACCACTGAGCCATCTCTCCAGCTGCCAGACCATTCTTAAACATCATGGCACTGAGCGCAGCCACTGTGAGCAGACCGACCACAGCTGTATGTGTCCATTTAGATCAACTATCCAGATAGGGAACTGACAGAGAGAGCAGGTATGTCCTGGCTGCTGGGCTGGGGTAGAGCAGTGGGTCTCAACCTTCCCCATGCTGTGGCTCTCCCTAATGGCAGGGTGACCGCCAACCGTAAAACTATTTCATTGATACTTTATAGCTAATTTTGCTACTGTTATGAATCGTAATGTAAACATCTAATATTGTATTTATGAAAGGGTTGTTGATGTTCAAGGGTTGACACATAGGTTGAGAACACTGGAATAGAGGGCGTCCCCTTCACTCAGGTTCCTTGGAGGTGAGGAAAATGCTGCAAGATCAAAGCATGACAAGCCCATGAATGTGTTTGGGAAAACCACTGGTTTGTGCGCTTTAGGTTAACTGTTCAATATATGATGAGATCTCAATCACTGCTATTTTTTTTAGAATGTCTTTACTAATTTGAAAGCTTCAAACCCACTTTTGGGAAATACCGGAACGTATTTTACCCCTTTGTGTCAACTCCCTTCTGTTGAGATTGAAAGTTTAGGGCTCTGCAGAAACTAATCTCATACTGGTTCAGTCAGTGTCTTAGGGTTTACTGCTGTGAACTGACACCATGACCAAGACAACTCTTACAAGGACATTTCACTAGGGCTGCTTACAGGTTCAGAGGTTCAGTCTGTTATCATGGTGGGAAGCATGGCAGTGTCCAGGCAGGCATGGTGCTAGAGGAACTGAGAGTTCTACATCTTCATCTGAAGGTGCTACAGAAGACTGACTTCCAGGCAGCTAAGAGGAGAGGGTCTATAAGCCCACCCCCACAGTGACACACTTCCTCCAATAAGGCCACACCTCCTAATAGTGCTACTCTCTGGGACAAGCATACTATCGCAGTCAGTACATTTAATTTCTCTGAATCTGAAAATAAGGGTCTTACTATAGTCTTGCCTGGCCTCAAACTCTCAGGGATAAACCTACCTATCTGCCTTCTAAATGCTGAGGTTAAAGGAGTGTGCCATCATGCTTGGCTTAATAGCTTTCTTTTATCAATTTACCCAGTAAACATGATGAATTAAGCGCGCTCTCTCTCTCTCTCTCTCATATCACACACACACACACACACACACACACACACACACACACACACACACACACACACACAGCTGCAATGTTCTTACCAAAGACTTGGAAGCCTAACACACAGGTATATGTTGTCCAATCGATGTCCTTACAATCTGATCGGTTCCTGATTAGTTTGCAGCCATTTTCAATGTCCCCTTTAGAAATTTAGAAACAGGAAGTATAATAATAGTGCTGTGTACAAATGTATTTGAAAGTGCATCTTGATTCAAACTAGTCACGTTGTATTTATAATCCATACAATGAAAGACATTTAAGGTTCATTTAAAAAGGAAAAGAACGTGTTTAGCAGGACCTCTCAGAATTACAAAGTGTTTCCCATAGAAGTTTTAATCTTTTCTATGGAAGCATAAAGGTCACCTCTAATGTCTGCCCTGCCTCCAAGAAAAGTTGTTAGATGAAACCATGTAGAGCTGTATCAGGTTCACAGAAAGATCTCTCATGGCAACATCTGCTCAGTTCTACACCATTAAATTAATGCATTGCTTTCTTGGAGAAGAGGTTTGCACTCGAGACTCATTACTTAGCCCAGAGTAACAGATGCTGTAAATTAGAGGCCAGCATGCCCTCCTCAGAGTTTGTATTTCATGTAGCCTGTGTAGCAGTGCCTGACAAACACATCTGAGTCCATATATGACTGTTCATACTTACAGTACAGTATCTCGTAGTCACCCGAGTTAGACATTATATGCTTATTGTCTGGGGACCAGTCAAGGTGTGTGATGTAGCTAGAATGCCCCTAAAAAAAGATTAATAAAGAAAGCATTTAGAGTTCTGAATGACAATTTCATACTTTTCTAACAGTGCTTAGTACTCATGTGGCAGGAATTCTAAGGAATGAGAGCATCATAGCCCCAGGGACCAAAGGGCACATAGCTGGTTCTTTAGTTCTTTTTACCCTGTCCTGTTAGAAGCTGGGGATGCAGTAGACACAGGTGTGGGAAGAGAACCAGTGACAGAAGAATTCGGCAGGAGTGTGGTGTTCAAAAGGCTGCATCCAACAGGAACATTATCAAATTCCTGGACCTGGGTGAAACCCGCTGGCGTCTACATCTACACATCAGAAACACGTCCCCACCACCTCTGCAAGGGAATCCCAAGGAAGACTCTTAAGCTTCCATCTCAGATGATGCTGTGCATTCCCAGGCCTGCCGTTAATTCATTCATCCCACATCCCCATTAGAGTGATGCTGGTCTTGAGAAAGATGCGGCTATCACAGAAGTCTCCCTGGGCTGTAGGTGCTCCCTATAAATAGTCAGAATCAAACTCTCCTAGGAAAATTCCGGTCTCCAGAGAATGTTCTGGGTAGGGGCCAGTGACCCAACATTGCATTCCTCCAGAACAGCTGGACCCAAGCTAATCAATTGACTCTTCAAAACTTTCCTTAAATAGGAAAATGTTAATATTTTGCTGCTTGGCTTTTAGTAACACTGGAAATTAAAACAACAAAAACTACTAAATACTTAACTGTTAGCTTTACACGTAAGCATTTGATGAATCCTGATAATCAGGTAAGTCACAGAGATCTTCTGGTTTGTCAAAGCTGACAGACACGAGCGCACTTGTTTCATCTAGCCAAATTTTGTACTTTTGGAATTAAAAGCTTCCTGAGTACAGTGTTTTAAGTTAATGAGTTCAATGTGTCTCAGACAGGTTTTAATTATCCATAAGCTTCTAAACTATTCTACTCTCCTCCCGAAGGCTGTTAAATGTGTCCTAAACTCCTGGACCCACAGCTTTCAGAGCATTGCATATACATATGCTTATGTCTATATGAATTGGATTGTGGAAATTTGGCAATTATGAAGCTTTCTGGATAACAGCCTGTAGGTATGCTGGCAAACAGGCTGGGGAACAAATCCCCTGCAGTGGAGGACATTAGCAACAAGAGCAGTGTTAAAGCCAGAATGCTGTCCTGAGTGAGCATGAGGGCGCGCTCACATATCATTTATACACAAGTCTCAGGTCTAGCTCTGCTGTCTAGGGTTTAAGCAGATTAATCATGGCAATGCACACTCCTCTAAGTATTTGTCCTGACATAGATGGTCTCTGTATGTTATCTGCACCTTAGTGAAAAGTCTCTGATGCCCTACTTAGAAGAGAATGAAAAGCACCAAATGTCTACATAACATTTAATTCCTGTGATAGTGGACACAGTTCGTGCAGGCCAGTCAATGCATATTGCTTTCAAAGACTTATTTGGGGGTAAGGTTTGAGTCTTGGAAAACAGAATGATTATTTCCCTGATAGCAATGTCAACAATAAGCACAGAGATACAATGCAATTATTGGGAAGGGACGGTCTGTAATGTCTCACACACCCAGATGCAATCATAGTGTCCTCTCCTGACTTACAGGCTCAGGGACAGAATGGGCTAAGCATCCACATTCTAAGCCTGGAACCTGAATGCTGACAAGATTTAAAGTCCTTGGATTTTAGAGCATTTTATATTTTGGATTTGATGGTCAACTGGGTAATATTTATGCAGATATCCCTAAATCTAAAACCCTTCTGAGACAAAGCCCTTCATGTAAGATATTCAACCTGAGTACATGCAGAATAGGAAATAGTGCCATACTTCTCCTCAAAGGACAAGCATAATGGCCCAGAGGTGCTTTAGCACCTTGAAAATTTTAAAACAGTATTCAAAGCTAACACTGCTATTACTGCTATTTGGTAACCAGATGGTACAACCACATTTTAATCACAAGTAAATATGAAGAAGATAGCACCCAGAGAACAGCCATGAACACTCAGGTGTGGCATTGCATGGAATACTGACTCCCAACTGAGTAGCCATCTCTAGTTGAGTCATCCTATAGAACTTTCTATATTAATGAAAATGTTCTGTATTTTGGTGGTCCATGGTCGCCTGTAGTTTCTAAGTAGCCAATTGGTAGCTAGTATTCCCAGAACATTGATCTGCATTTAACATTATGAGCAGAAAGTTGTGGCCAATAAGTACCATATTGGATTATCATAAGGGTAAGAACTGTTGATCCATTTTTTAGTATTTGAGAAGTCCCTCTTACTCCTTAGTGCACTTAGTAAGATGTAGTTGTGTTTTTAGACTCTAGTTTGTCTATTCCCAAACAACTGTGATAATTCTGTAGCACATGGGCAGTTTCAGATGAACATCAGATCTTTTCTTAAGCCCATAAACATGATGATGAATGTTTATAGCCACATCACATCTAGAGAAGAGTTTGTAAGGACCAGGCTCTGCCCTGTCTGCTGCTGTATAGACACAGACCATATCCACCCAGGCTCAGCCTGTCTCCTGGGATTTCACTTGGCTTCTTGGGCTTGTTCTGTTTATTCTCAACACAAGGTTTTGTTCCAGTAGTAGGAATTAAAGATAGGGTCTCCCAAACTTTTCACTTCTTGACGAATATTCTTACTACGGTACTAAGGTTGGGCTTCAATTAAGCATCCTCCTGCATCAGCCTCTAAAGTAGCTGGGATGACAGGCATGTGCCACCATGCCTGTACTGGCTAGTTTTGTGTGTCAACTTGACACAGGCTGGAGTTATTACAGAGAAAGGAGCTTCAGTTGGGGAAGTGCCTCCATGAGATCTAGCTGTGGGGCATTTTCTCAATTAGTGATCAAGTGGTGAGGGCCCCTTGTGGGTGGTTCCACCTTTGGGCTGGTGTTCTTGGGTTTTATAAGAGAGCAGGCTGAGCAAGCCAGGGGAAGCAAGCCAGTAAGAAACATCTCTTCATGGCCTCTGCATCAGCTCCTGCTTCCTGACCTGCTTGAGTTCCAGTCCTGACTTCCTTTAGTGAATTTAGTGCAATGTGGCAGTGTAAGCTCAATAAACCCTTTCCTCCCCAACTTGCTTCTTGGTCATGATGTTTGTGCAGGAATAGAAACCCTGACTAAGACAATGCCTCATTGATAATTTTGTTACTATCCCCTCCAACTCTATTTAAAAAACAGTTCTCGCCTCATCCCCCAAAAGAGGCAGGTGGTGGTGGTGGTGCACACCTTTAATTTCAGCACTTGGGAGGCAGAGGCAGGCAGATCTGAGTTTGAGATCAGCATGTCTACACAGTAGAGTTCTAGGACAGATAGGACTGTACAGAAAAACCCCATCTTGAAAAATCAAAGCTCCCAAACAAACAGATAACAGTTGCTTTTCTAGTTTAATCAAATCTAGTCGACTGAAGTACACTGGCAGAGTCCTATTCCATAGCACTTGGTCAGGAACCCAGATAAAACTCCACCCCCCAACCCCCCCAATTACTACTTGGCTCTGGGGGACAGGAGAACTGACTCAGTGAGTCAGTGAGAGGGGTCTCTTTGTTTCTTCTTTTCCCCTTTCTGCTTAGAAATGAGGTAATGGCTGGAGTTTCTTGGGCCACATAAAATGACGCTGGGCACTGAGATGCAGTGGAAGGAAAGGAGACTATTTTTGTGTGAGTGAGATGCCGGGTCAAACACAGGGCCTGCTCCACTCTGCCACTAAGGCAAACACTCTGCCACTAAGCTCTTATTTCCAGTCCCTGATGATCTCCTTTAGATGAGTCTATTGTTGTGGTTTTGGTCTAATGTTTGTTATTATGCTAATTGGGTCCCCAAAATTGGAGAATCCACATTTAAGATGCTGAGGGTTCCTGTCCCCAGGTGGCTTTGTTTTGGTTTTTTCTTTTTTCTTTTTCTTTTTGGTTTTTCAAGACAGAGTTTCTCTGTGTAGCCCTGGCTGTCCTGGAACTCAGTCAGTAGACCAGGCTGGCCTCGGAACTCAGAAATCCTGCCTCTGCCTCCCAAGTGCTGGTATTAAAGGTGTGAACCACCACTGCCTGGCCCCCAGGTGATTTTAATTGGTAAATAAAGTT
The DNA here is from genome assembly GCF_947179515.1 of Apodemus sylvaticus. Classification (NCBI taxonomy): domain Eukaryota; kingdom Metazoa; phylum Chordata; class Mammalia; order Rodentia; family Muridae; genus Apodemus; species Apodemus sylvaticus. The sequence goes on along the minus strand of NC_067477.1, from coordinate 131,477,207 downwards.
GCTGGTGGCCAATGGTTGGGCAGGGAGACAGAGGGGGGGACTTTAGGATTGTCAGGCAGGGGAGATAGAGAGAGGCTGGGGGATTGAGAACAGCCACTCCAGGAAATGAGAAAGACCAGGCCTTGGAAGTACATGACAGAGAAGTCAATATGTAAGAGCCCCTCAGTGGCCCCCAACTGGGTCTGGGACAACAAGATGGAATACATATTTTAGTAAGTAATAACCCGTGAGTATAGGTGTCAGCTACATGGAGGTTTGGGAGTGGTCCAGCCATTGAGCTGTTTTTTTTTTTTTTTTTGGTTTCTTGAGACAGGGTTTCTCTGTATAGCCCTGGCTATCCTCGAACTCAGCCACTGAGATGTTTAAGGTATAGTAAAATAGAAGTGTGTGTGTGTGTGTGTCCTCGAGCCTGGCTTACATTCAAGAACTCAGAACATTGGGGCAGGACAATTTGAGCAGGATTAATTGACTACTGCAACAGATGGTTCTGGGCCAGAAGGCTGAAGACAGATGCTCCAACATTTTGAGAAAAAGGGACTGTCCAGGAAGTCAGCTGTCTCTACAAATAGTTTAAGTTTTGGAAGCTATGTTTGTGTCTTTCCTATATATTCAGGTAATACTTATATATTCAATCTTGGATATCTCAGACAGGGTTAAAGACTAGTTATAGTCTCATAATCAAACTTAAGTTGTTTAGCACTAAGGGAGATGATCTAGATTTGAAAGGATGGTTTTCAGATGGTAATATAAGTTAAAATCAAAACAATTCAGATATAAAATTGTAAACTCTTTAAGTTAGGATAGATATTAGAGTGATGAATGTACCTAAAATTGCCAAAATTGATTGCTTGGACATTATTAGTGTATATTATACCTTATAGTATACATAACTGTTATTACTATGTTCAAGAGAAAGGCCTTTTAATAGATGAAAAGGAGGGACAGTGGATTTGGTCTAATACTTGTATTATGTTAACTGGGTTCCCAAAATTGCACAAGAATCTGCATGTAAGATGTTGAAGATCCCTGCCCCAGTTGTTTTTAAATTGGTAAATAAAATCGCCAGCAGCCAATGAATGCCAGGGCACGGAGACAGGTGGGACTTCAGGATTTATAGGACTTTAAGACTTCCAGTCATTTTCCTGATTGTATGCAAGGGGTTTAGTAAAGAAACCACTGCATAGCATGCTTAAGGAACAGAGGAAGGAGGACTGTGAACCACTATGTTGGGAAAGGAGAAAGACCAGGCCTGAGGGGTGCGGAAGAGAGAGCACAGCAACCATGCACGAGCCGGGGAAGAGCAGCCCCTCCCCCCATTGGTCTAGGACAGCAAAGATGGAATGTAGACTTTAGTAAATAATAACTCAGGAGTATTGGAGGGGAGATGCTAACCACGTGGAAGTTTGGGAGTGGCCCAGCCCATTGAGCTCTTTAAGGCATAGTAATATATATAAAAGCGTGTGAGTGTGTGTGTCTCACACCCGTCCTGCGGGTGATTTGAGCAGGACAGATTGGTTACAGCAACAGTCTATATCACTAATTTTGTTTGATTTTTCAAGATAGGGTTTCTCTGTGTAGCTCATTCTATAGACCAGGTTTGCCTCAAACTCAGAGATCTGCCTATCCCTGCCTTCCAAGTGCTTGAACTAAAGGCATGTACCACCACGTCTGGCAATATCACAATTTTAAAGCTAGTAGAGTACTTTGTATAATCTACTATAGTAATACCAAAGTATTATAACTCTATTGAAATCTGAGCTGGTTTTATGGTTTATTTTCCTTGAGATTTCTAGGAAGTGTAGATGACTCAGGACACAAAATTCAAGAAAAACATTTAATGGTCCACAAAATAAACAATTAAAAATAATTGTAAAGTATTGTTTGTGGAAAGAGAAAAGGTAGGTGTCTTGTTGAATGGTGCCCAGTGTAACTATCTATCACTCATGTTTTGTTTCTGGAAGGACAATGTGGAGGGACTCTTAAAGCAGCCTGCTGCTTGTACTAGAGAGCCCAGATCTGCATCCTTGTGTTGCCCCATCTTCTGAAATAACATTTGCACACACAGTAACACCACAGAGAGAAGATGGCAACTGCTCAGAATGGTTCTACTCTTACTACAGGGCATTTCCTCAAGCTCTAGTCTGTATCTTTCTTCTGCTACACTGTTCACTTAAAAGTTGACCAGTATCAATGTTAGGCTCAGGCAGTACAACAACCAGTTCATATACCCAGAGCTCAAGGTGGCTACAGAAAGATCTCTAACAGCTGTGGCTCTTGTCTGCCAGAAGGTGTCACTTCCCTTACCTGGCCTGGCCCAGCCTGGCCTCCAGACTCCCTCAGTTCCTGCTCTATACCCCCTGGCTGTTCACCCACGAGTCCCTCTCTTGCTCTCTTGCTTCCCTAGCTCTGGCCATATTCAGTCTGCTCCCCTCACAATAAAAACCTTTCCCTTAACCATACTATGGAGTGGTGTTTTTTATTTATTTTTTTATTTTACTAAACCCTTGGCATACAAACAGGAAAATGACAGGAAGTAGGGGCCAGCACCTGCATTTGAATTATGAGCTCTACTTGTACCATTTTAAGAAAGACCTCAGTTCTAGCAGTTCTATGAAGTAGGAACTACTAAAATCCAATTTGATGAAAATAAGATTCAGAGAAGTTAACCAATTTGCCTGAAGTCACAAGTTAGTAGGTGCCAGAGCCAGCCTTGTCCAGTTTGTCCTCATTAATAGCAGACAACAGACAAAAGCCACAGTAGCCTCTGAGCGGGTGGTAGAGCTGGAAAGCTCAGGGACAGAAGCAAGCGCAGCCTGCAGACAGCTGAGCCAGAGCAACGCCCTCTGTCACAGCCCTAAAGGCACTGTGCGGGCACACAGGTCCTGAGACATCATGCGATTAATCAACTGTCATTTCCCAACATTTTCAAGGTCTTTCTGTTCATCAGCTGTTAAAGGGCCACTGTTTCCCTGCTGGGTAAGATGCATGGTAATACAACACATGGTATAATAAAACACACAGTGACAATCTGAGGATTGTAAGGATTGCACAGTCTGTCCGTGATGACAAATGAAGGAAAATTTAAGTTCTAGATCTGCCATGATCTCAAGACAACTGCAAAAGGAGGACTGAGTTAATAAGTAAGTACCCCACACCGCAGTCAACTATAAAGCCAGATTCCCATTCCATCCCTGTAAGGTGATGCACATCCACAATCCTAGCATGCCAGAGGCTGAGGCCAGCCTGGGCACATAATAAGATCCTGTCTCAAAACAAAACAAAACAAAACAAAATATACAACACAAACAAACAAAATCTAGGTTCTGTAAGGTTAAACCATATTTCCCATGCCCCAGCTCGAGCCTGTTTATTTAAAGTGAGGCAGCGAGGATGCTCAGTGGTTGTGAAGCTGCTGGCTGTGAACCTGCGCTCCAGCACTGGAGGCCAGCAGCTGTCCTCTCACCTCCAATGTGCACTACGCATATGCACTCTCACACACAAATCCTCTACGTAATAAGCAAACAACTTACAGCCTACTACGGTCAATTAAAAAAAATGGTGAAACATTGTTTTTCTTTTTTTATTTGTATGTGTGCGTGCATATGTTCCATGAGTGTACGTGTACACAGACCCAGATGACAACCTCACATTTCTTCACTAGTCTGGAACTCATCAAAAGCAGCAGTCCATCGGCAGTGCATCCCAGTAATCTGCCAGTCTCTGCATCCCCAGTGCAGGCATTACAGTCCAACCCCACCAAGCCCAGCTTCTTATTTTTAAACAAAGGTCCTCAAGCTGGCAAGGCAAGCATTTTTCCAGTTGAGTTGAAATATCTTTTTTAAATCTTTTTTTATATACTACAGGCATTACATTGATAAACTAATTAAAAGTAAACAAATTTGTAATTTGTTTTCAAAAGAAACAAAATATTTTTTTTAAGTTCTGCAAGTAACTCAGATTTCTTGTAGACTAATTTATAAATGGGCTTTAGAGTACGGTACAAAATATAAAGAGCAGCAATAAACAAATCTGTCTTCTCAAACGCTAAGTCTTTGCTTATAGAAGTTCAACATTCTTGCTTTCTTTTCTGATACAATCTCATTACGTAGACCTGCCTGGTCTCAAACTTGTGACCAACGTTCTTGCCTCTGCCCCCAGAATGCTAAAAGCACAGGTCTGTGCTGCCAGGCTTAGCCAAAATGAAAACTCCTAATGTGAATATCCAAAATGCTATAAAATCTAGAACTTTTTAAGCTTGTGGTGGGTCCAGACCCAAGTGTACTGAACACACTGTACAAAATTACCTCTGTGCTGTAAGTATAAGAAACAAATGAATCAGTGTTTTTACTTCCATCTTGGCCCCAAGATCTCTTATAATGAATATACAAATATTCAAAAAGCTAGAAACCTGAAATCTGAAACACTTTTAGTCCTGAGCATTTTGAGTAAAGAATATCCAATCTGTGTAAAGTAAGTAAAATAATTTTCAGCCCCACAGTACGTGTATTTAGAATAACTAATTCTTTTATTTATGCACCTGAGTGAATTGTTTTATCAAGACTATCAAAGGATTTGTGTCACCATGCCAATTCATCACATCATTTGCTAATTCTAATTTCCTAACACATGTGCTAAGTTACTTCATTTTGCACATTTACTGAGTATTTATATGCCAAACACCAGCCTCAGTTCTTTTCGCACATTCGCTTGCCTGCCTGCTTTCCTTCCTCTCAGGTGTGAAATATGTATATGTCGGCCAGAGGAGGACAGCTAGTGTCTGCCTTGTCCCTTGAAAAGGGTCTGTCCTATAAGCTGGAGCTAGGCTGTAAGCCAGTGAATCCCAGTGATCTTCCAGTCTACTCCACAGCGCTGGGTTACAGGCATGCATGTCCATGCCCAGCTGTTTATGGGATGCTGGTAATTCAAACTCAGTCTTCATGCTCGCACATAAACACTCTTACTTACTGAGCCATGTCCTCAGCCCTGCATTAGCTTCTTTTAACCCTGTGAAGTAGAAACTGCTATTACCCTTACTTTACAGGTGAGAAGACTGAAACAGAAGGTTAGAGTAACCTGTTCAAGGCCACACTCACGGACAAGTGAATAAGTAAAGCTCAGGTGAGGAGTCTGATGCAGTCTGTCTGGCACCACAAGGCTCTATTACCTACTCTTCATATCCCATGTGGGAGTGAACCTAGGGCATCGGATACGCTTGCAAGTACCCTCCCCCTGAGCTGCAGCTGCTCTTTCAGCTACACTTCTTGCTGGTGGTGTGCTTGTTTTGTTTTCTTTTTCTTCTTGGCTCTTGTCTGTTGAGTGCCCCAGCTGGCCTGGAACTTGGAATGATCCTTGTACCTCCGTCTTGAGTGCTAGGATTACAGATCTGTGCTACCATGTCTGGCAACTGTACCTCTTGAGGACAAAGGAACACGTCTTCTAGATAGTCTTGGTACCTAGGCTATTTCTTTAGTTTAAGCAGAGTTCCTATCTCACAGTAAGCATGCAGATTATAGAATTTAATATATTCATCTTATAAAGATGACCTATTACCTTCAGAATATGGAAATACATTTCTGCTGTCTTAAATGCAGACTGGTCTACATAGTAAGCTCAAGGACAGCCAAGGGCTACACAGAGAAACCTATGTCGAATGTTAAAGAAACTCTTAATACTAGAGGGAGACAAATGCTGAACTCAAATGTAAGGTAACTGTGTTTTCCAGTTAGGTAATCACAAGTTTATTTTTAAAAAAGATTGATTTACTTATGTGTGTGTGTGTGCCCAGAGAGGTCAGAAGCAATAGATTCCCTGGACCTGGAGTTACAAGTGGTTGAAAACAGCTCAATGTCAGACTGGCAATGACAATCAGGGCCCTGAAGGAGCAGCACTCGTTACCGCTGAGCTATCTCTCCAGGTCTCCCACTCCTCTTCACTGAGACAGGGTCTCAGGTAGCTCACGGTGGTCTCAAACTTATTACATAGCTGGGGATGACCTTGAATACCAATTCTTCTGCTCCCATATGCCAAGACATGGGATCACAGGTGTATGCCACCTGTGTGTATACCTGGCTTAAGATGTACCAGGGACTGAGGCAAGGGACTCACGTGTCCCAGTACATTCTCAGTTTTCACAGAAATAGAGTTTAAAGCAGCTAGTAGGAGAGCAACAGCTATGTCAATGTAAACATTTAATTCTCCTCATAACAGAATGTAGTCTCTCAATCACTGAGTCACTTAGGTCATTCTTCTTTGCTACTTACAGTGCACTTTCCATATCTGCTGTATTTTCTTCCATTTTCTGAGACGGCGTAGAGGTAAATAAAGTTGTCATGAGATCCCACAGCCAAAAGAGTACCATCTAGAATTAAACAGGAAAAAGTGCTAGTTGAAATATATGTACTACTACTACCTTATTGGTTCTATATTAAATTTATTAAATCACATCAATATAACTATTTGGCATTTTATGAACAAACCTGATCACTTAGCATCTCCTAAAATCAAATGGTAACCTAGTCCAATGTAGCCCTCCTTCTTGGAGATATGTCTAGTCTTAACCCCTTGTTTTCAGCTAAAAGCTGATTTTAGAGAAATTTCCCTTTGTGTATTGGAAGTGCACAATGTTTATGTAGTACAGTAAGCAGGTACCACTCCATACTTGGGCAAGCACATCTGATCTCACAATTACAGAGTAGGCTCCCTTGTTGATTGTACCTGCAACTATGCTAAGCACGTAACAAATGGTTAAAGTCCTCCAGTCTTTTGATTTTTAAATGCTATTATTTTGTAGGGGTTGTTATGCCAGAATTAAAAACAAATTAAATCAAATGAAACAGAAAATATTGCTGTTTCAAAATGACTCAGGGCAGGCAAGAAGGGAAAGGTACAGGCTGTGGAATCTGCTGGCTGGCACTCTATCCTAGGGACCATGTGGGAGGAGGACAGAACCCCCTAACTATGTGTCCTCTGACACATGTGCTCACACAATACATGTTTAAAAAACACAAATTAAATGGACTCAAACTTTTGTATCTTGGTATACATACATTTTCCCCCCTCATTCAAAACAATATTCTGTGCTTCTTTCTTTTTAAATAATGAAGAAACAATCATGTTTTTACTTTTAGTCTTAATTCAAAAGCATTTAAGCACACTTACAGAGCTCAGTGATTATGTGTTTGCCTGCTATGTGCACAGACGTCTGGTTTCAACCAGTAGCATTACACAGACAAAACCAACCCACAGCAAATGCTCAACTACAACGAAGTCCAGGTGCTCCTGCATGCCTATAATTCCAGTTCTTCCAAGGGTGAGGAAGAAGAATTATAAATTTCAGGCCAGTCTGGGAAAGACTATGCCTCAAAAAAGCCAAACTAATACTAGAAAAGAATGATATACATCAAACCATATACTTCACAAAAACAAAGGTAGCTGAGGTATTATGGAAATTTAACACTTTGGATAAAGTATACAAATAATTACTCAATGTTGAATGAAGTTATATAAAATTGTTACAATGAATTACTAAGTATTTTATTTAATAACTAACAATTATGATTATGTAACTCAAAACAATGCTAACTAGAGTATAAACTAGGATTGTGAGTTTGGATGCTAATATGTACTCCGGCTGTTTCTTTCACACTGTTTGGGGAAGTCAAAGACTGAACTGAAGGAGAATGTGGTAGGCAAGTGTTCTACCACAGAACGTTCTCCACTGCTTGTATCCTTAAATATAAAGAGAAGTTTGCTCGTTAGATGGAACACGTAGTTTAACAGGTACGAATCCTCCTGTATGCAGTGTGATCTGACTGCTTTCTACTGTTCTGAACGGCAGCTGCAGCTGTCACAGTCACTCGCTGCAGCTTGATTTTGCAGATTTCGTAGCTGCTGCAGTGGAACTTACCCTGACACCCAGGGACACTCCACCCTTGACAACTCTTGAGCACACATGTTTCAGTGCACATGAAGTGGGGTAGCCTGCTCACCTACTGAGTAGCGCATCACAGAGAGCTGCTCGTTCCCATCCGTGTGGATCGACACCAGATCTCTTGTTTCTGCATCCAGAACAAACCACCTGTTCAGGAAAGAAAGGAAAAAGAAAACAAACCGCCTTCAGATATTTACACTTACAGGAAACAGTAGGTGCCTTTTTCTACATTTTTAATTTTAAAAACATCAATATTAACCTTACGATAATGCTTCTACTTAATGCTAAATTTATTTATCAAAAAATGCTGCTAGACAGACATGGGTCTAGTTTTCATTTCTACTTAGGAATTCAAAGATTGTCACCTGTACCTCTGCTACGTATTGTTTACAGACAGAAAGGTAAGCAGACACTAGAGCTGACCCCGCACACACGACAAGGACCACCTAACCAGTAACCGCAAGCATGGTCAGGGTGCTCACAGCACAGCTCACAGGGAAATAAAGGACAGCAGCCCCGTGGGAGCCTTCCTCTGAGGGAAGGAAGGAAGGAAGGACAGCTGCAGTGGGGAGGTGGGCATGAATGAATGTTGGTAACTGTGAGAGGCTGGCACACTGAAGCCACATGGCCCATGCTCACTGAACACAGGCTGGTGCAGCTGACAGTGCCCACAGGGCGCAGAATTGTCTGCGTCTTGTCACCAATCCTCAGCCACCACCAAACCACTGTTCTTCACAGAGGGAACAAGATGGCACCCCAACCAACACTACAGAGCTCAGTGAACATCAGGCTTCAAGCAGTTTGTTTTTAAGATTTATTTATTTTATGTATATGAGTGATCTGCATGTATACCTGCACGCCAGAAGAGGACATCAGATCACATTACAGACAGTTGTGAGCCACCATGTGGTTGCTGGGCATTACATTTAGGATTTTTGGAAAAGCAGCCGGTGTTAATGCTGAGCCACCTATCTAGCTCCAAAGGTTCAAGTTTTTAATACAATTATGAAATCTTTATTATATTCTTAAATACATTTTTTTGTTTGTTTTTTTTCAAGACAGGGTTTCTCTGTGTAGCCCTGGCTGTCCTAGAACTCACTCCATAGACCAGGCTGGCCTTGAACTCTGAAATCTGCCTACCTCTGCCTCCCAAGTGCTGGGATTAAAGGCGTGCGCCACCACTGCCTGGCAGAAACTTTATTATATTCTTAAACATTTCAAATTATTAATTTCAAAATTGGCAACCCCTAATATTAAGACTGCTTCCAAGCCACTTTAATTTCCTAGGAAAGCTAGATACAACTTTTTTTCCCTATATACAACTTCTTTCTCTTCAGAAGCAACCTTAGCGAGCAACAAAGCCCAGGTCATGTTCTCATGTGTGGAAACCACACTGGTTATAGATAGCCGCTACTAAAGAATGAAAGACAAAAACTATTGTGCTTTTCTGTTTCTTTAAATGCACAGCAGATTAATTGTTCTATTTTTGTAGCAGAATTTGTCAGGTGTGACATGGTTGTGAACACAGCTACATGACATAAGTTTCGGCCATGGGAACACTGTCAACCTCAATAATGCATCTCGGGCTTTCTACTATATAGACGGCATTGCTCTTTCTTGTCTGCTTTGCCTCTGTCTTCTATACCATATTTGTCCTCAAATATAACTTTGGTAAAAATGTCTGAGAAAGGGACTGAGGGCATTACTAGAGAGGAAATGGCTCTGACGTCACTAGGAACAAAGTGCTCTGGACCAGGCCATTCAAGCACCCAACTCAGGCACATCAGGACAAGGGCTTCTGGAGGTGGAGGCCGACGGCCCTAATTGTTCCCTGGGAAATGTTAGCCAACTCATGATGATTAGGTTGTACCAGGAAATATTTGAGGCAGGAAATGTTTTTGAGAAACTTGAAGCTTTAGTACTTAATTGAAAATCCCAAGGAAAAGGAACACTGGGCCTGAGTTACTAAGAACAGGGACGTCCATGGAAAATACAAGGGACAAGATGGAGGAAGAAATGGGTCTACTGGATCAGTGAGCAATGGGGAGAGGACCCGAGAAGGGGGAGCTCCAATAACAGACAGTGGAGCTAGAGATATTACGGGGGAAACTGCAAGGTATAGGTATGATGCAAAAGACTGAGGGTGGGTAGAAGAGTTTGGGCCCTTTGAGGGGGCCATCGGATTGGGGAACTACTTTTCTGGGGAGACTGGAGCACACTGACTTGAACCCCTGGCATCGCCTGCCTGAGGAAATGAGGGTACAAGCTCTAGAGACAGAATTCGGGCTCGTGAAGGACCTGGGAAGGTGCAAGATTTAAAATAGCATATGAGAAAGAGTTGAAAAGCATTGTAGACATAGATATTTGGATGAGCTTAATAAGATTTTGCAAATTTAAGACAAGTTAAAAATATTAACATTACCTTGACCTATTTAGCAACTTTCTAAGAAACGAGAGGGGGTGGGAACGCTGAAAGCTGTCTCTGAGCACGGCTTCTGAACAGCAATGAGCGCCTGTCAGCTCCCACCCGCTTCCTTACCTGACTCTGATTTCCTGCTGATCCAATCTTCCCATTCTCAAGAACTAGAAACAACAGATGAGGCTGGTCCTCAGTGGTATTTATTTTTTAATTTTAATTTTTCCAATTTGCCTGAGTGTGGGATTCATATGCTGATGCACTGTGTGTCACTGAGACAGGATCTCTCTCACTGGACCCAGGGACTTGTGGGCTCTGTTATTCTTGCTAGCCAGTTTTGTTCCACTTCTAGTGCTGGGCTTATAGGCTGGTCGCCATGCCTGCCTAACTCCAGTCATGACCTTACGTATCAAAAGCACCACCTTCTGAGCCCCTTCCCCAGCCTGGCAAATGATTTTTAATAGGAAGTCAATGAAGTTGCTAAAAGTATATGGTTTTCCTACAGATGTGCTGCAACACTGGGAGCTCCCGCCCTTGTCACTGCATGATTGTATTCACAGAAGTTGCAACTGTGGCCAGGATCTCAGGTCTTACTGAAAGTTCTAGACAAGGAAATTTTCTACAAAACTTGTGCTTTCGCACTGTATTTATGACAACTCACTCTGGCGTGTATACAGTAGCCCAAAGCTTCTATTTGGAAGGAATGTACCATCACTATGACGCGCTATGTGGCTTAAAGGATCTAGTGGACTTTGGATGTAACAGCCACCAGGGATGGGAACTCTTCAGTTATAGGTTAAGTTGACTTGTAAGCCTAGTCCCAAACAAGAGATACACCATCCTTTATGATGACGACGTTCGTGTGTGGAGGTAGTAGAGATGAGGGTGATCACATCTCATGTAGCTTTGAACTTGCTATTATATAGCCAAGGCTGATGCTGAAGCCCTGATCCTCCTTCATCCCACAAATGCTAGGATCACAGCCATGTACCATCATGCCTGTTATGACTTTAAGTTTTTTTAATGACCATACACACATTTTAGAGCTAGAATTAATCTGAAGTCTCTATATAAATGCATCTCTTTTCCTTTAGAAAAATATGCATCCATGATAGCATCTTTTGGATAAAGTGTTTATGGATCTTGCGTTTTAAAATGAACCTCTAGATACAAAAATAGGAATGTTGGGGCAAGAGAGACAGTCCCATGGTGAAGAGTTTATGTTATTTTTCTAGAAGATCCAAGTTGATTCCTAGAGCCAATGCTGGGTAGTTAGGACAGGCTCAAAAGCTACCTAGAGGAGAAAGACACCAGGGAGAGAAGCAGAGGACTCAGGCTCAGCACTATCAAACTCCTCCAGGAAAAGGCTCTGCATGCACCCCTAGCACCACTAGTGCACACTGGACTCTGTGGCCATCACCAACATACTCACTACTTGGCCACACGATGCAGAGTCTATACATGGACAGACACACGGCTTGAGACCTATCCAGTTACCTCTATGGCCCTGCACCATTTGGACATGTTTTATAGCAAACTAGTTCCTAAGCCTAAATGTGACTTAAAATTGAAGTGAGTAATCTGAATGGCAAAAGTAGTAGCTTTTCAGTTCCATACAGTAAAGTAGGTGTTTACAGACCAAAGGAAAAATAAAAACAAATGGAGTATCCATGGCTCCGAGGCAGGGAAGCAGGTGTGGAGTTTGTGAGAGCTCTAACGGACCTCACAGCCACACAGATGTTAGAAAATAGTTTCAGTGTTTTTCAACCGCATCACTTTATTTTTTTTTTACGTTTATTTAATGTGTGTATGTGTAGGTGCACGTGTCATGGCTGCATGTGGAACTGAGCTGTCAGGGTTGGTGGAAAGCACCTCACGTGCCAAGCATTCTCCTAGCTCACCCACCAGAGCAACTAAAGACAAGAACACAAAGGAGCGCCCTGTGTGTCTGACGCCTGTATTCAAATAGTATGGCTTGAGGATGGTCAAACCCTCTAGCCTTAGGCTTCATTTAGAGCTCAGGAAAGGGTGACTGGCCAAGCACACACTAGAGTAGTAAGTGTGCTCGAGATGACATGATTTTCCCAATGACTAAAATATCCTGCCATTTCAGGTCACTCTGCTCACTTACAGACCCTACCTGCCTGAATGTGTTCCGATGGCCACCACAGTACCGCTGGGATGAAAGTCTGCACAGTGTCCTGGTTCCTAGAAGAGAAAAGGACAACCATTGGGGTATAGGATAAAGGCTCCTAGGTTTAAGGGAATTCTGAAAACAAACAAACAAACAAACAAACAAAACTTTCAAAATTACTTGTTTCAAATAAGAAATTCCGGTCAGCTTTACTGTAAACCAATGAGAAAGGCTACCTGGACAGAATGGGCAAAGGAACTGACTGGCGAGGGGCAAGAAGCGATGGATCCCACTTGTGGCCAGAGACCCGAACAATTCAGGTAACACCAAATATGGTAAGACATTCACAAAGAACTCAGACATTTCTTTCAGGGTAGGAAGAAGTAGTATCTCTGGGCTGTGGTGGCGCACGCCTATAATCCCAGCACTCTGGAAGGTAGAGGCAGGCAGATTTCTGAGTTTGAGGCCAGCCTGGTCTACAGAATGAGCTCCAGGACAGCCAGGGTTACACAGAGAAACCCTGTCTCGAAAAAGCCAAATCCAAAAAAAAAAAAAAAAAAAAGGTAGTATCTGTACAGTAGTGAGAAAATTCAAGGTTACCCACAAAGACGATGGTACAGTCTGATACAGCATTTACTGAATCTAACTGTAACACCACAAAAGCTGAAGTATTTCATAATTAATGTTCCACAAATATACAAAATCTTTATAAGTCTACAACTGAAACTGAGAGGAAAGCATCCGACTATCTTGGTTCTTAATGTGGATTCACACTGGAACGGAGAGCAGACATTTCCCTCTTGCGCTCAGCCCTTTACCTAACTATAAGCACACATCTAGATCAGTGCTTCATTGAGTGCCGGTGGGAGGAGTCTGCCCGGGGAAGCCTTGCACTCACATCCACAAGCCTGGTCCACTCCAGCCTGTGTGCCACTGAGTTCCACATGCACACCTGCCTGTCCTGAGCACACGTCAGGAGCAAGTCTTTGAAGGGATGTGTTGCGAGGCCCCAGAGTTCATCTGTATGACCCTGGAAACAAAAAACCTCCTGTGAGAATCAAAGCACATTGTCAAGAAATAATGTAGAAATCGTTGGCATCACACAGCTTACCTGTACTTCTATTTGGAAGCCATCATTAAATGTTCCCCGTAAAATAAAGTTTCGTGAAGTGCCTACTAAGAACTGTTCTGCCTTTCCCTCTGCAACTGCTCTAATTGTGCCATACTGATCAGGAACCTGGAACAAAGGAATGTGTGAAGTTACCATACACAGTGACATGCAATAATTAGTGCCTGAATTGTGCTATCCTCACAGCTGTCTGCAGTTAGAGGGTAATAAAGACAGACTCTAAACCTGAAACGTGGTGGTCTCATCAGATTGTAATTTAATGTTCAATTACATTTTATTACACAGAAGTTATAATGTATTATTATCAACATTCTTTGCCACATTTATCCTAGTTATCTTTGTAGAACAGGGTCTCCCACATGCTATTCAAGCTTATCAGTAATCTAACTTGCAACCCACTTCAGTAAAATTTAAATTTGTATTCTGTATGATCCTGAGAATTATAGAAGTGTGGGGGAGGAAGGAAGTTCTACCTGAGCTCATAAAGAATATGGTCTGGGTTTTGTTTCATGTTCTTTTGGGCAAGTTACTTAGCTTAAGACAATTCATTTATCTATGACATGGGGACAATACATTCATTCTTGATTGTTACAGTGACCAAAAGATAAGAAATTACAGTAAAAAAAAAAACAGCTGACTTTTTAATCTGTAGACTCTGCATTCAAATACAAAATCATCCATGGACTGAAAATACTGGGGTAAAAACCCCTCTGTGAGTATGAGCATGTACAGACCTCCTTGCCCGTCATTAATTAGTTCCTCTACAGTTCAGTAAAACACTTCCATAGCAGTCACACTGTATCAGGTATAGTAAGCAATATAAAGACAATTTAAAGCTTAAGAAATACTTAACTACATTGGATAAGGGACTTCAGAACCTACAGATTCTAGCATCTACAAGAAGACTGGTGACCTCTCCCATATAGATACAAAGGGATGACCGAATTTTAAAGTATTATAAAAGTCATTCACAGGTCTCCTTGTGAGACCCATTTCATTCATACACAATGTAATAAAAGCTCAATGTCCTTTACACTGACAACAGATCCCACAGAATGACTCTGAAATAGTACATTTCTTCCTCACAAAGGGTTGGTTCTAAAATGCCTCTTGTTATAAATATCTGCCTAGCCTGCATCAGACCCTGAGTTCAATTTCTTACATTGCACAATAAAGCCCTCAAACTCCACATATTTTGTTTAGAGCAGAGTCTCTGTGCTTTCCTATGGGGAGGAACCAGAAAAGTTATTTCAAAATGGGACAAAATGTATGAATAGAGTTTTACTTTTTAAAGGTCTCATTTCCAACCTTACCTCAATTTCTCTTTCAAGGTTCAGATCATGATCCCACAAAATGATTTTTCTGTCTTTCCCGCCGCCAGTTAATAGCATCCCATTTCTCATCTGACAAAGTGTAAACACACTGCCATCGTGAGCTTTGATTTGTCTGTTGATCTGATATACTCCTAATATGGTAAGAGAAAAATGAAAACACTAGAAATAGCATGTTTTATTAGACTTTAGTATCTTTCTGGAAAACAGCTTTAGCAGAACTACCAGGTGAATACTCAGAAAGTTCACATTTTCCTAATCAAAAACCTAGTCTCGGCAAGTTACAGAAAACATGGCAGACACAGAGACTTAAGACTGAATATAATCCCTTACATTTATGTCAGTATTTATGCACTCTAAAACTATTTTCTTAAACTGTAAGTTGCTGAACAGCAATTCCTGTCTAGACAACAGGGGATATAAAGTGTATCTCAGCAGCACCTTCAATGTCATCTCTTGGGACAGTTCTATGCAGTATGAGAGTGGGGTCACTAGTCTGCACAGCAAGAACAGAATTATGAGGGTCATCTCCACAAGCCAGTCATCGGGAAAGCTGTAGCCGGGGTCCAAGTCTCCCACCTCAGCGTCCCTGACCTTTGCAAAGCCTCTGAAAGCTCAGTGCATGATACTAATAAACATTAAATTCTTCTTTCTAGCCTGCTGAGAGACAGAAGAAATTACATCATCCAAACTGAGTCCATGTGCGCTAGCAGTCAAGGAAGGCTAACGAGGCAGAAGGCCAGCTAGCCTTTGAGAGATAATGCTTTACAGAATTAGTTACCAGGTTCACAATGGACGCCAGAGCCTTGTTAAACATGTCTAAAGTCAACAAAAGTCTTAGCTCTTGTGGAAAAACTGAAAGAAAAAAGTTTTAAAAACCATTCTTTTTCTAAAATTGTATAGCAATTGTGACTGGATAAGCAGAACATGGCTGTGCCTCGATAACTGAACATTATGTCAAGGAGAAGGGAAGGGATGTCTATCAGGATGGACCTTAGAAACGTGCCAAGTTAAACATGCCCGTTTTCGTCAGGCACAGGAGAGCACACCTATAACCCTAGGAGGACGGTATGGGCTGTGCAGTGAGTTCTAGACCAGCCTGGGCTATGTAGTGAAAAGTGTTAGAAACATGTCAGAAAACCTTGTCAAACATGTATGACCTTCCCAGAATGATAGATGTCAGAAAAGAGAAAGCAAAATGAAAGAACTGTTTCATCAGGATAAAAACCTCCACAGTGTGAGTGACTCAGTTCCACTCACTGCCTTTCAAGCTGGAATGTGTCACAAAGCCCAAATAGTAACTAAGTTAAAAAATAAAAATTCTGTGTTGCACATTTAAGCATATTCCAAGTTTCTTTTACAGACTATAAATAAAACATTACAGTTGAAAAATCTTTCTCTTATAAACCTATAATTCTGTCAGCCTAATTTAGGTTAAACATTTGAAATACTTTCTGTGAAAAATTACTATCTTTGAGTTTAAAAACTTTGTCTAGGTTTACTTATATGGCCAAGTCTACTCAAGTTTAATAGCAAGTTCCTCCATTCATCTCATCACTAATAGAAAGTCTCCACAAAAAGCAGGTTACCTTGCCTGTCAAGTGAAGACATCTACAAGGCCCTGTCTACTCAAACACAGGCCCAAGTGTTGGGAGATGGATGCTAGCACTAGATCATGGTCTTACCACCTAGGTAAAGGGCCCATGCAGGTGATGTGGTGAGCAGGTCAAATGGCTGGACTTCTGAGTTCTAGAAAGGAGTCTGACAAAGATTTAGGAGTGATAAACATTTTAAAAACATCTTCTCTGTGTGTACCTGCTTTGTGCCTTGCCAATGTGTGGAAAAATGCCAAGGCCTACCAGTAGGGTGGGGAAGGGGGGCTGCAGGTAGGAAGGGAAAGGAGGGGACAGAACTAAGGTTTGCTCATTTTCTCCTTCCTAAAGGCATGACCAGATACGGGAGAATACCAGGCCAGGAGAGTGAAACCTTATATATTTTAAATTAGGATGTATCTCTAAGTGTGTTCTCCTCATATTAACCTTCTGGAGGGAAGAGTGCTATATGATCACATGTAGATTATATATGCATAGTGAATAATTTCCTTAGAAAGGCTCTTTCTGGAGCGCTCCTGTTACTCTAGTGTAACTCTCTCCTGGTCGGGAAGGGTGGGAAGCAACAGCACACGCGAGAATCATGCAGTGTTCAATAAGCCGATACCTTTAGGGCCTTTCCCAGGTGGGGGATCCACCGTGGTTTTGCTCCAGATAAGCATGACTCCACCTGAGTCTCCAGTGAGAACATCTCCATTCCCCAAGAATGCCAAACATTGAACGAATTTTGGTTTTTCATATTTCTACAATAAAACGAGAATTTTTAGTTTTCTCTTTGGCGTGGTGATTTTATGCTTACCCTCCAATAAAAGTTTTTACACACACACACACACACACACACACACACACACACACACACACACACACACACATCTAATGATGTTACAGTATTTTGATCCTTACCCCAAAAATTCCCTGTTTTCTTGTTAGTGAATTGCCACTCCAGGTCCAGAAAAAAATATGAGATTTACCACATGTTATTATTGTATTTGCATCTGTTGGATGGAATTCTACAGCCAAAACAACTTCGTTTGTTGTCTATGGGGGGAAAAAAAGTAATGGTTTTAAAAGGATGTATATTCTTATTATAACTAAAATCCAATTAGAGTTCCTTATAAAGTCAGGGAAAATAGTTTAGGAAATTTGCCTTTTCTCCGAAGACTTATTTTCCTAAAAAAAATTTTAAGAGAATTGTAAGATTAAGATTACAGGCGTGCTCCACCATGCCAGGCTTTCAGTTAGTCTTTAAAGGAAAGTTTCACCCGTAAGAATATGTTTCATTGGTGGTGGCGCACGCCTGTAATCCCAGCACTCTGGGAGGCAGAGGCAGGCAGATTTCTTAGTTCAAGGCTAGCTTGGTCTACAGAGTGAGTTCAGGACAGCCAGGGCTATACAGAGAAACCCTGTCTCGGGGGTGGGGTAGGGTGGGTGGGGGGAAGACTGACTGAAAATCCCAATTACTGAAATAGTAGCAGCTAGGCAGAGTGCTCAGTTTAATTAGGGACTGCACTCAGTGTTTTCTGAAATACGAACTGTTCCATGCCAGCTCTTATGGTTTATCTAACTGTACTGTTACTGTCACAGGATATGATAAATTAAAAAAAAAACCTGATAAATATGAACTGTGCACTTACTCTTATAACCTGGATAGGCATATATTATAAATCCAAATATCTATCAAACAATGAACTTTAAAATACAATATCCAAAGTTTATTTGATTTACCTTTATTTCTGCTACTTTTGATTTTTTCTGCCAGTCCCATACAGTGAGCATATGTTCATTGGAGTCATCAATTACACATAAATGAGTACCTGAATCCTAAATAAGTAAATTTGAAGAAAAAAGATGCCATTATTAAAACTAATAGTGAGAAAGTTGTTAAACTCCTTCTTTGAGACACAACTGATTGTAGAATTTATAAATGCTGTGCTGTTTTAGTAATACAGAAACACGTTAGCTTTCTTCCTATGTCCAGCTCTGCTCTGGAGCAGACTCCTGCCAGCCAGCGAGTCCCTGGCTGTCACCTAGCAACAGCCCCCCACCTCTCCTAGTCCTTTCGCTGTCTTATGCTTCCTTCTTGCTGCTAGAAAATACTTAAGGCATTTCTCCTTGCAGGAGTTGCACAGGAATATATGTAATTCCATGTACTTCAGTCTGATGAACTTTGAACAGTTTGATGAAATTTGCTAAAATTAAATGATACTTTAAGTTCACTGACTACAGCTTTTGTAACATACTTGGTTTATATTAACATGAATAAACGAGATAGATGAAAATAAATATTTTTCTGAAACCACCTTCATTCCCACGGATTATGTAAGTTTAAGAGAGGGAACTATGGATAATGTCAAACGATCTATTTCTAGTAGCATCAGTGGACCCTGTCTCAGACATCTTTGGAACCAAGTGACGCTCTAGTAAAGCTGGGGGCAGTACTTGCCTCTCTCTACCTCTCTCAACTGAAATGGTCATCAGAACTAAGGGCAGCTGCAGAGTGCGGACAACAGAAGCCAGCCTGAGGACTCAGCACCGCACAGCCCCAGGCCCCTGCCCCTGCCACCATGTTCTGCCATGGCCCCTCCCCTTCTCTTGGCTTGTCAGGCCCTTGTCATTCGGTGCCTGCAAACTAGCAAAGCTGTTAAACAAACCTAGATTTTGCGCTTCAGAAATATCTCTTTTTTTCATGATCTACAAAACTCTTATAAGTCAGAATATAGCAACTGACAGGTAAGAACTGAAGAGATAATAGGAACAGCTAAACATATTTTTGAAGTGTAAAATGAAATCCACTTGAAAATTTAATACGGATTTCTTACATACTTCTTAAATATAATCACAAATCTAAGAAAAAGTAGTCTTGCCAGGCAGTGGTGGTGCACGCCTATAATCCCAGCACTTGGGAGGCAGAGGCAGAGGCAGGCAGATTTCTGAGTTTGAGGCCAGCCTGGTCTACAGAGTGAGTTCCAGGACAGCTAGGGCTACAGAGAGAAACTCTGTCTTGAAAAACAAAAACAAAAACAAAAAAAGAAAAGAAAAAGAAAAACTAGTCTTTTCGATGAGCAACATCTTACTTTCCTCTCATATAAACCCAAAAAGCTGAAAGGGCATTGCTACACACAATTTTTAAAAAAGATTTTTTATTTTGTTTTTTGCCTGCGTGTATGTGTGTGCACCACATGAATGTCTGGTACTTGCTGAGGCCAAAAGAGGGCGTCAGATCTGCTGGAACTGGAGTTAGATGGTTGTGAGCCATCGTGTGGATCTTGGGAACTGAACCCAGATCCTCTGTAAGAGTAACAAGTGACCTCAACCATGAAGCTAGTTCTTCAGATCACTATGCACCATCATCGGTTCAGAACTAAAAGAGTTCATCATCTTCAGGAAATACAAAGATCTGATTAGTACCTTTCTCTTGTGGAACATCAGAAAAGATTATTTTATAGAAGTGAAATGTCATGACTGAATTCCCTAGTAAGATGAACATCTCCTATGAGACAAACTGAAATTAAGTCATGTCTTACTGCTTATTTCAATTTCCTCCACTATGCTGGCAATGTGTGGCGCTTTGAGTATGGCCCCCCCAGACTCTGAGTTGAATGCCTAGTTATCAGGGAGTGGCACTATTTGAAAGGATTAGGAGGTGTGGCCTTACTGGAGGGAGTGTCACTGGGGGCAGGTTTGAGGTTTTAGAAGCCCATGGCAAGTCCAAGTTTTTCTCAGCTGCCTGTGGAAGCAGAGGTAGAAACTCTCAGATACCATGTCTGCATGCCTCCATGTCATCATGATAATGGATTAAACCTCTGAAACTGTAAGCATGCCCTAATTACACGTCTTCTTATATAAGTTGTTGTGGTCATGGTGTCTCTCTAACAACTCCATGACAGCAACAGAACATTGACTAAGAGAGACAAATTAAATATACCTAAATGTAATATTATTTTGATCCTAAATCATATCCTAAATCCTAAATCAAATTTAATACTTTAATCAAATTACAATACTAGTTATTTAACAATTGCTATCTTGAAAATAACTTGCATCTCATTTTTGGATGGATAAACAATCCCATACATTTACAAAACAAACTCAGGCTTAGATTGCTTACTTTAAAAAAAGTAATTGCGACTTACTGCTTTTGAAAAATCCAGGCATCCGACACCACGCTCAAAAGTCCCAAGTCCAATCACATGCAGTGTGGTAAGACTTACTGAATCCCACACCCTGACGTGGGGTTGTAGAGGCTGCAAAACACAAGACAAGTCTAGCACACCCAGGTGAGCGCAGACAGGTACAGAACCACCTCACAGCATGGGGTCTGTAACCACTGCCAACAGCTACAGGCCCTATTTATTGTTGGCTTGTTTTTTTTTTTTTTTTTTTTTTGGAGACAGAGTCTCACTATTATGTAGCTCTATCTATCCTGGAACTTACTATGTAGACCAGGCTGGCCTCAAATTCATAGATATTTACCTGCTTATGTCTCCTGAATGCTGGAACCAAAAGTGTGCACCACCATGCCCAGTCAAATTTCCCACTTTAGCAAGATAAAAACTAAAAAATTCAGACATGCCTCCAAAGAATATACTTTTTAAAATATTTACTATTATTTTATATGAATGCTCTGTCTTCGCACACACCAGAAGAGGGAATCAGATCCCATTATGGATGGTTGTGACATGTAGGTATGCTGGGAATTGAACTCAGGACCCCTGGAAGAGCAGTCAACTGAATAGGTATTATTTTCCCCTCATTCTATGAAAATAAGGACATGTGATCATACAACAAATAATTTGCATATTTAATGTTTCACACATGATTAAATATATGCCATATACAAAATCATTTAACCCTCATAATCTGTGCTCTTTGGAGATAAGTAAACCAAGATATAGAGACTGTAACCAGCTTTTACAGGCACTAAAAGGTAGATTTAGAACCCTAACTGTAATGTGCTCTTATTAGCCACCTTAATTAGCTAGTGTAATAGCTAATATTTTGCTATTTTTGAGACAGGATCATAAAATTTTATCCAGGCTGATCTGATAGTCCTCCTGCCTGAGGCACCAAGAAGCAGGTATTCAGGTATGGGTGACCATCCATCCCCGATACTTCACTTTTATAGTATACTATCTTTATTCTTAACATAATGTACTTTTTAAAAAATGAATGATCTGCTTAGTAAGTTCTATGGAAAAAACCCTTAAAAGAATATGGAGCTAGGAGGGATCTTCAAAGCCTTTTAAAGTAAAATTCACCTGCAGCTTTTCTTTGTAGAAACTGAACCCAAAGAATGCACAGGTGCTTGTCATCATCAATACTCACTGTTGACCTCAGTCATGAGATGTCTCATAAAACAATTTAGTGAAACCACACAGTAACTGAAACTCTAAGTGTATCTAAGTGGCATCCTACTACGTAAACTCTGAGCCTCCCGCCCCCGCTAATTCTAGAGCGCCTGTCCTCTAACTTCAGGGAGAGAAAAGGAGCTGGCTAAAGGCAGGTGGTCCTCTGACAGGAGGGCAGACACACGAGCTGGCTGCTTACCCTTCCATCCTTGTCCACTCCGGCTATCTGTCCAGTTGCGATCCTGATCTTGTCAGGATGTATAGCAAGGCTAAAAAGTAGTATTTATCATAACTTTAAACACAGAAACATGTGAAACAGCATAAAGGCACCTTTGTATCAACATTTTTTAATCAAATAATTTTCAGTCTTAAAACCACACCTAACCTATTTATTTTTTATTAGTAAATTAAGCAAGCTTCTAATTTTCTTTCTTATTAATGTTAATAAATTAATGAAATACTGAATTCATAGAAAAAAAATCATAATTTAGTAGAGTAAGAATGGAAACCAATTTCATTTGTTCAAATTATCTTTTTAGTCCATGTACTTAGGAAAACATCTTTACATGATGTTATGAAGTACAGTATGGTCCAGTGTAATTTTCATCTATTCAAATTTGAGTATACTTCATCCTACACAATCTTATACATCTGCTAACTTAACAATTCTTTAGTATTTCAGGCATTTCTACTTTGCTACAAACAAAAAGCAGCAGTAAACATCTTCCAAACATCTTACTGTACAAAAAAAAAAAAAGCAGCAGTAAACATCTTACTGACCTATAACTATTTCTTAATGTTAAGCTTTTGTAAATCTAACCCAGGGCACCAAATTCTAAAAATTAACAAAAAGCAGCAGTAAACATCTTCCAAACATCTTACTGTACAAAAAACAAAAAGCAGCAGTAAACATCTTACTGACCTATAACTATTTCTTAATGTTAAGCTTTTGTAAATCTAACCCAGGGCACCAAATTCTAAATGAAACAGAAAATACTGTACCAACTGCACTCTTACCATGGTGCACACATCCCGGACCACAACCCCGTGTGTGCATTCCTGTGCAGGTGTGCACGTCTACCCGTGGAGGCTAGGCGACAATGCTGGGTGTCTTTCCTTATCACTCGCCACCTCACTTAATATTTGCAATTACAATTCTCATCATTTATTTATTTGTGTGCAAGCCCATGAATATGTGTGGTAAGTGCACGCCAGCCTGTGGAGGTCAGAGAACAACCTGTGGGAGTTGGTTTTCTCCTCCCCTGTAGGTTCTAGGGATTGAGCCCAGCTTGTCAGTTTGGCTCCATTGTTGGGCCATCCTATAATAAAGGAGTCAGCTCAAATGGAAAGACTTTTTGTTCTTGCTATATACTAAATTTGTCACAAGATAAAAATGTTTCAAATTTCTATAAATTTTCCATGAAGAATTGTATCTTCTGAAATGTTTCAACAATCTGGCATAAATAATATATGGTTTTCATTTCTAAAGAGGCTAGTGTTTACCAATACTTCTCTTATACTGTCCTAAATAATTTATATCCTGAATCAAGATTTAAACAAAACAAAACAAAACAAAACACCAAAAACATCTAAGGGTCAGAGGGATGGCTTGGTAGTTAAGAGCACTGTGGCCGCTTACAACAGTCTCTAGTTCTGAGGGATTTAACACCCTTACACATGCATGCATACAGTCAAAACACCAATGCACATAAAATAAAAATAATTCATCACTAAGAAAACCCTCTAACACATTGACATTTTTGCTGTAATTAACACTACTTTCTTTTCAAACAAAAATTTTAAATTCTAATTTCTGTACTAGGTGATACAAACATCTCTTTCCTACCTGCACCAACTGGAAGAACTTCTCTAACTTTCCCTTAACCTTGGCTTCTGACACTGTTTAAAGGTAACTGTGATAACTTTTCACAGGAAACTGCAAGACTTTACACATGTGGAAGCCAAAACAATATTTTGCACGACTTTCTTTGCTCACAGGAATGAGAACACACTTGCCTGTCTACCACGTGCAGGCTGCAGGGCTCCCAAATTCCTGTGCCTGCTCTTCCCTTCATTTCTACAGCAGGGCGTCGCCAGGCTGACCTCCACACTCTGACCTCCACACACACTATAACTGGCACCCAGCTGAGACAGACATGCTTCTCTTACCCTTGTAACTTTACATGGATTCTGTATATATAATATTGCAAATATAAATGTATTTCACCTTTTCTGAAGGCTAGTACTATGTATCATCTATGTACTATCCTAGCATTTATATATAAGAGAAATTCTTATTTGTCAGAACAGTATAAAGAAGCTAAGCTTTTAAATGCAAGAAAACAATGGATTCTAGTAACATATGACTGAATTATCTAAAGAGTAGTAACACTGACTAAACCCCAAGCCTAAGCATCTAAAGTGAGCTCTAGCTCTGCTCTTACAGTCTGAGGCCACACTGGATACTTAAGAGTCCCATTTAGGTTTTGATTTCTCTCCTTCTAAAAGGAAACATAAAACTCATCACATAGAATAAACCCTTAACAAATACTAAGTAAATGTACGAAAAACTACTTCCAGAAATCCATAGCATCCAGTCTGCTTTACATGGGTCCCATACAACAGACTGGGTGGAAAGGGATGAAGACCAGAAGCAACAGGGTAGATTAACTGAGAGGTGGAGGTGGCATTCTATGGCTATTGATACCACACCACTTTGAAGAATGTTCATGACTTTTTACTTTAAATATATAGTGCACAGAATACCCATAACATTATTACTTATAGTCTTAGCTTCCAATGGGGAATGTTCAGGGCGATGAGGCCAGGCAAGCACAGAGCTGGCATTGTGTTGATACTCACCACTTCACACAGTCTGTATGACCCAGGTAGTGCCGCTGAGTCCTCTCCTCATAATTAAACAGGACCACCACTGAAGCGATGAAATAAACGATCTCTCCCGTGGGAAGCAAGTACACATTGGCTCGACAGTCCTTTCCTCGATAACCATATCTTGAATGAAAAGTCAAGGCTTTAAAGCAAACATTCAAGGTGTTTTAGAGGCCATCGAGGCATAAAGGAGAGAAAACTGGACTAGAGCCAGGACACTCACATTTCCCTCTCCTGCCCAGACCTAAGTCTTATACTGTAACCTGTCTTAATGTCCATATTCCTTGGACAAACATACTCTTGAGTTCCTAGCATGTACCAAGCACAGTGCTAAACACAGGGCTCTGAACAAATCAGAAGTGAGCCTGTGTGGCAGTGTGCTTGGAGGAAGTGTACAAGAAGACATGACTTACAAAGCACCAAGTGGGACCTAAGAAGGCTCATCCAGGAAATACCAAGTACACTGGGCCTAAAATGAGAAATGAGGGATAGCTACGCTCTGTTTGCTGTACAGAACAGCAATAAAAACCTGTGCTAGATTCCAGGACTGCTCAACTTCTCCAGGCTAACTTAATTTTGTTCAATGTAAGGAATTTAAAGATTGTGGGGGAGAAAAGTACAGAACAGAGAATAAGGTCACACAGCTAGTCTGCATTTTCACTGAGTTTTTAGCATCCCACATGAGACTTTCCAGGTGGAATCAGGAAAGCTCAGTAGTAAACTACTGTGTGTATCTGAGCCTGGCAGAGAAGTAGTAAATTTCAGAATTACAATCATCCTTGACAAGTTGAGCTCTTAAGATGATTTGAAGTAAGTGGTGGTACACATGGGAAGCTAAGGCAGGAAGACTCTTGTGAAATGCGGCCACCCTAGGCTACATAGTGAGTACAAGGCTGCATAGGGAGACGTGGCGAGACCCCATGTCTCAATACAAAACAACCAACCAAAAAAAAAGAGAAAATTCACCATTTCTGATACATCATTTCATACGTTATAAATTGTCAAGTCCGTATAAATTCTTACAGTAGCTCTGAGGCTGGTTTAGTTAACCCTTTCTAAAACAATGTTAAGGCTCACAGGGCAAGTACAGAGCCACCCTCGGCCGGCCACTGTCCTTCCAGTTCCAGTCTGGAACCATCCCTGGGCATTGCTGCTGCTGACTGGACCTTACGGGAGCTGCTGTCCTGTCTGTACTACTTCTGATGATTTTAAATTGCTATTAGCAAAATATCCAACACATTTTAGAGAGCCCGTCTCCTTTTTAATTTCTCAAGTGCTTCTTAAGTTTGTTATGGTTTATTCCTGGTTTAAGGACAAGTTGATTCATTAGATAGGCAAATTTTTATTAAACTAGGACAAAGCAAATAGGTATGTTTCATATCTGTGAAGGATACGCCCACTCCAGTTTGAGCTTCTCAGGAGGCAGTTCTGTTCTGATGTCATCATAGTTGTCAACATCCGAAGGAATGAACATTGTAATTGGCCGACCTCGCATAAACATTTTAATATATTCTCCTTCTGTTGAAACATAAGACAAAGATTAAACCACATATATTTCCTATATAATTGTAGGAAAGTAGATTACTGATACAATGAAAACATGACAAGAGTTGCTGTTAAAGTTTTCCAATGCATGTTTTTTTTTTTTAACATATTATGGAGCATTTGTAGGAAACAAAGTGACACTATTAATATCTGGTCCAAAAGAATGGAAGCAAAAATCAAAACAAACAACAAAGCTGTGACCATTTGTTTAGTTGGGAAATAACTGTGTTCATCCAAATTTAATTTACTTGTCTACGTATTTCTACAAGAAGCTAAAAAAGCTCAGGTAAAATATGCAAACCTTCATGACTAAGGATTCTTAACTTGCAAGGGAGAGAAAAATTAGACAGACAACAATCATGTCTATCACACTACTTAATCACCCTAAACAACAAGACCTTGTAAATTAAAGAACTTCTGCATAAGAAAGCAATTGACAAAGTAAAAACAAATTATGGAACAGGAGACATATCTGCAAATCATGTATATAATAAGGTGGCTAATCTCTAAACATATAATGAATGCCAGTTCAATAGTAAAACAAACCAAGACAACCTTACCCCTTACTTAAATGTATTTTTAAATGGGTAAGTACTTTGAAAATGCTTAAAAAAAAAAAAAAAAAAAAAAAGGACAGGGCAGGGCGGGCAGGAGAGATGCACTGAAGGCTACTCTTCCAGAGGTACTGAGTTCAATTCCCAGCAACCAAATGTCGGCTCACAACCATCTGCAATGGGATCTGATGCCCTTTTCTGGTGTGTCTGAAGAGAAGACAGCTACCATGTACATACACATAAAATAATCTTTAAAAAATAAAAAGACATAAAAATAGTCAACAAACAATTTGAAAAAACATGCAACATTAATAGTAACTCAAGGAAATATGAAAACCACACTGCATATCATTTCAGACCTGTTAGAATGATTAACAAAAACAAACAAAGCAGCTGGGCGTGGTGGCGCACGCCTGTGATCCCAGCACTTGGGAGGCAGAAGCAGGTGGATTTTGGAGTTCAAGGCCAGCCTGGTCTACAGAGTAAGTTCCAGGACAGCCAGGGCTACACAGAGAAACCCTGTCTTGAAAATACCAAATCCAAAAAACAAAACCAAAAAAAACCCCCCAAAACAAAAACAAAACCAAACCAAACCCCAAACAAACAATGCAAAGACCAAAGATGGAAAAGAGGGCAACTATATATGCTGCAATGGAAATGCAGGGCTGAGGCTCTTCAGAGAAATACAATCACTGTGTCATCTGGCAATCCTACTACTGGATACTTTCCAAAAGAAAGTAAGCCAAGACCATGGACAGATATCATCGTTAACTCTCACGCTCACAGCACCAGCTACTGCTTGATCCATAACAACAGTCACACCCATGAATGGGAGGCATGATAGAAAACTAGGGGTTACAGGAAATGAGTAACACAGCTTCAGCCATGAAAGTGGAATGAAAGCTTAAGTCTACCACACAACATCACACTAGCCAATATTAACTAAACTGCAAGATTTTAGACAGCAGATCTCATGTCAGGTGTTCATACCAAAACTCAAAAACCACCATCTTGGACCACATGAGAAAAAGACTCACACACTTCTTCAAGTTAAGGTGGCAAGAAGCAAGAGGAGGCAAGCGCTATGCAGGGACATTTCTCACCTCACAACTGTGCCTTCAATCAGCCTCCTATAAACAACCAAATTCAACTATAACACAAACTGTTTGTTTGTTTTTGAGACAGGGTTTCTCTGGGTAGCCCTGGCTGTCCTGAAACTCAGAAATCTGCCTACCTCTGCCTCCCAAGTACTGGGATTAAAGGCGTGTGACACCACCGCTGGGCTACAACAGGTGTTCTTAACCACCAAGCCATCTCTCCAGCTCTGACCAATACTATGAAAATAAAGATATTTTAAAATTCAACAAACCAGGCTGGGTGGCATATACCTTTAATCCCAACACTCAGGAGGAAAAGGCAGCTTGGTCTACAGAGAATTTCAGGCCAACCGGTTTAGACCTTGTCTTTAAAAAACACAAAGAAGAGAAAAAGTTCAACAAAATAGTGCTATGTATAAGACATTTTTTAATGTGTGTGTGTGTATGTGTAGCCTCTAAGCAGTGGTGAATGACTTTAAACCCAGCAGTCTAATAATCTAAGTTTATAAATCTAAATCTTTGGGTTTAAAAAAAAAGTCCTAGTTACAGTGCCTACCAAATATGATGCACTTAACACCAATTAGGATAAAACCTGGGTTTGAAAATTTGACTAGTATTAAAATGCTATATTTTCACCTGCTTTGTTCTATTAGGAAAATTTCCTAAAGTCTTAGTGTGTGTGTGTGTGTGTGTGTGTGTGGTGGGGGAGATATACACATAATGATAACACAAAAGACGTGGTCCTGGTCCTACCAATTTAGGAACTTACCTGAGAGTTACAGATACATAGATAAGGAAACTTGGATGTTAATTAAAGAAAAAAATAAACCAACTTACAATTAATCCCTTTTGACTGCAAGCCACCCCTGATTTGCTTTACTCTTTTTTTTTTTATAACTGTCATAAAATTACTTGAAAGCATCATACACAGGTTACTTACGTATTTTGGATTTTTACTGCCCCCCAAAGGCTTTCTTTTTGAAAGGTTTGACATTTTTCTAAAGTCTTAGTGTGTGTCTGTAGGTGTGTTAGGGGAGATATATACACATAATGATAACACAAAAGCACTTAGAAACAGTGCTTGGAGTAATAGCGCCACAGTGAGCTTCTGCTGCACGAAGGAGGGACCGAGGAGGGATGCAGCTGCAAAGCCTGCATCTCTCCAGCTCTGTTTTCCTAATTAACTAGGGCAGGAAAAGGAACACAAGGTTCTGGGGGACTACAGAAACCTGGGTGCACATGAAACTCTGATTCAGCAGGACTAACAAACAGGCTCTAACTTTCATGCTTTGTGTTTTGCTTTGGGGTTTTGTGAAATTAGGTTTCATCTTACAGAAGGCTGTTCTTGAACTCTAGTCATATTCCCGCCTCGGCCTCTCCACTGCTGGGATTACAGGTGTGAGCCCCCACACCTGGCTCTGGCCTTGTCACTGCTGGGATTACAGGAGCGAGCCCCCCCCCCCCAACCTGGCTCTCATGTCTTATTTCTTAAAAAAATAAAATAAAAAAACCATTTGGATAAAATCCAACAAAATGTGAAGATATGATAAATTTGGGTCAAATTATAGTATTTACATACATTTTTAGAAAGAAAAAAATATTTCACAACCTTTAAACATTTAAATGTGTTACTAAAGGGGGAAAATTAGTATTTTTGGTAAAGCTATTCCTTGGTGCGCCAATGGGTGAGTAGCTTAGAGAAACAGCAGCTAAATTTCCGTGTAACTTTAGACACTGTAGAATTGTCGTGTTTTAAATCTGCTGTGATACAGGGAACTATGCTCCTACGCCTCATGCTGCATTATTCACTTGCCCTTGATCTGAGTGAGGCATCTGGTGAGGAAGAATAAACACGTATGTTACAAATGTAATGGTGAACAAATACAACACTGTGGTCAGTGATCTACCTGTTCTGTCTTACCATGCTAAAGTCCCGCATTTCACTCATTTTCTTTGGACTGCTTAAATGTTACTGTATCAGAAATGCCTTCCCTACCACATACATAACAGCAACCTGTCCTTACTCTTTCCAAACATGTATCATCTCATAACACAGGAATTGGTTATATTCTGTCTATATCACATATGTGTAGCATACTGTTTGTTACTAAATTCCACATGGTTCAGACATAGTAATTATGTGCTTAGTACAGTGTCTGGCAAGGAAAGGAAATACTCAAATTTTTGTTAAACAAACAACTAAGTATATAAAAATAGCTGATAAAGGAACAATTCATAAGCTTTTTAGATCTATAAGAGTCATTAGAATCTCAAGATTATTTATGGCTTAATTTTTCTTTTCCCCATTCAATAACTGTTTATATTGGTTATTTAAAGTTTATTTGAGGGGTAATGAGAAGGCTCAGCAGATAAAGGTGTTTGTTGTACAAGCATGAAGAACAGGGTGCCCATCACTAGCACCATGCCAATCAGGGCAAGCGTGGTGACCTGCCGGGAATCCCATAGCTCAGATGGCAGACAGGTGATCCCTGGAGCAAGTTAGCCACCTACACCAGCTGTACTGGCCAGCTCTTAGTCCTAATAACAGCTCATGCACTGGAGGAAGACCTCGGCAGTCAAACTTCTGGTATCCATATGGCATGCAGAACATACATGCGTGCCCACAGGCATGTGAACAAACATGAAAAAAAGAAATGTTTGAGAGCGACCATTTAGCTAAATACAATTCCTGTAGGCTTTTGAGTAACATTGGCTTCTCAACCGGTCCTTTCTTCAACTACACAGATCTCTTCCCAGTCAAGGCGTTAGTCACTGAAGTTGGCAATATGATCAGACAATTAACAAGTAAGTGTGTGCTAACTTCAACCATCACTGGTAGGAGAGCGAGTGCTCTGACTACCAGGTGGATCAGGAAAGTAGATGTTAAATGCTCTCACTGTGAATGTAACTGCAGTGATGCATTTATTCATTCCACAATGTGCATACACTTCAAGTAATCTGCACAATACATATGTACACATCATTTTAAAAGTTAATGAAAAAAGAACACAGATTTGAAACATTTAAGTCAGAAAAATGGTAGTTATTCAGTTTTAAGAAACAGCTAATGATGTGAGACATTCAGTTACTGCTCCAGAAATGAGGACATGGGACACTTATATTTTTGATATTAATGCATATACAGGGTCGTTCAAGCAGACAACACTTGATGTCACGGGCAAAGCCCTAAGTTTGGTTCACAACATCTCATAAAACAAAAGCCAGGCATGATGGCACACACCTTCAATCTCAGCACTTAGGAAACAGAAGTAGCAAGGCAGAGCTATGAAGGTGGGACCAGCCTGGTCTACAGAGCAAATTCCAGGCCATGGTGAGACCTTACCTCGAAAACAGACTCAATCAATAACTATTGTAAGGATAAGCTTATCTATCAGCTGCACTCGTTTCATCTCTGTCAGACATCGTTTTCTCTAGCAGGTAATCTTAGAAAGCTGCTTATTGTATAAACTGATACCATGGCTGCCCCATGGTATGCTTAAGGGAAAGGTTTTCCCTGTACATATGAGAGAAAGAATAGCCAGGGGCATCGCAGGAGAGAGAGAGGAGGAGAGGGAGAGGGAGAGGGAGAAGGAGAAGGAGAGGGAGAGGGAGAGGGAAGAGGGTGGAGGGAAGAGAGAGGGAGGGGGGAGAGAAGAGAGAAGGGGAGGGAGAGGGAGGGGGAGAGGGAAATAGAAAGGGAGGGAGGAGGAGGGAGAGAGAAAGGGAGGGAGGGGGAGGGAGAGGGGGGGAGAGGGAGATAGAGAGGGAGGGAGGGGGAGAGGGAGAGAGATAGAGAGGGAGGGAGGGAAAAAGAGGGAGGGAGGGGGAGACGGAGGGAGGGAGGGAGGGAGGGAGGGAGGGAGGGAGGGAGGGAGGGAGGGAAGGAGGAAGACTGGACACCGCCAGCAGACTGGACATGGCCCAGGCGGTCTGTGACAGGGGAGCCTAGCAGGGGACAGAAGGCAGAGAGAGCACGGTGAGAGGTGAGAGAGGCAGGAACAGAGAGTGAGAGAGGGCACAGTGAAGATTCAAGGGTTGTGAGGACAATGAGTAATGGGGAGGAGATCTAGGATGCTAGCTAGCACGGACATTGTCACCAATGTGTCCTCTGATATTCCGACAGGCACCACAGCCAGCTAGATGTCCCTTCTGCTGGAACTAAGGGAAATGAGCCCCGCTGGCAGGTGGGAACTAGCTTCCCAAGTTCCCGAGGAAGGCTGGCTTTCCTCTAACCACCAGCAATCCCCCCGTACGCCGTCCAGGTTGAGCTCATTGGACTGTCTTTTGGAGTTTGAGGAAGTGGGAGTTTCCTTTGGACCTCACACAGTCTCCCAGTGAGTTTAAAACATGTTCTTCAGGGTTAGAAATGAAGCTCAATGCATGCAGGGCTGTAGTCTACATTAGAGAATGTGCAGTGTTTGTCTAGCATGCGAGGCCTCGGGTTTAATTCTCAGTACCACAGTAGCACACAACAAACCATAGCCACAGCTAGTTTTTAGTAAGTTACAAACTGAAGCACTGTACCAAAACCTAGCCGCTACATCTAATAACAAACGTCCTGCAGGACACTTAACTCTACCTGCGAGGCACTTTACCTCTGCTGTGACAGTAACAAAATCTAGAGCCAGCAAGGAGCAAGGTGGTGCTGAGCGCCCAGCCAGCAGGCGCCCCTCGCCCCTGCTCCCATGCCTGACCTCAGTGCCTCTCCTGCCACCCGCTCCCACCAGGACGCCTGCGCCCATGTCTGGCTATGGTTCAGAGCAGAGCTCGCAGCTTCCCAAGCTTTCCTTCTCTTACTCTGCTATGCTTGAAGGCAGAAGACTTTGGACAGATTTTTCTGCTATTGTTTACCTACACGTATCAAATGTAAATAGATTTCTTCCCATGTCAAAGCAGATGGGTTAGAACCAGTAATGCTTGTCATCAGTCAAAATAAAATAAACAGCAATTTTAAAAGAATGTCCAAAACTGAATTTAGCATTAATAAATAAAATATTAGAAAATATGTTATAATATGCCATGCAAATGAAAACCAAACTTTAAAAATGTATTTAGATCTTACAGCAAACACAGACAATGTTTTCTTTTTATTTTATACATTTGATTACAGGGCTTTTAAACACACACACACACACACACACACAGCAAATTAGCACACAAAAACAAAGACTCGGGGAAGTGAAATGATAAGCTCCCGTCAGTCTCTAGACGCCAGACAGCATGAGTCTAGCGATCCACTGTACACCGTATGTGGGCTAACACGTCCAGGGGAATTACTCCAGCTCTGTCACACACATTTGTGCCTCTCTCTCCGTGGTGGTCTTTTGGGAGAGGGCACACATCAGCTCTCCAGAGCTGGTCTCCACGACGCTCGCTGCCTATTGCCCACACTCCACACCTGGTCAACAAGTTAGAATCTATCAGCTTCTTTTTCCAAAACTGTGGGACGGAACTATGACTGAACAAGAGTGCTGATGGGGTGGGTGGGGTAGAAGGGAAGACTCAAAGGGTAAGAGCACCCACGCATCTCAAGTTCCTGAGTCCAAATCCTAACACCTACATGGCAACTCACAACTGTCTGATGCCATCTTCTGGTGTGTAGACATACATGTAGACAAAGTACTCAGACAAAATACATACATAAATAAATCTTATTTATAATAAAATATATTTATTTTTAATAAATTTATAAATTAAAATTCTTGACAGGTGCACTCTAGTGACTATTCTCCATAAAGAATAATCTAAAGGACAAAGAAATTTACTCAAATTGTATAATTAATGCTCAGTGCAGTCAACATTTGATGACACCAATTCCCATCCTTGAGTTAATTGTTTTTTAAAGTAAATGAGACAGGGTTTCTTTGTATAATAGAGCCCTGGTTATCTCAGACTCGCTCTGTGGACCAGCCTGACCTCGAACTCAGAGATCCACTTGTCCCTTAAATCTCAAATGATGGGATTAAAGGTGCACACCACCACGCCTGCCTTAAAATCCTTAAAACAATGCTCAACGGCTTTTCTCCTTTCTCTGCTTCGTCCCAAGCACCTGGCTGCTGCTCCTCCACACTGCTCCCGTGCACACAATGGCTTTATTTCATTGGCATGCCTGAATGACTTAAGACTGTGCCAATACAAACCACTCTTACAGACTAATGTTAAGTCCTGCTTCCAGACACACTGCAGACAGACAGCCCTTTCTCAATTACCCTATGAGGACGCTGTTAGATTTGAGTGCTTCTTGAGAACACTTACTAACAGCTCATCTCTGGCACAGGCTTCTTAGTTTTAAGGACTTTTGTATGTGGTGTTCCACCCTCAGGAGTTAGGTGATGGAAGCTTGGCTGTGGTTAGTATGCTTAGGTCAGAACACTATTCAAGGACACTGTCATTAGGCCTAGGGCATGAGGCTACCAAATGAAGAGTTTAGACAAGAGACTCTTCACACTCACTGCTCTTCCTATGATCAGCGCCTCTATTTAACAAAGTTCAGCTAGAGTCAAAACGTATTTGTAAATAAATTCAGCATTTTCCTTGCGTATGTCAGCATTATGTAATCTACACTACTGCACTACAAAAAGTTCAGATCTAACTAAATATCATCACATTTCAACTTATTTATAATTGGTATAACAATTTATGACCTAAAGATTATAGCCAATAAGTATATTTTTCTTACTAGAATGAAAGAAAGTAAAAATCCACAGAAATTAAGTTAAATTGCTAACAAAAAATTTAAGCACATTTTAGCTAATTAATAGTCCAGATAACAAAGATAGTTATGACAAAAGAGATGAGCTGCAAAATCATAAACAGAAAAGGCAAGGTTTTGTTTAAAAGAGCATGCTTCAATTAAATTTTCAAGTAATCTGAGAATGTAAAACTGATATATAAAACTTTACTTTGCAATTAAATATACATATACAGAGTTATTCTATTTTGGTCAGAACAAGGAGACAACAAGTAGCCAGAAACAACAATTAATAAAAGGGAAAAATTTAAGAGGAAATGCTTTGCTTGCCTCATTATATTATATGACTCTTTTCAGCAAGAAATAAATGATTATTTGCAACCAAGTTGGCAAGACAGGAAACTGAGTTAAAACTTATCAATCTTTTAAATGGCTTTTCTAAGTATAGTTTTTGGAAGAAATACATTTTTTAATTTCTTATGCTGTTATATTTATTTTTACTATTTACCTTAATTGTTCAGCTCTCACAGATAATAGGTTATCTTTTTTAAAGCAGTTAACTTACTAGTTCAAATTACCACAGTATTTCCTTTCTTAAGAGGAAAGTCAGAGTCGAAATTCCAAAAAGCCAAATAAGAGATGAGACAAGGCCAGCTCAGGACGGCCCACGGAGCTTATCCTTACCTTGGCTGTTTTTTTCCCGGGTTGACATTTTTGCTGGTTGAGACAAAAATGACATATCTTACAATAATAACCGAGCATTTTCTTAAATGACTATAGTAATATGTCTCTTTGATTACTATGAATTAATAAATTATACTGAATAAAATTAAGTCATATTCTTATGAGTCAACGATAGTTAAACTGATGTTTAAAAACAAAGCAAGTATTTTTAAAAAGAAATCTTAATTTACCTTGATTGACGATGACATCTTTATGTCTAAAAAAGAATACAAAGAACATTTATTTTCTATGGCTCATCATTAGAATCACCTGAAAGAATTTAAAATTTTTGATGCCTAGACAATAGCTTAGATAAATGTCCAGAAGTAAAATTCAGGAAACAGTAATTTTTTTTTTTTGGTTTCTCAATAGTCTCAAGTACTAATATAGTAAAACAGTAAATATCACATAAGATCATCAAAACACTGAAAGCACATACAAAAAGACTATAAATCTTATGAAACTCAGAAACTGAAGAAAAATTAATAGAAGACAAAGCTTTTCTATGAAGACTTAAAAAGATACATTAACAAGAAAAAAACCAAACAAATCAACTGAAATAGATTAAAAATTCAAATCAGGGGGCTAGAGAGATAGCTCAGCAGTTAAGAGGACTTACTGTTCTTCCAGAAGCCATGAGTTCAATTCCCAACACCCACATGGTGGCTCACAACCAGCTGTAATGGGCATCCAATGCCCTCTTCTGGTGTATCTGAAGATAGCTACTCATATAAATAAAAAGTAATATAAATAAACCAAAAAAAAAAAAAAATCAAATCAGGCATGTTATTACAACAGGCATGTTGTTACACACAATTATGTAGAGACACAATTATTGATTTTCAAAGATGATAACGTATAGCAACTTACTTGTCTGTATTTTTTATGACCTTTGATATTAGTTTTGATGTTGAAACAGTTTTCAGTAATTTATTACGACTATCATCTGAATTTTCCCATGAGTTATGTGACTTTTCAGCTGTTGATGGACGTTTTATGCTAGAAAAAAACACATTAGTTTCTTAGAGAAACATTCTGAGAAGCAATAACATATAATGACATATAGTTTCAAAAGAAAATGACGAAGTGGTTAACATTGTCTTAAAGCGAATCGAGGGCAAGAGGGTTAGCTGAGAGGATCTGGCTGCATGAGCAGAGGTCAGCAAGGCAGTCAGCAAGTCTGCACTAGGAAAACAGCATCAGAAAAAGAAATCTCTACAATCTGCTGCTAACAGAGGAAAATGCTTAAATCTGTATGTAACAGTTCTCATAGTTTTAAAAATATGAATTATAAACCATAAAATGATTATGTTTATGTAGTTAATTTATACATGGCACGCATTTCTAAATACTGTGATGCTAAAACTAAAACTCTTGCTTACAGTGTTAAAGACTTTTTATCTAGGATCAGAAATAAACACTATGCGATACAATAAAGTTACTGACAGTATCAATGAGGAATCTCTGGGTTTATAACTGGAATGCTATGGTTTCTAAATGACCTTCTGCCTGCACTTGCTAACCACCGTGAAGCTCATGCAGGCTTTGATACTCTGCAGTAGTGCATCCAAAGGGCAATTTAGAAGGGCAAGCACATTTCCAGGAGACCGTAAGCTGGAAAGGAGACTCTGGGACAAAGAAGACAGTCAGTCAATCAGAACCTTAAAAGAGATCATGAACCTTCCCCCGCACACAATAACATTAATAAGCTACATTCAAGAAACTCCACAGGAGACCAGGCAGAAGAGCCACAAACCCTTAGACAGAAAAAGAATGTGCATGAGGCGCAGAGGCAAAGCATTCTGTAAATGGTAAACATGCATTAGTTAAGTGAAGGACACTCTTTCAAATCTCCATCATAGATTTGAATCAAAACATATAGCAAAAGAAAATATATGGCAAGTCTTTTAGGAGTGCCTGTCATTTACTGAAATTCTAACAAGTTCTGGAGATGGTTTAATAGTTTCTCTAAATTCCTCAGCAGAACTATGATAATAAAATACCCAAGGAATGCTAAAGCTTGAGTCTGTGTTTCTAAATATGCCAATTTAATTAAACTGGTATCAGTGTTGATACAAGGTAGCCCCAGCAGTGAGCCCCAGCATGCAGGTCTATACCCCAATTTAGGCTCCTACACGTTTGTTACAATGTTCTTCCCTTCTCTCCCTCTCAAACACTGATTATAGTGGAAACAGAGAAAAGCTCTCAAACAAGCCTGTAGCACAGAAAAGAGCAGGTGAAATGATTTCATTTCCACACTCAAGCAAGAACTTATCCTCCCCAAACCCAAAGCTGAACTGAGATGCAGCCACAAGAGCTGTATGTTTAAACAAGGGGCCTTGCACGTTAAGGTTGTAATGATGCCAAAATGTGGTGAGAATAATTAATATGGCAATTTCTACCCATGGCTATAAATTTATACTACATAAAAACTTTAAAATATTCTAAAATTTTATTATAAAATATTGTTTAGGTTATTTATACTTATTTTCCTTTTACCAAATTGTTTACAACTTAGTTTCTTTGCCAATTGTAACTGAAAAGTTATGGTTTTAAACCTTTATTCCCAGATGTTCTAAACCACAGATTATAGCAATGAAGAAGTTTTCTCTTAGAATCCATGGATAGTCAACTCTTCCCAAATCACAGACTCCAGGTATCTTTACAACCATCCCTAGCCCTGCGCTTGGGGACAGTTAAAACCTTTTGGTGGGAGCAGAGCTCTTGCTCTCTGGAGCTTGTCTGTTTATTTGGAGAGGCTGTGAAGAGGGCTGGGGAGAAGGTGACGCTCGCATTTGTGGGCTCTGATCATTAGAGTGAGATTCCTCTTTTTTTTCTCTCTGTCCTTGTGGCTTTTCTTTCTTTTTTTCTGTACCACTGGAAAATAAAGTATAACATGGAACAACACATTTTTAAACAAACTTGAAAATCAAAATAATAAAGTGAGTATAATTCAAGACCCTAAATCATGTAATTAATATAATTTATTATTTTTATTCAATAAGAAAAGGTCTTCAATAAAGAATTAATTTTTAAAAATCTAAGATAATAATACATCCTATAAAGACTGCCCTTTTGGACAGAAGTGACCTCTAATGAATTTTGTAATTTTGGCAGGGAATATAGAAGCTCTATTAACTGACTTCAACATATCCAAATCAGAGCATTAGTGGAGTTTTGCATTACTTGTATAAACAAACTGGCTGGTGACACACTAACGCAGACTGGTCTTGGGTCCCTCTGCCCCTGTCAGTTGAGGGTTGTCTCTTGAGAAGGGGAGGGTGGGCATCAATCAATTCAGGGCCTCATATATGTTAGCTAAGCACTCTCTAGATGAGTTATACCCTGAGTCCCCATCAAAAGCTTTAATTGTACTAAAAATGGATGCTTTATTTTAAATCTGTTAGTGCTACATTATTTTAATTATAAAAGGTAAGTATAAAAATATTATACATACATAAAAAAAGAAAACTGTAATTTTTTAAAGAAGCAAGTTTTATGCTTTAGAATAACTATTTTAAAAAGTTAGTAAAAGGCTGTGAGGGGCTGGAGAGATGGCTCAGCTGTTAAGAGTGCCTGCTGTTCTTCCACAGGACCAGAGTTCAGTTCTGAGCATCTACATCAGGTGGCTCTATCAAACCACCACTCTAGCTCTAGTGGAATTCAATGACCCTACTGGGCATACTAACCATATATACACATAAATGAAAAATAGGTTAAAAACTATTTTTAAAACTAAATTTGTAATAAATAAATTAAATAAATAAATTTAAAAACTAAAAACTAAATAATAAATAAAACTAAATTTTTAAAAAAATGGTTATTAAATGAAGGTGAACCAATTGTTATAGTCATTCTAATAAATGGTTTTGCCAGAGTTTTACACTTATTACTCTGCCTTTAAACTAAGAATTATGAGCCTATAGGCATATTTTTCTGTAAGAGTCAACAAATTTGACCAGAGATGCATCCATTGAAAAGAAGGCTTGTCCTGATAAATGACTAAATACTAATACATTTCAGGCTAAAATGCCTAATGTATCTATGTGTAAGTTTTATTACCTTGTACTTGGACCTTTAATTGATTTCATGATTTCATTTCAGTTGTACAGCTGCCAACTGTGCTTCCGGTTTCCCTAGCACCCGGGAAGCATAGGGTAGGCAGATCTCTGTGAGTTTGAGGCCAACCTGGACTACAAAGCAAGTTCCAGGACAGCTGTTGTACTAAACAAAACAAAACCATGTTTCGAAAAACCAAAAATAAAAACAAAACACGCATGTCATACAGTCTCAGCTGCTTCGTGAGCTACTGGGCAGTCATGTACAGGACAGACTCAAGACTTGCGTTTCAATATTAAACGGCAGATAACTACACTCTATAGTTCTTATGCAAAGAACATTTAAATTTTATAAGAAGGTATGTTCAAGAATGTCACAAATATATACATAAAAGCGTGTGAATACACACACACACACACACACACACAGACAGTAACTCCACTATCACATTGTAAAAATTAAAAATGTAGTGACATCATTTTGACTTTAATGAATCTGATTCATTTTTGATATCATTGCACTGGCCATTGATTTTTATGTTGTTTTTAAGAAGTGTGTGCTAAGAAACACATTCTCACCGGCAAAATATCAGATTAAGCCTTAAAATTAAAAAACTGGGCCTGGAGATGCCAACTGGGTGGTGTTCCGCTGTGCTCAGTGCTGTCTGGGCCTGGATGTGCAGCTCCGTGTAAGGGCAGAGCGAGTATGCCAGCAGTCACTGTGGCCAGCACCGGAGGTGGGTCCCAAGGGTGGCGTGCTGGTCATCCAATCCAGGCAACATTGCAAACTACGGGTTCAATAAGAAGCCCTGCCCCCAAAACTAAGGTAAGGCATAATAAACATCCAACATCAACCTATGACCTCCAAATATGCAGATACGTATATGTACACATGTACATACGCATCCACACACCACACAAAAAGGTGGGAGGAAAGGAAGGTCTGAATTAGATGTTACTTCTTTTGTAACATCAGTCTCCAAACTATCCTTTATGCTTAAAAGAGATTTTTCTTTTGGCTCCTTAAAAGCAAAATCTAGTGGCCCCGCACAGTGAAGGAACAATCCCGGGTGGTCCTAGATCATTCTGTAACTGTGCTGATCGAAACAAGAAAACAGCACAGTAGCTATTTAAGAAAACCAGCTAAAGGTAACTTACTGAATTTTTTTTTTAAGGTGTTTATTAAAATTACACACTAAGGGCTGGCAAGATGGCTCAGCAGCTAAGAGCCCTCGCTATTCTTGCCCATAACCTGGGTTCCATTCCCAGCACCCACATGGCAGCTCACAATCACCTGTACCTCCAGTTCCAGGGGGTTTCAAAATCCTTTTCTAGTGGGTACTGCATGATGTACTCACCCAAAGGAAAACATAAGGATGAAATAAAAATTAAATGACCTTGGAAAAAATAGTATTAAAAATTTCTACTAGAAATGTTTTATTACAATATTTTCTCCTGAAAAATAAACCAGAGACAGTTTAGCATTTTTTGAA
Source organism: Apodemus sylvaticus (assembly GCF_947179515.1). Taxonomy (NCBI): domain Eukaryota; kingdom Metazoa; phylum Chordata; class Mammalia; order Rodentia; family Muridae; genus Apodemus; species Apodemus sylvaticus. Next base: position 131,436,259 of record NC_067477.1, on the reverse strand, counting down.
AGGAAATAACAATCCTATGTCTGTAATGACATAAGGTTCTGGGGAGAGTTTATAAAGCCCTGAAGACCTGTTTATCTATCTCCTCAGCATCCGTGCAGCCCTCTGCTGGTTTTCACTTCTGTAACTGCACAGTATGGACCACTCAGTTACTGGCAGTTGGTTACTGACGTTGTCATTTTCCATCAGCATCCATCATCTACTTTTTAAACTGTTTTCCCCTCACGCATTATCAAACAACGACAAAACACCCTGCTTTGTGCAGCTGATTGCCTATAACCTTTCCAAACTCTGTGTACCAACAACTACAAACAAACAAAAAAAGGTGGGCAAATGGTATTTAGGCACTATCATCAGAACAGTACTGAATTCATTGATGAGCACATGGAATTCAAGTCTGTAATACACTGGAACATTTGTAATGCAACATCCTCCTGCCCCGTCCCAAACTTGCAGACAAATGCACACCACTATAGAATGCTTTAACGTAAGCCTCAGTTTTCTGATTTCTGTTAATGAGAAAGTTGAAATAGCGTTTAACTGTATCAATAAATTCTTGCTGGAAAACAAAAACAAACATTAACAACAAAATTCCAGGAAATGAAAATCAATCAATCTCTCTCTCTCTCTCTCTCTCTCTCTCTCTCTTTCTCTCTCTCTCCAGTAAGAAGCAAAAGCTTCCTGAATAAAAATCGATTTTTTTATTAATATAAGTAAGCACAGTATCCTCAGGCTGGGTGTCTCACTCACAATTAAAGAATTCAAGACATGTGCGCTTGCCTCCCTCCCACACAGCTCTGCTTGGAATTCTCCTGAGTTCCTAGAGCATCACGCACAGTTGCGCATGCTCAGTGCCCCCTCCCCATGACCATCAGGTACCTTTTAGCAGCCGAAGAAAGAGTTTCTTTTCTTGCTATTGATATAGAGCTGGTGTGGTTCTGTTTTCTGTTTATACTACTTCCATTGGTTATACAGGACATAGAAATAGCTTCTCGAAGGCTTGGTTGGCCTAAAATAGTTGAAAAAGAAAATGTAACAAATTTCAAAATATTCCTTAAGGAGCAGTGTTTTAAAATTAAGTTTGTAGTATTTAGAAATAGTGAGTAGCTGGCCCCACCCACAGCATTCATCACACAGCACTCCTGTCTTCAGACTTAACCCCATGCACACAGACGACACCCACACAGACGGGCTGCTGGGCCGCTGGGCCCACTCCCTCAGCTCAACAGCTGCTTTAACATGGCAGCTCTGAAGCTCATAACCCACACACAGACTTTAAATTCTTAATATTTTACACGTCAAAATTAAGTGTGCTATTCTATGTAAATGACTTTTATATAAAATAACGTTTACAGTAAGAGGCTTGGAATAAATGTCTGGTGGGTAGGCAGCTGTGGTCAGGTTAAATAGGTGTATTTCCTAGAAGTCAGGTTTATTTAAAGACTGGGAATAGAATACAGTTATGGCCTCAAGTTTTCTCAGACTTAAGCAAAATTGAACTGTTCAACTAAGACAATCTCATGTTGGTTTTTCTTTACAAACAATATAAAATTAAAGTTTTCCATGTATGGACTAACTAAATCATTTAGCATTCCAGAGTGTTTCAAACCTGGTGGTTTAACTGCATTTTTGACAGGTTTTGGGACTAACTTGTACCATAGCTACCTAAGGAGCATCCTGAATACAGTGGCCCAGATCCTACCACAGATGGTAAGGCGGGCAAGAGGAAAGGAGCAGAAGCAGCTGCATTTATTTTTCAAAACTGCTAGGGAAGGAAGGTCCTTAATTAGGGCACTCCCCCCCTCAAATTACAGTGACTTTTGCTATAAAATACAGTATTAATATGCCACACAGATGATTTCTTATATTGTTAACTTTTAAAATTACCATGGTGAAATACTTTTAGCAACTTAAAAATGTTCAAATTAGTAGCATCTACCATATCTGCAATGCTGTGATGGGCAAAATTTTAAACAATGCAAAGGTAAAAATGGTCTAAGGAAGGAAGAAAAACTGTTACTCAAATACTCTTCCATTTTCTTTTCCTTGTCACACTGCTGTCAAGCTTTCTCAGTCTAATGACGTCATTCTTTAGAAGGGCTGCAATACCCCCTCCCTACCAGATTCTGTCTTCTCAATTTGCAATGATTTTGACATAGTTTCCCTTTCCTCTCGTCTCAAAGCAAGATAAAGCATTAGTCCCTTTAATTTCTAGCCACTACTTTTCAAAAGTAGAAACAACAAAGAAGGCGCGGGGTTCATGCATAGGAGCAGCTCCTGTTGCCTGGTCTGAGACAACAGACCCTGAAGTCTCAGAGGTGTTGTCTGGGTGAGGAATTCCTTCATCTTCTCAAACAAGTTTAGTTTAGTGCTCCCATTAAAGAAATGCACACCTTACAACCCAACTAAACATAATTTACCTATTATCAGCCTGTGACAACCCTTGTCATCTCCCATGTCATATGGTACACAAACTAAATAATATGTCCATGTGTTTACAACATAACGTTTTGTATCTTTATCAAGTTTGCTTAGTTTGAAAAAAGCCAACTCTTACCTTTAGATGAATATGTTTTTTACTTCTAACACATTCTGTACTAATAGCTTGTCTTTTATAAAACCACTGAGATGTACTCTCAGATTCTTTTCTCTTGGTCAGCCCCTCCCTACGAGCTCCTCATGGGTTCCCAGGTACCAGCTATGGCATAATTTGTCCTCCCAGTTACTACTGCCCAAGTGTTCTCTGGACTTTCCTCTGTGCTCTCAAGTACAGGCAATTTTCTTTTGGCAAGAATTCTGCTGTAACTGTGCATATATTATGAGCACATGCCATCAAAAGGAAAGAATTCTCTGATATAAGAAACTTAAAGGAGCCTACTGTAATCACAAGAACTCAGACAAGCAAATACGTTTGTGTCCTCAACTTTTCAAAACACAGACTGTCTTCACAATGCACGAATTACCTTTACTTGGCACGGACTTTTTCACTGAGGCTACATGATCTTCAGAGATTGCAAGACGCCTCAGAACATCAGCCAATGCTGCCTTTAGCACAGTAATTTCATCTTCTTGCTGTTGAACTCGTGACTCAAGAGCTGAGAGGCGATCTTGCACATCAGAGGTACTTGCAGCAGAAATACTATCATCTAAGAAAAGAAAATATTGACTATTTTAAAACCAGACTGCGCAAGAAAGAATTCCCTTCTGGTGAGAAAATTATATCAAGCTATTTTTATAAAACAAACAAACAAACAAACAAACCTTATGCCTTGTTTATAACAGCAACTTTTATAAAGTTCTTTAAAGGATACAGACAATGAAAACTGGGGGCCTTGGCACATCTGTTACATGAAAAAGTAGGTATGCAAAAATCTGAGGTGGTTTAACAATAATCATAGGTGGTAAAAATAATCATTCTCTCATCTTATAATCTTTATGTATTTTTAAACATTTTTACTAACATATTAATTATACATAATGGGTTTCATTCTGACCTTTTCATACAGGTACAGAATGTATTTTAACCTCCTAATACTGTGTGTGTGTGTGTGTGTGTGTGTGTGTGTGTGTGTGTGTAAAACTGAGTTTCCTTTAAGATAAGTCACAGAAGGGTTTTTATAGGACCACTGGCACTATAATATTTCATTTATATATGTATGTGTGTAATTTACACACATGTATGCACACATGCACACACGCACACACAAAGACATGCATGTTTTTTTGGCATATGTTGTATAAACATCTGTGTGGGTGCAGGTAGGCTCATGTATGCCTACACATGTATAAGCCAGAGATTAACGTCAAATATCTTCCACTATCACCTTAATTTTATGTTTTGTTTCTCAACCGAAACTAGAGATTGGCTGGCTTGGTATCCCCTCAGCTTCTGCCTCTAGCACTGGACTTATGAGCTGTGTGAGATGGCTTTTTTAGTCTGTATAGAAACAACTAATAGCGTTTTCATATGGTTCAGTTTATATTGAACACTATAGAAAAGGTCATTAGAGACCAGGCCAGATAAACACCTTCTAGATTTTCCAGAGACAGAGGTATGCAGCATGCTTTCTCTCTTGGTTCATCAACACTCTAAGAATTTTCTTAGGCTACTCAGTAATAAAGCAACTGGGACTCTTGATTACTCTGAGTCCCAGTTTTGAATCTTAAGGCTTAGACTACCAATACTAGGAACAAGTCTTACATTTCTGCAAATTAATTATGTGGACTAATAAATCCAGTTTTTGTAAGCCACTGCTTGTAAGTCAAGCATTCTAATTAAGTCAGTAAACTATATGGCTATCACCTTCTAAACTTCTCTCAAATTATGAGGGATAAAGTATAATTTTAAGTCATCTGCACACAGACTGATGCCTATGGGAAGGCAGTGGAGTCAACACAGCAGCACTGTCTGGGGCTTCATTCCAAGCAGGCATTGGTACTTTCATATTGCAAGTCGCTTCTTTTATCTACCCCCCTCTTTTTCTTTTAATGGCTAAGGTTTTTACTTTGTGAGTGTTGGATAGTATGTAATTGTATGTAAAAATGAAATGTAATTCTGCCTGTCGAGATCTTATCAACCTGGCAAGTCCTATAAGAAGCATAAGGGCAGTTTTTCAAAGGCACAATAAGCACAGAGTTAGCAATTAACAATATCCCATGTTGGCACTGTATTTTTCATATTTACTACTTCATTGCTTTCCCATGCTGTCTACATTTTATATCGGAGGAAAAACCTCAGGATATTAAATAGCTTGACCAAGGTCACCAAACTACTCTTGATATCTGAGACTTAAAACATAAGCCCAACTCCCAAATTAAATGCCCTTTATTTCACACACCATTCTAATAATAATCACATGAAGAGCAAATAAATAGATCCTTTTACAAAGCTAGAAGCGCGCGTGCACACCACACACACACACACACACACAGTTAGAAAAAGCAGAAATAGAAACATTTTGCTTTTCTTTATGACTTTGCGTATTGCCTGATGTTCAACTTAAGATAAGCTCCCCTTTGACACCGTGACTCAAAATTATAAAGACATATACAATAAAGTACAATAAAGCTAAACCTGCAATCATAGACTACTCCTAATCTTGGAAAAGAGACTATCTTAGAGTCAGCCATCGCAAGCACTTTGTAGACAAGCAACCAAGACTGAGAAGTTCAGTGCTTGTTCGGGTTATGCAGGAAGAGACCCAGCTCCTTCCTCTGATGTGACTTCATGACCAGTGCTTGCTCTCTCTGCAGTTTGAAAACTTTCTTTTCCCAGTGTAACACAATCTCATTCACAATAAACTTTTTAGGAATACATCTGTTTGACAAATTTATTTTTGAGTTCTTTTACACTCCTTTAGTTTTCTTTCCTTAATACCGTGGTAGTCCTTTGTTTAGTATTTTCTTCTTTCAAAATAGTTTCTAGGCTTGAGGGTTATAAAATAAAATGAAAATTAAATTCTTAGGAATTCTTAAACTAGTGGAAAAAAGAAAAAAAAGGTAGATAGGGAGATCTGCAAATGTTTTATCTGTCAGCAGTCTGCTTCCTGATGCATGTGAGTCTCGTTAATTAGGATGTGGAACCAGTCTATATAATCAGCGGATACCTGATGCTAGCTAGCTCTGTTCATTT